>NC_092751.1:53517129-53872292 GCF_047496795.1 Chiloscyllium punctatum
CCTTCTCTCTGACCCCTTCTCTCTGTCCCCCTCTATATCCCTCTTTCTCTAACTCCCTCTCTCTCCCCCTCTCACTATCCCCCCTCTCTCTGTCTCCTCTCTCTGTCCCCCTCTCTCTGTCCCCCTCTCTCTCTCTGCCCCCTCACTCTGTTCTCCCTCTCTCTGACCCCCCCATCTCCCCCGCTCTCTGTTTCCCTCTCTCTGTCGCCCCCTCTCTGCGCCTTCTCTCTCTGTCCTCCTCTCTCTGACCCCCACTATCTTCCCCCATCTCTGCTCCCCTAGCTCTCTCTCCCACCCATCTCTCTCTCTCTCTACCCTGCTCTCCGCCCGTCTCTCTCTGTCGCCCTCTAACTATCCCTTCTCTCTCTGTCCCCCCTCACTCTGCCCCCCTCTATCTGCCCCAATCTCTGCCCCCCTCTCTCTGTCCCCTTCTCTCTCTCCTCTCTCTCTGTCACCCTCTCTCTCACCTCCTCTCTCTGTCCCACCTCTATCTGTCCAAATCTTTCTGTCTCCCTCTCTCTGACCCCCTCTCTATCCCCACTTGGTCTCTCCCCCTCCCTCTGTCCCCCTCTCTCCTGTCACCTCTCTCTCACTGCCGCTCTCTCTCTCACCCCTCTCTCTGTTCCCCCATTCTCTGTCCCCCTCTCTCTCTGTCCCTCTCTCTCTGCCCCCTCTCTGTCACCGTCTCGCTGCCTCCCCTCCCTCTGTCCACCTCTCTCTGTCCCCGCTCTCTCTGCCCCCCCGTATCTGTTCCCCCTCTCTCTGTCCCCCCTCTCTGTTCTGTCTCTATTTGTCCATCCTCTCTGCCCCCCTCTCTCTGACCCCCCTCCTCTCTCTGTCACCCTCTCTCTCCCCCTCTCTCTCTGTTCCCCTGTTTCTACCCACTTTCTCTCCCCCCCTCTCTCCCATCTCTCACTGTCCCCCTTCTCGCTGTTCCCCCCCCCCTGTCTGTCCCCTCCTCTCTCTGTCCCATTCCTATCTCTGTCCCCCCTCTCTTTCTGTCCCCCCCTCTCTGTTCCAATCTCTCACTGTCCCCATCTCTCTCTGACACCCTCTCTTTCCCCCACTCTGTACCCCTCTCTCTGTCCCCCACTCTCTGTCCCCATTTTCTGTCCCCACTCCCTTGGACCACCTCTCACTGTCGCCCTCTCTCTGTCCATCTCTCTCTGTCCCCCTCTCTCCGTGCCCCCTCTCTGCCCCCTCTATATCCCCCTCTCTCTGTCCCCGCTCCCTGTACCCCTTTCACTGTGTCCCCTCCCTCTGTTCACCCTCTCTCTGTCCCCCTCTTTCTGTAGCCCTCTCTCTCCCCCTCTCTCTCCCTCTCTGTCCCCCTCTCTCTGTCCCACACTCTCTGTCCCCCCTCCCTCTGACCCCCTCTATCTCCTCCTCTCTCTCTGTCCCCCTCTCTCTGTCTCCTCTCTCTGTCTCCCCTCTCTCTGTCCCCGCTCCCTGTACCCCTTTCACTGTGTCCCCTCCCTCTGTTCCCCCTCTCTCTGTCCCCCTCTTTCTGTAGCCCTCTCTCTCCCCCTCTCTCTCCCTCTCTGTCCCCCTCTCTCTGTCCCCCACTCTCTGTCCCCCCTCCCTCTGACCCCCTCTATCTCCTCCTCTCTCTCTGTCCCCCTCTCTCTGTCTCCTCTCTCTGTCTCCCCTCTCTCTGTCCCCGCTCTCTGTACCCCTTTGTCTGTCTCCACTCTCTCTGTTCCCCCACTCTCTGTGCCCCTCTTTCTGTAGCCCTCTCTCTCCCCCTCTCTCTCTCCCCCTCTGTCCCCCTCTCTTTGTCCCCCAATCTCTGTCCCTCTTCCATCTGACCCCCTCTATCTCCTCCTCTCTCTCTGTCCCCTCTCTCTGTCACCTCTCTCTGTCCCCTCTCTCTCTGTCCCTATCTCTCTGCCCCCCTCTCTCTGCCCCCATCTCTCTGTCCCCCCTCTCTCTGTCACCCTCTCTCTTCCCCACTCTCTGTCCCCTCTCTCTGCACCCTCTCTGCCACCCTCTCTCTGTCGCCCTCTCTCTGTCCCCCTCTCTCTCTGTCCCCCTCTCTCTGTCCCCCTCTCTTCTGTCCCCTCTCTCTGTCTGCTCTCTCTTTCCACCCTCTCTCTGTCCCCCTCTCTATTACCGTCTTCTCTCTGTCCGCCTTCTCTCTGTCCCCCTTCTTTCTGTCCCCTTCTCTCTGTCCACTTCTCTGTCCCCCTTTCTCTGTCCCTCTCTCTCTGTTCCCCTCTATATCCCCCTCTCTCTGACCCCCTCTATCACCCCCACTCTCTGTTCCTCTCTCTCTCTCCACCCCTCTCTTGTCCCCCTCTCTCTGCCCCTCACTCTCTGCCCCGCTCTATCTGTCCCCCTCTCTCTGTGTCCCCTCTCTCCGTTCCCCTCTCTCTGACCCCCTGTTTCTACCCACTCTCTCTCCCCACTCTCGCTCCCCTCTCTCTCTGTCCCCCTCTCCCTGTCCCCCCTCTCTCTGTCCCCTCCTCTCTCTGTCCCATTCCTATCTCTGTCCCCCTCTCTTCCTCTCCCCCTCTCTCTCTGTCCCACTCTCTCTCTGTCCCCCTCTCTCTGACACCCTCTCTCTGACACCCTCTCTTTCCCCCACTCTGTACCCCTCTCTCTGTACCCCACTCTCTGTCCCCATTTTCTGTCCCCACTCCCTTTGACCACCTCTCTCTGTCGCCCTCTCTCTGTCCCCCTCTCTCCCTCTCCCTCTCTCTGCCCCCTCTATATCCCCCTCTCTCTGTCCCCGCTCTCTGTACCCCTTTCTCTGTCTCCCCTCTCTCTGTTCCACCACTCTCTGTCCCCCTCTTTCTGTAGCCCTCTCTCTCCTCCTCTCTCTGTCCCCACTCTCTCTGTCTCCTGCTTTCTCTGTCCTCCCTCTCTCTGTCCCCACTCCCTTTGACCACCTCTCTCTGTCGCGATCTCTCTGTCCCGCTCTCTCCCTCCCCCTCTCTCTGCCCCCTCTATATCCCCCTCTCTCTGTCCCCGCTCTCTGTACCCCTTTCTCTGCCTCCCCTCTCTCTGTTCCCCCACTCTCTGTCCCCCTCTTTCTGTAGCCCTCTCTCTCCTCCTCTCTCTGTCCCCACTCTCTCTGTCTCCTGCTTTCTCTGTCCCCCCTCTCTCTGTCCCCGCTCTCTGTACCCCTTTCTCTGTCTGCCCTCTCGCTGTTCCCCCACTCTCTGTCCCCCTCTTTCTGTAGCACTCTCTCTCCCCCCTCTCTCCCCCACTCTGTCCCCCTCTCTCTGTCCACCACTCTCTGTCCCCCCTCTCTCTGTCCACCTCTCTCTGCCCCCCTCTCTGCCCCCTCTCTCTGCCCCCTCTCTGTCACCATCTCTCTGTCCCCCCTCCCTCTATCCACTTCTCTCTCTCTCCCCTCTCTCTGTCAGCTCTCCCTGTCCCCTCTCTCTCTGTCACCCTTCTCTCTGCCACCGTCTCACTTTTCCAGCTCTCTCTGTCCCCCTCTCTCTCTGTCCCCCTCTCTCTGTCCCCCTCTCTCTCTGTCCCCTCTTCTCTCTAACCCCCACTATCTTCCCCACTCTCTGCTCCCCTAGCTCTCTCTCCCACCCGTCTCCCTCTCTCTCTCTACCATGCTCTCCGCCCCCCTAACTCTGTCGCCCTCTAACTATCCCTTCTCTCTCTCTCCCTCCTCGCTCTGCCCCCCTCTATCT
This sequence comes from Chiloscyllium punctatum, assembly GCF_047496795.1. Taxonomy (NCBI): domain Eukaryota; kingdom Metazoa; phylum Chordata; class Chondrichthyes; order Orectolobiformes; family Hemiscylliidae; genus Chiloscyllium; species Chiloscyllium punctatum. The sequence continues at coordinate 53,520,783 of NC_092751.1, forward strand.
CCCCCAATCTCTGCCCCCCTCTCTCTGTCCCCCACTCTCTCTCCTCCCTCTCTGTCACCCTTTCTCTAACCTCCTCTCTCTGTCGCCCCCTCTCTCTGTTCCCCCCTCTGTCCCCCGCTCTCAGTCCCCACTCTCTCTGTCGCCCTCTCTCTGCCCCCTCTCTGTCCCCACACTGTCTGTCCCCCCTCTCTCTGTCCCCATCTCTCTGTCCCCCCTCTCTCTGTCCCTCTCTATCTGCCTCCTCTCTGTCAGCATCTCTCTGTCCCCCTCCCTCTGTCCCCCTCTCTCTGTCCCCTCTCTCTGTCCCCTCTATCTGTCCCCTCTCTCTGTCCCCCTCTGTCTGTCCCCCTTCTCTCTGTCCCCCTTCTCACTGCCTCCTTCTCTCTGTCCCCCTCTCTCTGTTCCCCTCTCTCTCTGTGACGCTCTCTCACTGTCCCTCTATCTCTGTCCCCCTCTCTCTCTCTGTCCCCTCACTCTGTTCTCCCTCTCTCTGACCCCCTCTATCTCCCCCGCTCTCTGTCGCCCTCTCTCTGTCGCCCTCTCTCTGCGCCCTCTCTCTCTGTCCTCTTCTCTCTGACCCCCACTATCTTCCCCACTCTCTGCTCCCTTAGCTCTCTCTCCCACCCGTCTCTCTCTCTCTCTACCCTGCTCTCCGCCCTCCTCTCTCTGTCGCCCTCTAACTATCCCTTCTCTCTCTCTCCCTCCTCGCTCTGCCCCCCTCTATCTCCCCCAATTTCTGCCCCCCCTCTCTGTCCCCCACTCTCACTCCTCTCTCTCTGTCACCCTCTCTCTAACCTCCTCCTCTCTGTCGCCCCCTCTCTCTGTTCCCCCCTCTGTCGCCCGCTCTCAGTCCCCACTCTCTCTGTCGCCCTCTCTCTGCCCCCTCTCTGTCCCCACACTGTCTGTCCCTCCTCTCTCTGTCCCCATCACTCTGTCCCCCCTCTCTCTGTCCATCTCTATCTGCCTCCTCTCTGTCAGCATCTCTCTGTCCCCCTCCCTCTGTCCCCCTCTCTCTGTCCCCTCTCTCTGTCCCCCTTCTCTCTGTCCCCCTTCTCACTGCCACCTTCTCTCTGTCCACCTCTCTCTGTTCCCCTCTCTCTCTGTGACCCTCTCCCACTGTCACTCTATCTCTGTCCCCCTCTCTCTCTGTCCCCCTCTCTCTTTCCACCTCTCTCTGTCCACCTCTCTCTGACCACCTTCTCGCTGTCCCCTTCTCTCTGTCCCCCTTCTTTCTGTCCCACTTCTCTCAGTCCCCCTCTCTCTGCCTCCTCTCTATCACTATCTCTCTATCCCCTCTCTCTCTGTCCCCTATCTCTGTCCCCTCTCCCTCTGTCCCGCTCTCTCTTTCAAACTCTCTCTCTGTCCCCACATCTCTCTGACCTCCATCTCTCTGTCCATCTCTATCTGCCTCCTCTCTGTCAGCATCTCTCTGTCCCCCTCCCTCTGTCGCCCTCTCTCTGTTACCCCTCTCTCTGTTGCCCCTCTCACTGTTTCCCCTCTCACTGTTCCCCGTCTCTCTGTTCCCCCTCTCTCTGTTCTCCCTCTCACTGCCCCTCTCTCTCTGCCCACTCTCTCTCTGCCCACTCTCTCTCTGCCCCCACTCTCTCAGTCCCCACTCTCTCTGCCCCCGTCGCTCTGCTCCCCCATCTCTCTGCCCCCTCTCTCTCTGTCCCCCTGTCTCTCTGTCCCTCTCTCTCTTAACCCCTCTGTCTCCCCCACTCTCTGTCCCCCTGTCTCTGTCGCCCTCTCTCTGACCCCCACCCTCTGTCCCCCTCTGTCTGTCACCCTCTCTGTCCCCCTCTCGCTGTCGTCCTCTCTGTGTCGCCCTCGCTCTGAAACCCACTCTCTGTACCCCTCTGCCTGTCGCCCTCTCTATGACTCCTCTCTCTCTTCCACCCGCCTCTCTCTATCCCCCTCTTTGACCCCCTCACTCTGTTCCCCCTCTCTCTGTCCCTCTCTCTCTCCCACCCGCCTCTCTCTGACCCTTCTCTCTTCTACCCGCCTTTCTCTCTGTCCCCCCCTCTCTCTGCCCCCTCTCTCTATCCCGCTCTGTCTCTTTCCCCTCTCTCTGTCCCCCTGTCTCTGTCCCTTATCTCTCTCCCCCACTCGCTGCCCCCCCTCTGTTGCTCTCACTCTGTCCCTTCTCTCTACCCCTCTCTCTGTCCCCCCCTCTCTGTTCCCCTCTCCCTCTCTGTCCCCCACTCTCTCCACCCCCCCACTCTCTGTTCCCCACTCTCTTTCTCCCACTCTCTGTCCACCTCTATATCCCCCACTCTCTGTGCCCCTCTCTCTCCACCCCTCTTTTGACCCCCTCTCTCTGCCGCCCTCTCTCTGCCCCACTCTCTGACCCCCTCTCTCTCTGTCCCCCTCCCTCTCTATCCCCTTCTCTCTCCCGCTCTCTCTGTCCCCCTCTCTCTCTATCCCCCGCTCCCTGTCCCCCTCTCTCTCTGTCCCCCTCTCTCTCTATCCCCCTCTCTCTCCACCTCTCTCTGTCCCCCTCTCTCTTTGTCCTCAACTCTCTGACACCCACTATCTTCCTCAATCTCTGCTCCCCTCGCTCTCTCTCCCACCCGTCTCTCTCTCTCTCTACCCTGCTCTCTGTCCGCCTCTCTCTATTGCCCCCTCACTGTCCATTCTCTCTCTGTCCTGCCTCACTCTGCCCCCTCTATCTGCCCCACCCTCTGCCCACCTCTCCCTGTCCCCCTCTCTCTGTCTCCCTCTATATCCCCCTCTCTCTGACATCCTCTATCTCCCCCACTCTCTGTTCCCCTCTCTCTCTCCACCCCTCTCTGCCCCCCCTCTCTCTTCCCACCTCTCTCTGCCCCGCGCTCTCTGTCCTTCTCTCTCTGTCCACTCTCTCTGTCCCTCTCTCTCTGTCCCCCTCTCTCTCTGTCTCCATCTCTCTGTCCCCCTGTCTCTCTGTCCCCTCTCTCTGTCCACTCTCTCTGTCCGCCCTCTCTCTGTCCCCCTCTCTGTGATAGCCGTCTCTCTGTCCCCCTTCTCTCTGTCCCCCTTCTTTCTGTCCTCCTTTCTCTGTCCACTTCTCTCTGTCCCCCTTTCTCTGTCCCTCTCTCTCTGTCTCCCTCTATATCCCCCTCTCTCTGTCACCCTCTATCTCCCCTACTCTCTGTTCCCCTCTCTCTCTCCTCCCTTCTCTTGCCCCCCTCTATCTGACCCCTCTCTCTTTCCCCCTCTCTCTCTGTCCCCCTCTGTCTCTAACCCTCTCTCTCTCCCCTTCTCACTGTCCCCCTCTCTCTCTGTCTCCTCTCTCTGTTCTCCCTCTCTCTGACCCCCTCTATCTCCCCCGCTCTCTGCCGCCCTCTCTCTGTCGCCCTCTCACTGCGCCCTCTCTCTCTGTCCTCTTCTCTCTAACCCCCACTATCTTCCCCACTCTCTGCTCCCCTAGCTCTCTCTCCCACCCGTCTCTCTCTCTCTCTCTACCATGTTCTCCGCCCCCCTAACTCTGTCGCCCTCTAACTATCCCTTCTCTCTCTCTCCCTCCTCGCTCTGCCCCCATCTTTCTCCCCCAATCTCTGCCCCCCTCTCTCTGTCCCCCACTCTCTCTCCTCTCTCTCTGTCACCCTTTCTCTAACCTCCTCTCTCTGTCGCCCCCTCTCTCTATTCCCCCCTCTGTCCCCCGCTCTCAGTCCCCACTCTCTCTGTCGCCCTCTCTCTGCCCCCTCTTTGTCCCCACACTGTCTGTCCCCCCTCTCTCTGTCCCCATCTCTCTGTCCCCCCTCTCTCTGTCCCTCTCTATCTGCCTCCTCTCTGTCAGCATCTCTCTGTCCCCCTCCCTCTGTCCCCCTCTCTCTGTCCCCTCTCTCTGTCCCCTCTATCTGTCCCCTCTCTCTGTCCCTCTCTCTCTGTCCCCCTTCTCTCTGTCCCCCTTCTCACTGCCACCTTATCTCTGTCCCCCTCTCTCTGTTCCCCTCTCTCTCTGTGACCCTCTCTCACTGTCCCTCTATCTCTGTCCCCCTCTCTCTCTGTCCCCCTCTCTCTTTTCCCCTCTCTCTGTCCATCTCTCTCTGACCACCTTCTCGCTGTCCCCTTCTCTCTGTCCCCCTTCTTTCTGTCCCACTTCTCTCTTACCCTCTCTCTCTGCCTCCTCTCTGTCACTATCTCTCTGTCCCCTCTCTCTCTGTCCCCTATCTCTGTCCCCTCTCCCTCTGTCCCGCTCTCTCTTTCAAACTCTCTCTCTGTCCCCACATCTCTCTGACCTCCATCTCTGTCGCCCTCTCTCTGTCCCCCTCTCTCTGTTACCCCTCTCACTGTTTCCCCTCTCACTGTTCCCCCTCTCTTTGTTCCCCCTCTCTCTGTTCCCCCTCTCACTGCCCCCCTCTCTCTGCCCACTCTCTCTCTGCCCCCACTCTCTCAGTCCCCACTCTCTCTGCCCCCGTGACTCTGCCCCCCCTCTCTCTCTGTCCCTCTCTCTCTTAACCCCTCTGTCTCCCCCACTGTCTGTCCCCCTGTCTCTGTCGCCATCTCTCTGACCCCCACCCTCTGTCCCCCTCTGTCTTTCACCCTCTCTGTCCCCCTCTCGCTGTCGTCCTCTCTGTGTCGCCCTCGCTCAGAAACCCACTCTCTGTACCCCTCTGCCTGTCACCCTCTCTATGACTCCTCTCTCTTCCACCCGCCTCTCTCTATCCCCCTCTTTGACCCCCTCACTCTGTTCCCCCTCTCTCTGTCCCCCTCTCTCTCGCACCCGCCTCTCTCTGACCCCCTCTCTCTTCTACCCGCCTTTCTCTCTGTCCCCCTCTCTCTCTGCCCCCTCTCTCTATGCTGCTCTCTCTCTTTCCCCTCTCTCTGTCCCCCTGTCTCTGTCCCTTATCTCTCTCCCCCACTCTCTGCCCCCCCTCTGTTGCTCTCACTCTGTCCCTTCTCTCTACCCCTCTCTCTGTACCCCCCTCTCTGTTCCCCTCTCCCTCTCTGTTCCCCACTCTCTCCATCCCCCCACTCTCTGTCCTCCACTCTCTGCCCCCCACTCTCTGTCCCCCTCTACATCCCCCACTCTCTGTGCCCCACTCTCTCTCCACCCCTCTTTTGCCGCCCTCTCTCTGCCGCCCTCTCTCTGCCCCACTCTCTGACCCCCTCTCTCTCTGTCCCCCTCCCTCTCTATCCCCTTCTCTCTCCCGCTCTCTCTGTCCCCCTCTCTCTATCCCCCGCTCCCTGTCCCCGTCTCTCTCTGTCCCCCTCTCTCTCTATCCCCCTCTCTCTCCACCTCTCTCTTTCCCCTCTCTCTTTGTCCCCAACTCTCTGACACCCACTATCTTCCCCAATCTCTGCTCCCCTCGCTCTCTCTGCCACCCGTCTCTCTCTCTCTCTACCCTGCTCTCTGTCCGCCTCTCTCTGTTGCCCTCTCACTGTCCATTCTCTCTCTGTCCTGCCTCACTCTGCCCCCCTCTATCTGCCCCACCCTCTGCCCACCTCTCTCTGTCCCCCACTCTCTGTCCTCTCTCTCTCTGTCCCCCTCTCTCTCCCACCCGCCTCTCTCTGACCCCCTCTCTCTTCTACCCGCCTCTCTCTCTGTCCCCCTCTCTCTCTGCCCCCTCTCTCTATCCCGCTCTCTCTGTTTCCCCTCTCTCTGTCCCCTGTCTCTGTCCCTTATCTCTCTCCCCCACTCTCTGCCCCCTCTCTGTTGCTCTCACTCTGTCCCTTCTCTCTACCCCTCTCTCTGTCCCCCCTCTCTGTTCCCCTCTCCCTCTCTGTCCCCAACTCTCTCCATCCCCCCACTCTCTGTCCCCCACTCTCTGTCCACCACTCTCTGTCCGCCTCTCTCTGTTGCCCTCTCACTGTCCCTTCTCTCTCTCTCCTGCCTCACTCTGCCCCCCTCTATCTGCCCCACCCTCTGCCCCCCTCTCTATGTCCCCCAGTCTCTGTCCTCTCTCTCTGTCATCCTCTCTCTACCCTCCTCTCTCTGTCCCACCTCTATCTGTCCACCCTCTCTGTCCCCTCTCTTTCTGTCCCCATCTCACTGACCCCCTCTCTGTCCCCCCCTCTCTCTCCCCCTCCCTCTGTCCCCCTCTCTCTGTCACCTCTCTCTCTCCCCCGCTCTCTCTCTCACCCGTCTCTCTGTTCCCCCATTCTCTGCCCCTCTCTCTGTCTCTCTCTCTCTCTGCCCCTCTCTGTCCCCCGCTCTCTCTGCCCCCTCTCTCTGTCGCCTCTCTCTGCCCCCTCTCTGTCACCGTCTCTGTCACCCTCTCTCTCTCTGTGCCCCCCTCTATCTGTTCCCCCTCTCTCTGTCCCCCCTCTCTGTTCTGCCTCTATCTGTACATCCTCTCTTCCCCCCTCTCTCTGACCCCCTCCACTCTCTGTCCCCCCATCTCTCTCTCTCCCCCTCTCTCTCTGTTCCCCTCTCTCTGACCCCCTGTTTCCACCCACTCTCTCTCCCCCTCTCTCCCCTCTCTCTCTGTCCCACTTCTCGCTGTCCCGCCCCTCTCTGTCCCCTCGTCTCTCTGTCCCACCCCTCTCTCTGTCCCTCTCTCTCTGTCCCCCTCTCTCTCTTTCCCACTCTCTCTCTGTCCCCCTCTCTCTGACACCCGCTCTGACCCCCTTTCTTTCCCCCACTCTGTCCCCCCCTCTTTGCCCCCTCTATATCCCCCACTTTCTCTCCCCGCTCTCTGTACCCGTTTCTCCGTGTCCCCTCTCTCTGTTCCCCCACTCTCTGTCCCCCTCAATCTGTTGCCCTCTCTCTCCCCCTCTCTCTCCCCCACTCTGTACCCCTCTCTCTTTACCCCACTCTCAGTACCCCCTCCCTCTGACCCTCTCTATCTCGTCCTCTCTCTGTCCCCTGTCCCCCACTCTCTGTCCCCCTCTCTCTGTCCCCCCTCTCTCTGTCACCTGCTCTCTCTGTCCCCCCCTCTCTCCCCCGCTCTCTGTCCCCACTCTCTCTCTGTCCCCTCTCTCTCCCCCTCTATTTCCCCCACTCTCTGTCCCCCCCCCCTCTGACCCCCTCTATCTCCTTCTCTCTCTATGTTCCCGTCTCTCTGTCCCCCTCTCTCTGTCGCCCCTCTCTCTGTTCCCCCCTCTCTCCCCCGCTCTCTGTCCCCACTCTCTCTGTCCCCTCTCTCTGTCACCTCTCTCTGTCCCCTCTCTCTCTGTTCCCCTCTCTCTGTCCCCCCCTCTCTGTCCCCCATCTCTTTGTCCCCCTTTCTGTCCCCTCTCTCTGTCCCCTCTCTCTGCCCCCTCTCTGTCACCATCTCTCTACCGCCCCTCCGTCTATCCCCCTCGCTCTCTCCCATTTCTCTGTCCTCTCTCTCTGCCCCCATCGCTCTGTCACCCTCTCTCTGACCCCCTTCTCTCTCTCCCTATTCTCTCTGTCCCCCTTCTTTCTATCCCCCTCTCTCTGTCCCCTTCTCTCTGTCCCCCCTCTCTCTGTCCCGCTCTCTCTGCCCCGTCTCTGTCACCATCTCTCTGTCCCCCCTCCATCTATTCCCCTCGCTCTCTCCCATCTCTCTGTCCCCTCTCTCTGCCCCCCTCGCTCTGTCCCCCTCTCTCTGACCCCCTTCTCTCTCTCCCTCTTCTCTCTGTCCCCCTTCTTTCTGTCCCCCTCTCTCTGTCCCCCCTCTCTCTCTCTGTCCCGCTATCTCTGTCCCCCTCTCTCTCTGTCCCCTCTCTCTGTCCCCTTTCTCTTTCCCCCCTCTCTCTGTCCACCTCTCTCTGACCCCCTTCTCGCTGTCCCCCTTCTCTCTGTCCCACTTCTCTCTGTCCCTCTCTCTCTGCCTTCTCTTTGTCACCATCTCTCTGTCCGCTCTCTCTCTATCCCCCTCTCTCTGTCCCCTCTCCCTCTGTCCCGCTCTCTCCTTCACCCTCTCCCTCTGTCCCCACCTCTCTCTGACCTCCATCTCTGTCACCCTCTCTCTGCCCCCTCCCTCTCTGTCCCCCTCTCTCGGACCCACCCTATCTGACCCACTCTCTGAACCCCTCTCTCTGCCCCTCTCTCTCCCACCCGTCACCCTCCATTCCCCTTTTTGTCCCCCTCTCTCTCTGTCCCCCTCTCTCTCCCACCTGCCTCTCTATGACCCCCTCTCTCTGCCACACGCCTCTCTCTCTGTCCTCCTCTCTCTCTGCCCCCTCTCTCTCCCCCGCTCTCTGCCCCCTCTCTGTCGCTCTCTCTCTGCCCCCTCTCTCTGTCCCCACTCCCTCTGTCCCCCACTCCCTCTGTCCCCCTCTCTCTCTGTCCCCCACTCTCTCCATCCCCCCACTCTCTGACACCCTCTCTCACCCCACTCTGTAACCCCTCTCTCTGTCCCCAACTCTCTGTCCCCCTCTCTCTGTACCCCTTTATCTCCCCCTCTCTCTGTCGTCCTGTCTCTGATGCCAAATCTCTCCTTCACCCCTCTCTCTCTCCACTGCACTCTGCCCCTTCTCTCTGTCCCCCTCTATCTCCCCCTCTCTCTGTCCCCCGCTCTCTGTCGCCCTCTCTCTCTGCCCCCTCACTCTGTCCCCCTCTCTCTGATCCCCTCCCTCTGTCCGTTCTCTTTCTCTCCCGGTCTCTGCACCCCCTCTCTGTCAACCTTTTTCTGCCCCTCTCTCTCTGTCCCCCCTCTCTCTGACCCCCTCTCTGTCCCCCACTCTCTCCATCCACCTGAACCCCTCTCTGACCCCACTCTGTACCCCTCTCTCTGCCCCCCCCACTCTCTGCCCCCCTCTCTCTGTCCCCCTCGCTCTCTGTACCTCTCTCTCTGTCCCCCTCTCTCTGACCACCTCTATCTCCCCCATTCTCTGTCCTCTCTCTCTGTAATTCTCTCTCTGCCCTCCTCTCTCTGTCACCCCTCTCTGTCCCGCCTCTATCTGTCCCCTCTCTCTCTGTCCCCCTCTCTCTGAACCCCTCTATCTCCCCCACTCGCTGTCCCCTCTCTCTGTCCCCCTTTCTCTCTCTGTGCCCCCCTCTCTCTCTGTCCCCCTCTCTTTCTCTTCCCTTGTCTCTCTGTTCCCTTCTCTCTGACCCCCTCTTTCTCCCCCACTCTCTCCCCTCTCTCTCCCCTCTATCTCTGTCCTCTCTCTCTCTGTCCCCTCCTCTCTCAGTCGCCCCCTCTTTTTCCCCCCGTCTCTCTGTCCCCTCTCTCTCTCTGTCCCCCTCTCTCTGTCTCCCCCCTCTCTCTGTCCCCCTCTCTCTCTGTCCCCTCTCTCTCTGTCCCCCTCTCTCTCAGTCCCCCTCTCTCTCTGCCCCCTCCACTGTCGCCCTCTCTCTCTGACCCCCCCTCTGTCTGTCCCCTCTCTCTGTCCCGCTCTCTCTCTGTCCCCTCTCTCTCTGACCCCGTCTATCTTCCCCCTCCCTCTGTCCCCTCTCTCTCTCTGACCCCTCTCTCATTATGTCCTCCCCTATTTCTCTCTCTCTCCCTCGTCACCTTATCTCTCCCTTCCCCCCCGCCCCTCTCTCTCTCTCTCTGTCTCTCCCTGCTCCTTCGTTCTCTCTCCATCTTCTCTCACTCTCGATCCCCCTGCCTTGGTTTCTCTCTCCCCACCTCCCCCCGTTTCTCTCTGACTGAATCTCTCTCCCTGCTGTTCCGCCCTTCCTCTCTCTCTGACACACTCTCTCTCCCTGGTCCTTCCCTCTCCCTCTGTCCCAGAGACTGGGGGTTGGTTGTGAGGCTACATGTGGCGGGGTGGGGGTGAGATGATTGAGAGATGTGGGAAGTGGGAGGTGGGGAAAATGGGGTAGAGACGGAATTGCGGGAGGGAGACAGAGAAGGTAGGAGAGAGAGAAAGTGTGAAGGTGAGGTGGATAATGAAGAATGGAGGCAGGTGGAGAAATTCATATTGGGGGTGCGAGAGAGAGAGGGGGAGAGTGAGGCAGAAAGAATAGTGGAGGCAGGTGGAGAAACCGGGATTGGGGGGGGGTGTCTGAGAGGGGATGAGAGAGGGTGAAAGGGAGAGGTGGTGAGAAAGAGACAGTGTGCAGAAAGAGAGAGAGAGGGAGATAATTGAGGAGCAAAAGTGGAAGAGAGGTAATGGGGAGGCCAGGTTGGAGTGGGGGGGGTCAGAGGGAGTTAAACCCAGCTCCTGAGCTCAGGGCATGGTGCCCTCCCCTTCCCTGAGGACCAGGACTTGGGGCTGAGTCTGTCTCTCTCCAGCTCAGCTTCTCCAACACAAAGACACACAACAACATCGGTCACTCTGCTGCTCGGCACGCTTTAATCAACATTTTTTTGGTTACAAATGGAAGTGATGGATACAGTCAGTGGGATGGTGCCTTTTCTCACAGGCCCCTGTGTTGTGAGAAAGATTGAAATGTTTCCCTGTTACCAGCCTGTGGGATAAAGATGGACAAACCAGCCCTACCCTCAGTCTGTTACCATAGCGACAGGCTGCTCCACTGAAACACTGAACTGAAATGAGAAAATCCCAGATGGATTGATTAATGAGGGAATTTGATGGATGGATGGATTTGGGTGAAGGGATATTTCAGCACATTCTTCAGCTGCTGCCTGAACTTAGTCTGGGTCACGGCATAAATCGCGGTGTTTGTGCAGCAACTGAGGAGCTGCAGCATGAAGCCCAATTCCTGCACAAAGAGATGGAGATACACAGACCGATACCCAAACAAATGCATTCGTGCCCATATAGAAAACAGCATTAACATTGACCATAACAGGATGAAATTGGCCGAGATCACAAACAGTAAAATGATGGATTTTTTTCGGTTTCTCATTTCTGTGTCAGACTGAGCGTCCCCATTGGTGTGATTGCGGAGTCTCCTGCGGGCTCTGCTGGTCACTAAAATGTCTCTGACGGTGAGAACATTGAGCAGCAGAATCAGGAAAAATGGGACACACGGGGTTAGAATGTGGTGGAGGAACTCGATTGTGACCCAGACACTGGAGGATAGAACAGCGTCTGTTATCTCACAAAACCAGGGATTGTTCACCAGCCAATACCGAGCCTTGAGCATAAAATACCAGAAAATGTTCTTTAAACAACTTAGCACAGTCACTGCTCCCAGAACCACAGCCGCCGTTTTCTCACTGCAATATTTACTTTTCAGCTTCTGGCAACAAATGGCCACAAACCGATCAAAGGTGAAAGTGACAGTGAACCAGACAGAGCAGTCAGTGGCTGCATAAACCAGGACAGCGTGGATATTACACACGGGGACGGCGTATTCCAGGAAATAAAACTGTTCCCGATAAACAATGGGAATGTGTCTCAGGATCAGGTCGAGGATAATGACCAGGAGATCCGCCGCTGCCATGGCCCCCAGGTAACGTCTGACACATGGAGACAATCCACAATCTTTATAAAGCAGGACGTAGATGGTCACTACGTTAACTGTGAGGAAGGAAAACAAACCCATTATCCATCAGCCTGGAGGCAAAGAGACCCGTTTGATCGGGGACCCAGTGAGATCTACAAATGTGTCCCTGTATTCAGGGATTTATTAAAATAATTGAAGCTGGAATAACAAATGGGAAGGTCGGAATTACTGACAAAAATGTGACATAAACCACAAGAAACCCTCCCTCCCCAAACAGACAGAGACACATCCATAAGGACAGATGGCTTCTAGAACATTCCCACACTCGCGATCACTCGAGAGCAGACACAGGTCACTCCTTCCCAGTTCCTAATACGGAGGGTGGGAACGTTGCTGTCCTGAAGGATTCTCTCCCAGTTTCCTGAAGACAAACGGAGTTTGGGAATTTCCTGTATTTTGGTCTAAATTGTGGTCGATCCTGTGTCGTGATGAAATGTAAATGCAGGGAAAACGTATTCTCCCCTTTAACTGCCTGAGGGGCCTTCGGAACAGTGTCTCCTTCTCCCTGGAACGGGATCTCTTCCCTCGGGATCTTATCGTTTGTTCAATTCACCGACGTCCGGCCGTTCACAAACAATGTCAGGGACAGAACATTCCGGGGAATGTCAGTTATCGAATGTCAGGCACAGAACGTTCTGGGGAATGTCAGTTATAGAATGTTGGGGACAGAACGTTCCGGGGAAGTCAGTTACAGAATGTTGGGGATAGAACATTCCGGGGAATGTCAGTTATAGAATGTGGGGGACAGAACGTTCCGGGGAATGTCAGTTATAGAATGTTGGGGACAGAACGTTCCGGGGAATGTCAGTTATAGAATGTTGGGGACAGAACATTCCGGGGAATGTCAGTTATAGAATGTCGTGGACAGACCGTTCCGGGGAATGTCAGTTATAGAATTTTGGGGACAGAAAGTTCTGGGGAACCCCTTGACCTTTCCATCACCTTTCCCCCCTACCCACCCCACCAACATGATGACCTGTGCCTGGACACACTGTAACATTAATGGGGTGAGAGACGGAGGTTCCAGTCACAGGAATGGGAACTAAAGGCATTGCCAGATCAGCTGAAATGGTTAGATATACCACATTCTCAATCCACCTCACAGAATCAGCCCAGACACCATACACCCAGAGGGAGATATCTGTTCACCGTGGAAAACTGTGCAGACCAGGCCAGTGTCCTGCTCAGTACAACCCAGCAATCTGTCCAGATTCATCCATTACACTGGTCAATACAACCCAGCAATCTGTCCAGAGTGGAACACTGCACAGATCATATCATGGCATTGATCTATAAACCCAGACTAGATATCTGTCCAGCACGGGGAGCTGTGTAGACCACAGCAGTGCATTGATCTATAACCCCGGACTAGATATCTGTCCAGGACGGGGAGCTGTGCAGACCACAGCAGTGCATTAATGTGTGAACCTGAAACAAAAATCCATCCATGCACTGACCACATCATTGCTGTATCTATAAACCTCAACCAGATAGTCTGACCAGCACAGCGATCTGTGCAGTGATCACCCGTGCATTGATCTGTAAACCAGGAGCAGTTACCCTCCCAGCATGTAGGACTGTGTACACCACCCCAGTGCATTGATCTGTAACCCAGGAGCAGTTACCCTCCCAGCATGTAGGACTGTGTACCCCACCCCAGTACATTGATCTGTAAACCAGGAGCAGTTACCCTCCCAGCATGTAGGACTGTGTACACCACCACAGTGCATTGATCTGTAAACCAGGAGCAGTTACCCTCCCAGCATGTAGGACTGTGTACACCACCCCAGTGCATTGATCTGTAACCCAGGAGCAGTTAATCTCCCAGCATGTAGGACTGTGTGCCCCATCCCAATGCATTGATCTGTAACCCAGGGGCAGTTACCCTCCCAGCATGTAGGACTGTGTACACTACCCCAATGCATTAATCTGTAAACCAGGAGCAGTTACCCTCCCAGCATGTAGGACTGTGTACACCACCCCAGTGCATTGATCTGTAAACCAGGAGCAGTTACCCTCCCAGCATGTAGGACTGTGTACACCACCCCAGTGCATTGATCTGTAACCCGGGGCAGTTACCCTCCCAGCATGTAGGACTGTGTACACTACCCCAATGCATTGATCTGTAACCCAGGAGCAGTTACCCTCCCAGCATGTAGGACTGTGTACCCCACCACAATGCATTGATCTGTAACCCAGGCGCAGTTCCCCTCCCAGCATGTAGGACTGTGTACCCCACCCCAATGCATTGATCTGTAACCCAGGAGCAGTTACCCTCCCTGTATGTAGGACTGTGTACACCACCTCAGTGCATTGATCTGTAACCCAGGAGCAGTTACCCTCCCAGCATGTAGGACTGTGTACACCACCCCAGTGTTTTGATCTGTAAACCAGGAGCAGTTACCCTCCCGGCATGTAGGACTGTGTACCCCACCCCAGTACATTGATCTGTAAACCAGGAGCAGTTACCCTCCCAGCATGTAGGACTGTGTACACCAATCCACTGCATTGCTCAGTAACACTGTGTTAGATCCCTGCCCAGTGTGGGGAAACTTGCAGCCCAGGCTGGAAGTGACATGATGTACAGCTCCCACCCATTTATCGCTCCATACCTCCATTGTGCCCTGACAAGGTGGTGCTGTGGGTGTGAACATCACTGATAGGGAGAGATGGCGGGGGAATCAGTTTAAATATCACCACATGGGAGGGGTTTGGGGTATGGACAGAGATGGGGAGACTGAGAGACAGTGTCATGGAAGGATGTGTTCCCAGGTTGCAGAATACTGTAAGCTGGACACTTCGATAACATCCTGTAACATGAGCCAGTCTTCCCAGGAAAAATGGGAAAAGGGGATATTGGTGTGAGGTCAGATGATGGAGAGTTTTGGATGAGCATTTGTTCTCCAGCTTTGTAAATGTAGTCCTTCACGGCTGGAGGTACACACCATCACCCAGATGCCCCTGGATATTCCGTGATCCCTGACACTGGGGCCATCTTTAATAGCCCAAGGGGCACACGATTAATCTTTCTCAGGTTGGAGCTGCCGTGCCCAGTTTACCCCGAGCCTGGCAGCTAAGGGACAATTACACCACGGTTTGTCAACAGGGGCACGGAGGTCCTGGTGGATGGGCTAGTAAAGAGGGGGACCATTCTCTTCCCAGAGGGGGCGACACCACCAGACCCACCGAGCATGGTCTGAGCTCACCACCCAGCTTAGTGCAGTATCTGGGGTCTGGCGAAATGTCCAGCAAGACAGGACAAGCATCAATAACCTCCCCCACTCTGTCAGGATAAGGGTCACCGTATTCTCTCTGCTCCCTCACACTCACTGTATATCTGTTATAGCACCAACCCCCGAACAAGGCTCATGGTCCACCACTCTCACTGCTGCATGCAGCACCTTCTCTCTCTGTCTCTGTCTCTCTGTCTCTGTCTCTCTGTCTCTCTCTCTCTCTGTCTCTCCCCCCCACCCTCCACTTCATCCCCACGCTAATAACAATGCATGGATACAACACTGTGGACTGACTCCCTTCGGACACCTCACCATAACCCCCTCCCCGCCTACACTAACACTAACAGTAGGACCACACACCCCCACCCTCACTCCAGCCCTCCCTTTCTACCATTCCAAGAGAAACAGCCTGGAATAGGACAGAAAGGGCCAAGCTGTGTAGTGGAGTGCCCGATATCCGTTCCCTCACCCCCCTCCCCCCGCCATGTGGAGAGGACCGGGACGCCTCGTGTGGAGATTATGAAACATCCACGTTCCACCGACTGAGTAAGGAGCAATGTTCAGTGAGGGGCAATTCTCACTTTAAAGCCACTGGCAGCTCCGTTTCCCCCCGGCACAACTTAGAAGCCGTGGCCCTGATGCCATCTCCCTTTTGTGTTGAGCTGGTACAAATGGAATCCCCACGGTCTCGGTGGCCGGAGGGTGAGCTCACACCACATCGTGACCACCACCTCCCAGGAAGGGAGCACGGAGACTCCTTCCTACTCCTCCCCCTATAAACAGCTCAGTTACTGAAACTAATCTGTGATAATTACTGTTCTCCCCCTTGTCCTGACTTCTTCAACAATCTGTGCTCATATACACCCAGCGCCCTCTGTTCCTGCAGCCCCTTTATAATGGCACAGCCGGTTTTAAACTGTCTTTCATTGTCTTTACTACCAAAGTGTATCACCTCAAACTGCTCTGCACGGATCCCCACCTGCCTTACACCTGAGCACGACACCAACGTGTGATTGTCCTGTTAGAGTTCCACACTCTCCTCCATAGACTTCAGAGTTCTTCCAGGTTCGGTGCAACCTACAAACATTGAGATTGTTATAGTGTCACAGTCCCCATGAAACAACATCCTGCCCCACATACAAGAGTGTGAGCAAGTGAAATACTGATATATTCCGACGGACTGAGTCGAATTGACATGCTGTCAATGGAGCAACAAAAGTCCTGACACACACCAGACGGAGCGAATGAAATATTGACAAACCACAGAGCAAGAGAAATACGGATAGGTCCCACTTATCGATATTCATCAGGGTATAATGTGATGAAGTTGAAAGGGTGTACTATACCTTTAAGAGAGAGGGAATGCTGTTCTTAACTGAGAGCATACAAGCTCCTGTGATATGAGAGGATGGCAGACCCTGAAACAGTATATTGCTATAGAGCTGGAGTCGGGTAATAAGCAGTTAAGAGAAAGTGTGTCCCAGAGTTGTGAATAGTTGATGTCAAATGTTCACTTTCAGAGTGAAAAACATAAATTGATATTTTTACTTAAACAGAGGAATTTGGCAGATCTGTCCCTCATATTTTAATAGTTTACGAGGCGAATTGAGCATTTCTTTATGTTTCATTTAAGTTACCAAATGAGCTTCCCGCCGTGTCCTCACCATTCCCGTGTGTGTATCTGTGTTTCTCTGTGTGGGGCAGGTCTGGCAGTCTCTGTGGTGCTTAAAGTGATGCAATGCCACCCTCTGCTGGCCTCCATACGCCACTGCACAGTCATTGGCAGAGGGTGAAAACCAACAGGGATTCACTCAGAGAAGGGGAGGGAGAGGGCAGCTGATCACAGCACCATCCAAACTGATGTTTTATCCATGGACTGATCTAAATGTCCTTTAAACATTGTAACTGTCCCTGCTTTCACCACTTCCTCTGGAAGTTCATTCCACACACAAGCCAGCTTCTGTCTAACATAATTACCTCTCATTACTTTTGTAAATCTTTTTTCCTCGCACCTTAAAAAACCCTCAGTTTTGAATCCTCAACTCTAGAGAAAAGATATCAGCCCTTCAGCTTCTCTGTAACCCTCATTATTTTATAAACCTCTGTAAAGTTACTGCTTAATCTCATATTCTTCAGTGAAAAAAGTCCCAGCCGATCCAGCCTCTCCTTCTTGCTCACTCCCTCCTTTCCCAGCAACATCCAGGTTAATCTCTTCTCAATCCTCTCCAGCTTAATAATATCAACGTCAGTAATATCAAAGTGAATAGTCAAGGTATTTTCTAAGGGTACGGGGAGTCCAAAACTAGAGGACATAGGCTTAAGGTGAGAGGGGAAACATTTAAAAGTGACCTAAGGGGCAGCTATTTCACCCAGAGGGTGGTGTGCCTATGGAATGAGCGGGCAGGGTGACCAGAATAGACACATCATTACAGAAGAGGTCTCACCAATGTCCTGTGCAACCACAACATGACAACCCCACTCTGATACTCAAAGGTCTGTCCTATGAAGATGTGTGTTAAACACCTTCTTAACCACACTATCTATATGAGATGCAAATTTTTAAGAATTAAACCTGACGGCCTAGGTTTCTGTTCTACAACACTGACAAATACCCTACTTTTAATTGTATAGATCCTGCGGTTGTTTGATTTACCAAATCCAATTGCTCGCATTAATCCAAAATAACTCCATCCACCACCCCTCAGTCCAGTGAGTGATATTACTGCCACCTCACCCTCCCCCTTCAATTTTAAAACACCCATCCGTCTCCAGGAGGCCTGCACACTCCGGCCTTGATTATCACATGACCCTGAGCTTGGGTTGCCTTGTGTAGTTAGGGGGAGGAGGGAAAGATTGCAGACACAGTCAGTGGGGAGGAGAGGCTGGACAGTAATCACCGGCCTGGTATCATTTCATGGTTTTAGGAAAAGGGGAGTCACACGTGAGAGTTGGGTAAGAGTGATCGGTGTTTTGTGACCAGAAATTAAGCTCTTCATTCGTCTCTGGTGTTCAGTAATAAATATCTATTTGAAACCCTTCATTGGGCAGAGTGTGTCTGCAGGATTTCTTTCCTTAATATTGCAGACTACAGATAATAGCAATTAAAGATGTTTAGAGTTAATTTCGATGGCACAGCACGTACACTCAATATCCTACAGTTGAGACAAATATCTTGCATTTGTTTAACAATACAAAGTGTTTTGTGTAATTCAGTAATAGTAACCTGATTATAATAAATCCACACTGAGCTGAAAGTGGGCACTAAAATATGACCCAAAATCTGGGTATGGTAGTGCGGTGGGTAGTGTCCCTGTCTCTGAGCGAGAGTTCTGGATTTGATTCCAATTCCTGAACTTGTGTGGTAGTGTTCCTAGCTCTGGACTAGAAGGCCTGGATTCAAATCCTGCCTGTTACAGAGGTATGTCCCAGCATGTCAAACAGGCTGATGAACAAACACACAGGAGAATACATTTACAGCTTTATGGGTATTGCTGAGTGATGCTAGTATCCCTACCTCCGGGCACAAAGGTCCAGGCATAAAGCCCACAGAAGTGTCTCAGGATACATCTGAACAAACTGATTAAAATGGATTTAGAATTTTGACTTGATGGAGAAGGAAGAGGTGTCAATATTGCATTTCAGAATTTAGGCTCAGGATGGCTGAAAGTACAGCCATTCGTGTTGATTGGAGTCACATTTCGCAGCAGTAAAGGGTTTATAAAATCAAAATGGCCATAGATAGGGTGAGTAGTCAGGGGTTTTTCCCCAGGTTAGGGGCGTCCAGAACTAGAGGGCATTGGTGGAAAGTGAGAGGGGAAAGGTTTTGAGGAGGCCTAAAGGGCAACATTTCACACAGAGGGTGGTGAGCGTATGGAATGAGCTGCCAGAGGAAGTGGTGGAGGCTGGTACAACTACAGTATCTGGGTACTGAGAGTCCTGGCGAGCTTTTCCAACAATTTCTATATTTTTTTTAAAAATGCATTCAGTTTAATACAGGTATTCTGAATAAATTAAACATTTTTATTTTTTAATGACGCAGGGCCATGTAAACATATTTCAAATTGACCGCGACCATTTTCTGCGAAGGGTATGGCTCTGTGTATGACAGCAGCAATGATGCACCTACATGGAACAGGGAATGTGATGGAGACATAGTTTGGACAATGTACAAGGAGACCTCACATGGTTCAGTTTGGGAGAGGATGACATTACTGGGTAATTCAATTCAGAGAGGGAGAAAATGTAATCTGCCCGAGGAGGAATGGTCTATTACACTCTCTCTCCTTCATTGTTCCTCATCACAGCAATGTGTGCGAGCGAAACAAATGTCTACAGTCATCATTACCATTCTTATTTTTATGGAATCCCTGCAGTGTTGAAACAGGCCCTTCGACCCAACAAGTCCACACCAACCTTCCCAACCCATTTCCCTACATTTACGCCTGACTATTGCACATAAACTAGAAATCCCTGAATACTTCGGACAATTTAGCATGACCAATCCACCGAACCTACACAGTTTGTGGTAGGAAACTGGATCACCCATTATGAGCTCACACAGACAAGGGGAGAATGTGCAAACTCCACACAGACAGTCACCCAAGGCTGGAATCGACCCCAAGTCCCTGGTGCTGTGAGGCAGCAGTGCTAACCACCGTGCAACCCTTTGGATGATCCATAACCAGAATTCACTGGAATCTACTCACTGCATAAAGCAAAGGGAATTCAGTCAAATCCAAACTCTCCCAGGATGAAATCCCATTGCTAGCAGCTTGTGAGATTACAATATGTTCAGAAGCAGAATAATGTTTTGGACGATCTCACAATTTTTCCTTTGTCATGAGTTCCAATAATATCTGGACAAACTAAGATAAAATTGCATGTGTGTGTGTGTGTGTGTGTGTGTGTGTGTGTGTGTGTGTGTGTGTGTGTGTGTGTGTGTGTGTGTGTGTGTGTCAGTGTTTCTAGAAAGGGAAATATTGATTATATAATTGCAATACCCAAACAGTTTGCCATTCGTCTTTCCATCATAGTTTGAGTAACATTGCTCTGGATCATAAACGTGTTGTTTTATGAGATTAAAGAAACTAGCCTGACTTGTTCCTAAAACTGACCCTGACCCAGTCTGAGACCGATATCATGGGCCATATCACCAACCTGGTTACATTTAATATTTGTTGTGAGCAGTGGAGTAGTGGGACTAGAAAAGGAAACAGTGACCCCAAAAAGTCGGGGAACTACAGACGGGTGAGCCTGATGTCAGTGGTGGGTAAGTTGTTGGAGGGGATTCTGAGGGATAGCATTTACATACATTTGGGAAGGCAAGGGCTGATCGGGGTTGACAACGTGGCTTTCTGCATGGGAAATCATGCCTCATTAATTTGATTGAGTTTTTTGAAGAGGTGACAAAGAAGATTGATGAAGGCAGTTTGGTGGACATTGTCTGTATGGACTTCAGCAAGGTGTTCATTTAAAGAACAAAGAACAAAGAGAATTTACAGCCCAGGAACAGGCCCTTCACCCTCCAAGCCTGAGCCGATCCAAATGTACTGTCTAAATCATTCGTTCAATTCCTAAGCATCTGTCTTCCTCTTCTCCCCACCTACTTATGCATCTGTCCAGACGCATCTTAAATGAATCGACCGTGCCTACCTCTACCACCTCTGCTAGCAATGTGTTCCAAACGCCCATCACCCTCTGTGTGAAGTACTTACCGCAGTTATCCCCCTTAAACTTTCCACCTCTCACATTGAAAACACAACCTCTCGTTATTGAATCCTTCAACCTGGGAAAAAGCTTGTCTCTATCCACCCTGCCTATACCCTTCATGATTTTGTAAATCTCAATCAGGTCCCCCTTCAATCTCCTTTTATCTAGTGAAAATAAACCTAACCTACTCAGCCTCTCTTCATAGCTAGTATTTCATTATGATTGGTAGACAGATTAGTAAGTTTCGGTCACATAAGATACAGAAGGAGCTAGTCACAATTGGCTTGAAGGAAGAGGGATATTTTTTCAGCCTGGAGACTTGTGAGCAGCAGTGTGCTGTAAGAATCAGTACTGAGTTCACTGCATTTCATCATTTATGTAACGGATTTAGATGTGAATATAGGGGCAATAGTTAGTAAGTTTACAGATGACATCAGAAAGATGGTGTAGTAGATTATCTCAGAGTGCAACAAGACCGCAATTAGATGGGACAAAGAGACAAGGAGTAACAGATGTAGTTTAATTTAGATAAATATGAAGCTTTGCATTTTGGGAATACAAATCAGGGTCGACATTATATACTTCATGGTCAGGTCCTGGGGCATGTTGTGAAACAAAGGGGCATAGGGCTGCAGGTGCATTGTTCCTTGAAAGTGGAAACGCAGGTAGACAGTCTGGTGCAGAACACATTTGGCACATTTGCCTTAATCAGTCATAGCATTTAATATAGGAGTTGTGGTGGTATGTTACATCTGTACAGGATGTTGGTGAGGCCACTTTAAGAATACTGCATACAACTCGGTTGTCTGCAGAAATGACTGACACGGATGTTCCAGGACTGAAGGTTTGAGCTTTAGGGAGAGGTTGATTAGGTTGAGGTGTTTCCCCCTGGAGTGTCAGAGACGGAGGGGTGACATTATAGAGGTTTAAAAAACCATCAGGGGCATGGATATTCTGAACAGCCACGTTCTGCTCTTCAGGATAGCGGAGTCCAGAACAAGAGGGCTTAGGTCGAAGGGGAGAGGGATTGATTTAGAAGGGACCTATAGGTAAATATTTCACACAGAGAGTGGTGTGTGTACAGAAAGTGCTGTCAGAGGAAGTGCTGAAGGCGGTTACAATCGCACATTTAAAAAGTATCTGAAAGAGGAGGGATATTTACCAAATGCTGGCAAATGGGACTAGATCAGATTTGATATCTGATCGGAGTGAAAAGATCGGACGAACGGGTCTGTTTCCGTTCTGCATGACTCTCTAGTTCTATAAGAGGGATGATGAATAATTCTGTAAGGTCCTTTCAAGTCGTACTTCTCTTCTCTGGAAGTATATTGTGCCTTTATGTTCACATTGATTGAAAGCTGCATTAGTTAAATATTTGACAGAAGTGTGAGTCACGGATAATGAGATACAGACAGGAAAGAGGGGCTGAGACCCCAACCTGATCAGCCATAATCTTACTGCCTCGTGGAGAAGGGTCAAAGTATCTAATGACCCACTCCTGCTCCTCAGTCCCATGTTCCAGTGTTCCATTCAGCCCCTCATACCTGCTAGACAGGAACAGTTGGAGGACGCTTACTCCTATAACCTGGTGCACAGAAACAGAGGAGACCATTCAGTCCCTCAAGATGGTCAAACACGCTTTGAGGTGATTTGGGAAATGTAATTGGAAAACCCAGGCTGGGTACGAAAGAGGCCCCTCATCTCTCTTTAGAAAGCTTCCCCTATCTGCAGCTTGTGCTCCAGTTGTTGGTCATGTTGCTTCACTGTGAATACAGCCCACATACCTCACCCAGAGATGGCTCACAAAATCATCTGGTCTCTCTGACTGCAATATGCAATACCAGAACATTCGTAAAAATAACACCCACTAACTTTCCAATAACAGAATGTGAGAACATCAGAAACAGGGGCATGTCGTCCACTCCCCAAACCTGCCTTGCCCTTCACTAAGATCGTGGCTGATCTGCTCCTGGCCTCAAATCCTCTTTCATACCTAATTCTTCATAGCCCTCAACTCCCTGACAGGTCAATATCCATCGACTTCCTCTTCAAATACTTTCAGTCATCTAGCTCCCCAAACACTCTTGAGAAGAGAAATCCTGACATTAAATACCACCTGTTTGAAGAAAACACTTGCTGCTCCTATATCATGGCCTATTGATGTGAACAAAAGAGGTTGTCGCAAGGGTTCAGGTAAAAATGACTGGCCCTGATATCAAGGCAGTGGTTGGCTTTTGTTGACATCAAGGAGCTGGACTTAATGGGAATCAGAGTAACCTCTCCAGTGTTTGGGGTCAAACATGGCACAAAGGAAGTTGTTCATCATCTCTGTCCTGGGTCACCTCTGTGCGAGATCCTCAGGGTAGCTTCCTCTTCACAAACAGCTTCAGCTGCTTCATCAATGTCTCCCCTCCCCACCCTCCCCACCCTCCCCACCATAAGATCAGAAGTGGGGGTGGTCGCTGAAGATTCCACAATGTTCAGAACATTTTGTCCCCCGTCAGCTCCTGAACTGGTCTTTGTCCATGTGCAGCAAGACCCAGACTCCATTGAGGCTTGTGCCGTTAAAGTGTCCGTAACATTTATGTAACAGCACTGGCGGGCACTGTACATTTCCACAAGAGTTCATTCAGCACCTCACGCTGGTTTCACAGGAATATGAGGAAGCCATTCAACCCATTGACACTGTAGGAGAAGAACAGGGTCAGCCCATTCAGTACCTCCAGCCTATTACTCAGGAAGAGAGGGAGTCAACTGTGATAGACCACACAGAGCCCCTCAAAAATATTTGAAGGCGGTGGCGTAGATCCTAATGTTTTCTTATTTTAAAGGAAATGTAAAATGTCTGTATCAGATGCCATGTGACTGGTCAAATTACTCGGTGTGAATCAAAACACCATCTACTTAATCACGAAAGAGAAAATGAAACCAAAGAAAGAGGAATTTAGAATAACGTAATTCTATTGGACAAGTTCGCAGAATAATACATCTAGGAACTATTACTGATGAACTGTTCCAATATAGGAAAATCCCATAAACACAGCCCCTGGCAGAAAGGAATATTCAGACACAGAATGTCACAAACATTTCTCCAATCCAGGAATTAAAAACAGCATCAAGAGAAATTTCAGAGAGAGTAACAGCCAGGAGACATTCACTGTAGCTTCCAACTCTCTGGAGACCACTATAGTTTTTGATGTTACTGAGAAACCAAAACCCAGAGATCATAATCTGTGAGAGCTGGCCGTACCCATTCAGGCTGCATTAAAATTAACCTAAGGCCTCCCGAGCTGTTACTCAAGTGGTCTTAACTCGCCAGCTTGGTAATAATCGTTCAATCTCTCTCATAAAAGAAACCCAGTCAAAATAACTTCTTAAAGCTGCAGTATTGTCACAGTAGTAAGGACAATGAGCTGTCAAACAGGAACCAGGGGTAACCAGTCAGGCCCTTGGCCCTGTCCAATCGGACGAGGTTGAAGCCAATCACTCCCTTGAGTCACTTACACAGGAACAGCAGGAGGCCATTCCCACCTCAATGCACTTACACGGGGGCAGAATGAGGCAATTTTTGCTGATTCCTGATGAATGTCTTATGCCCAAAACGTCGATTCTCCTGGTCCTTGAATGCTTCCTGACCCGCTGTGCTTTTCCAGCAATGATGCTCTACTCTGATCTCCAGCATCGGCAGTTTTAAGTGTCTCCTAATTGATGCTCCAACATGATGAACAAGTGGGGCAGAGCCTGCACAGACAGACTGTTCACGTTGTTCCTCTTGGCTCTGTTGCTTATGATACATATGTGGGACTTTAATGTGGTTTTCTAGTGTTGAGGAGGGAAGCCATATGTTTTGTGTGAAGTCTCAAGAAGGCATGTTCCATCTGCGAGAAGCCAGCCTGGTGTTCTCTATGTAGGGAGAAAGTTGGTGGGAATGGCTACCTGTTTCGGATGGAAGGTATTGTGTCTGCTGTTGGGGATTGTGAACAACCTGATGTTCAGTCCAGGGTTCACACACCGACTGCACAATAACATGGGGAGAGTTAATTTAGGCATATAAACTATTAGGAAAGTCACATTAGACTGATGAATGGACTCTCTAAGTTCAAATAATGCTGATCTTGTTCATGTTGATCTTGTCTAGTACACGTCCCGTTCAGTGTAACCTGTATACCTTACTCTGTCCAAGTCTATTTCCACCCTATGATCTGTCTGGCCATGCTTACTATGATCTTCCTCCACTGCTCATAAACAAAGTGTTTCCCTGTACTGAGGTACACGTGACAATAAATCAAACCAATCAATCCTGGGTAAAGTATGGAATTTCTCACCCTATCAATGTTTCTTTTGGAAATAAGTGATCGCTGCCACTCCTCGTGTTTCAGCATCGCCATTTCTACGTCTCTCACAGCTCTACAGATTAAACACTCAGCTTATTCACTCTATCCTCATGTTACCATCCCCCGTGTCTGTGGTAAGGGAATCATTCCTTACAAAGGAGATCAAATCTGTAGAGAGTGCCCCAAATGCTCTCTCAGCAAGGCTCTATAACAGCAGGAAGATGGCTTTACTTATGTACTCGAATCATCTTACAATGAAGGACAGCGTACCATTGTCTGCACCCATGACTTACACAAGGTTTGATTCGGAGCAGTCAGCATAGACTTGTGAGTGGGAGATCATGCTTCCCAAATTTCTTAGCGTACTTTGATGAAGTTACCAGGACGTTTGATGAGGGCAGAGTGATAGACGTAGTCTCTATGGATTTCAGTAAGGCCTTTGATTAGGTTCCACATGGCAGGCTGCTCAGGAAGGTTACATCACGTAGAATGCTGGGGGAACTGGCCAATTGGATACACAGTTGGCTTGATGGTAGGAAGCAGAGGGTTGAGTGGAAGGATGATGGTCAGACCGGAGGCTTGGTCCATTGCTGTCTGTTATCTATGATTTGGTTGAGAACGTACAAGGTATGATTAGTAAGTTTGCAGATGACACTAAAGTAATTGGGAGCATGATCAGTGAGGAAGTTTATCAGAAATTGCAGCAGGACCTTAATCAGGTGGAAGATGGGCCGAGAAATGGCAAATGGAATTTAATATAGAAGTGTGAGGTCTTGCATTTTGGAAACTCAAATCAAGGTAGGGGTTTCATGGTGAATGGGAGGGTCTTAAGGGGTGCGGTTGGCAGAGGGACCTTGGTGTTCAGTTGCATGTTTCTCTAAGAGTAGAGTCACAGGTAGACAAGGCAGTGAAGAAGGCTTTTGGCACATTGGCCTTCATCAGGCAGGATATTGAGTATAAAAGTTGGCACCTTATGTTGCAGTTACACAGGACTTTGGTAAGGCCGCACTTGGAGTATTGTGTTCAGTTTTGTCAACTTGTTATTAAATTAAAAAGAGTGCAGAAGAAATTTACAAAGACGTTGCCAGGACCCAATGTTCTGAGTTATAGGGAGAAGTTGGACAAGCTAGGACATTTTCTTTGGCGTGTAAGAGAGTGAGGGAGTTCTTATAGAGCTGTATAAAATCACGAGGGGTATGGATAGGGTTAATGCTCTCAGTCTTTTTCCAAGGTGTAGAGAATCGAGGATTCGAGGGGATCAGTTTAAGGTTAAAGGGGAAGGAATAAAAGGGAACCTGAGGAGCCACTTCTTTATACAGACGGCTGGTACGTGGATGAGTTGCCAGCAGATGTGGTTGAGGGGGGTACATTAACAACATTTCAATAACATTTGGATAAATATGTGGATAGGAAAGGACTGGAAGCATATGGGCCAACTGCAGGGAAATGGGGTTAGCGTGGATGGAAATTTACAAGGTGGACTCGAACCCCTCTGTTATTTAAACCCAAACGCCCAGAAAAGCTGGCCTCACCTTGTAATCTGTTAAAATATGAGCGACACCGATCTCCTACATTCCACTATTTAAACAAAAATTATCAAGTTAGTTTCTTAACTTTAATAGTGAACACTAAACAACAACTATTCACAAATACAAGCCCCTCTTTTCTTAGCTACTTACTATCTGACTCCAACTCTGTAAAGATATGCTGTTCCAACAACCCACATATGAAACATTAAAATCTTAAGACCACACAGTCTCTATCTTCCCCGCTGTTTTCACTCTTTCAGCTGCTGATCTCCCTCCGTCATTTTTTTGTTAATTGCAAGTAGGTTTAAATGAACATATGTCTTTGATAGAGAGTGTTTGGGATGGTCAGTTAGCACTCCTGCTCGACAGCAGTTGCTCTACTGTTGGATGGCAGTGACTCTCCCTCTATTTTCAAAATGCTCGGTTTATATACTCCCCATGATATAATAATTCTCATAATTTGATTGCTGTCCAGGTGTCCAAACAATAATATTCAAATTCTGTTGGTTTCTGGTTTCCTGAGCGTTATTTAAACTCTTTGGTTGGATTTAAATTGCTGTCAAAACAGCAACCAAAACTCAGGTATCCATTTCTCAGCTGATGGTGACATGTGGAACATTGTGACCTTCAGCTGGCATCTGTGGCATTAATTTCTATTCGGCAAAACCCGTTCTGTTTTAAAGTACCCATACATGTTTTTGGCTTCATAACATCTTCCCGCTTCAGAAAATAAAATGAACCAGCAGAATGAAAAGATGACTGCATTTCTTCTTCTCTAATTCTTAATCCCAATTATATGAAATAGAAAAGTTTTATTCTCAGTTATATCATTCATATTAATTCTGCACACCAACACAACACTGGAATTAGTCAAATCTTATCTACACTGCTTTCCTTTAAATCCGCGAATACCCATCTGCTATCACATTGTAGGAGCCACAGTTTGTACATTTTGCGAGTTTAAAGGCGGTAAGGTAAGACTCCAATGACATAGTCTCATATTCTGGTCTTTAAACATTCCAAAAACTGCGACAGATTTGTCGTTGTCCACAACCATCTTCGACAATTTGTTTGTCATATACACATTAAAATATTGTCAGGCCAGTGTGAAACTTCATCATTCTTGTTCAATAATGGAGATTTTGTATTTTTATTCTGGTGGATATTGAGTTTTTTCCAATTATCCATTCAATTCCATCATTCTCTTTCTGCATCAATACATCTCTGACCCCTTTTTCCCGAGCATCAAACACACTTATCAAAGTGTTTCAGAATATTTGGTGTAGCTAAAGCTGATGTGGTGATTAATCCTGCTTTAAAATTCTCAAATGCCTCCTGACATTGTTCTGTCCACCACAATTCTGTGTTCTTCTTTAGTAAATCCATCAGTGGTGCCAATAGGCTGCTGAAGTTTGGAACTAATTTCCGATAGAATCCACTCAGTTCCAAAAATCGAAGCACCTCTTTCTTCGAGGATGGTCGTGGAAATTCCTCAAAGCCCTTTGTCTTGGTGTTCCATGGGGTCAAACTTCCATGGCCAATGTAATGTCCCAAGAACGTCCCCTCTGCCTTCGCGAATTCTGTTTTCTTTAAGTTTGCTTCTTGTAATCGTTCAACATGCCCTGGCAACTGTAACATGTGAGCTTTCAATCACTTGCTAAAGATCACTACATCATACAAATAAACTGCACAATTTGTTCATCTGACCACAACTCTGTTTCTGAGTCTTAAATGTGGCTGGTGCATTATTCATCCATATGAAATACTCGATAAAGTTTTTTGTCATCTCTGGCATCTTTACTAGATAGTTTAACTGACTCCACATTTTTTTTTAATTTGAAAGGGGCCACTAAACCTGGCTTTGAAGAGATTTCCTACCACTGGTGGCAATACTAATACGTCAACCCCACGGGAAATCTTCAAAGTTTCAGTGTTTTTATCTGCCACGTGCTTCACTCTATGCTGTGCTCTTCAGATACTGTTTCGCAAACTCACCTACTCCGTTTACTCTCTCCTTCACCTCATACACATAATCCAAGTGTGAGATTTCCGACTTCGGTCCTGTCAATTTATATTTGATTAATTTCAAAGGACCTCTCACTTCATGTATGAATATTAACTCAAAGGAAGTAAAGTGAGTAGATTTATTTGGGGCATCTTTGATGATAAGCAATTTAATGGGGCACCTTTATCCCAATCATTTGGCCAACCCTGACAGTACGCTGTTAACATAGCCTTCAGCGTCTGATGCTAACATTCCAAGGCTCCCTGGGATTCAGGATGGGACGCCCTTGATTTGAAGTGCTGTATGCCGAAGCCATCAAAGACTTCCTTAAACAGCTGAGGGGTAAAATGAGACCCTTGGTCTGACTGAATCTCTCTGGGTAGCCCACAGCGAGTAAAGAAAGCTACCAACTCCTCCACCACCCTTTTTGCTTTGACACTCCAATAATGGAATTGCCTCTGGAAATCTGGTAGACACATCCATTATGGTCAGCAAATATTGGTTTCCACTTTTACTTTAGAAAGGGGAGCTACACAATTAATCATAACCCACGTGCAAGGTTCTTCGAATGCAGGAATTGGCAAGAAAGGTGCTGGTTTTATTACTGCCTGTTACTTACCTACCATTTGGTATGTATGTCACATACAACAAAAATGAACAGCGTCCTTTTGCATTCCAGGCCACTAGAAATGCTTCTACCTTAGCCTGAGTCTTCTGTATACCGAAGTGACTGCCTACAGTTAGTTTATGAGCTACCCGTAATACTGTACGTTACTGCTAATATAATCTGGTGCACTTCGGCCCATTTCCCTTCTGCAGTAACCTATCGGGGTCTCCATTTTAATTTTATGATTCTATCTTTAAGTTAATAATGTTCAACAATATATTCTGATTCCTTTTCTCTGTGTGTGCATGTTTATGTGTATGTGAATGTATGTGTATATAACTGTAGTAAGTCCATGAGCCTTTCTGGACTAAACACCTCTGTCTGATCTTCTGCCTGTTCAGGTTTTTCCTGCACCGTGACATCAAACAGGGTGTCAGTTCACTGAGCATCAATTCATTTGTCTTTTTCGTTCGTTTTTCATTCCTGCTGTAACTTATGACAGTGGGATCTTGTTACTACACAGTCTGGAAAAAATCCTGGTTAATTTTCTTTTAACTCACCAATTCCCTAGTCTTCCTTTGGCTTCTCCACCACAAGGGGTGCCTATCCCACCTCGTCTCCTGATAAATCGTTCCCAAGAACAAACTGTCTTCCTGGAACTGACACTCTGTTACTCACTGTCACTGTTACTTCCCTAATCTTGATTTGGCATTCCATCCTGATGTTACACAAGGGAATGCTTAATTTCTGTCCCCATTCCACAACGTAACACGGTCTTGATTAACATGCCAGTAAGTGTGAAAAAATCTTTCATCTCTTCCTATTAGAGGGTGAGAGAAAGTGAGGGCTGCAGATGCTGGAGATTAGAGTTGAAAAGTGTGGAGCTGGAAAAGCACAGCACGTTGGCAGCATCCGAGGGGCAGGAGCGTTGACGTTTCAGGCATAAATCCTTCATCAGGAAAGTGGGAGGTAAGGGAGGGGGAAGGAGTTTGAGAAATAAATGGGAGGGTGGGGGTGGAGCTGGGGCGGAAGGGAGCTTGGAAGGCGATAGGTAGATGCAAGTGGGGTGTGATGGTGATAGGTCGGAGAGGAGGGTGATAGGACTCCTTTCGGTGGTAGGGCAGCTGTAACCGTCAAACTGTATTGCATTAACGTTGACTTCACCAAATTCCAAATCTCCCCTCCACCAACCTCTCCCAGATCCAACCGTTCAACCTAGCACTGCCCTCTTGGACTGCCCTAACTGTCCATCTTCCTTTCCACCTATCGACTCCACCCTACCCTCCGACATAAAACTATCACTCCCACCTACATCTTCTTATTGCCTTCCCAGTGACCCTTCCACCAGCTCAGCTATTACCCTCGTATTTATCTTTCAGCCCCCTTGTCCCCCCACCATGTTCCTGACGATGGGTTTGTGCCTGATATTCGATTGTCCTGCTGTCTGGATGCTGCCTGATCTGTTGTACTTTTCCGGCGCCTCACTTCTCAACTATTACAGACTGAGCAGATTCCATATCTCACAAAATTATAACCTCTTGTCCTTCTCCCCCTGTTCTTTCTGAGTAAACTTTATCTACAGAGGTGAATATTTTGGAGAGATCAGGCACGACCTCCATACCCAGCCCTTGCCTAGGCTGTGCAATTTCCTGCAGCTCCTCGGCTCCACTTGGGTTCTCCTTTACCAGTTTCACTAATGCCACTGGGCTTAGCCTCTTCTACCACATCTTTCCCCAAAGTGTCTTCCTTTAACGCCCAGCACGGTGTGTCCCAGCTTACTGCAGTGAAAACAACTTTTTCCTTGTGCCCTTCTTAAACCACCAGCACTGTAATTTTATGTGTTGCACTCCCTTATAGTAAGAGCACCTGAGGCCTTTCACCACCTTTCAACCCCCTTGGGCTTCTTTCTTCACCTGTGGTAAACTATTGTGAGCTACTGTTCGCTTTGAAATGTGTGATCGTCCCTTCTCCCAATTTCTATCCCTCACAGGATGAAATTTCTGCCAGAAGCTAAATTTCATCACATGCCCCAGTGCATATTTACCTGCCATTTCTGCCGCGCTTCTCACTTCTTGAACTTTCTATTCATTCACATGAATTCTTACTATCTCTGGAAGTGAGTCTTTTAACTTCTCCAGCAGGTTAATCTCCCTTCAAGCCTCACAGGTCTTATCCATTTTTAAGGCCAGCACCCACCTGTCAAAATGACTGTGGTTAATTCTTTCAAAGTCAATATAAGTCTGACCTGGTTACGTCTCTATTTTTCTGAACCTCTGTCTATATGCTTCTAGTACCAATTCATAACAAATCAAAATAGCTAATCTGACATCTTGATAATCTCTTGATAATCTCTTGATAATCTCATCTGACAGCGCTGCACATACCTCACCAGCTGTGCCCACCAGCTTAGTCTGAACTAGCATTACCCACAAGTTCACTGGACACTTCATCTGACTCGCCATTGTTTCAAATGAAACAAAAAAGTTTTGACATTTTTCTCATCGAAATATGGCAAGTTACTAACCTAGTTGTATAAATCCCTATGTTCTCCCTTCATCTCCATACTGTTAATTTAACTTTCTTGTCTAATTCCCAACTTCTGAATTTCAAATCCCCTCTCTCTTTCTTTTTCCTCTCTTTCTCTTTCATCTCACTCTGTTTCCATCCCTTTATTTATCTTCTAACTCCAGTTGCCACATTTGCAATTTAAGTTTTTATAACTCTACTGCAGTTGCCTATTTCTCTGATACACCAAAGTGCTTAACCAACTCCATTACAATTTCAGCTTCCCTTTTGTCCCTGGTTAAACCCAATTCCAACCTATTTGCTAATTCAAAAAAATGTCCTCCTTCTGTCTTTCTAAACTTCCTTGGAAAATTTGCGAACCTCTTTAGTAATGTTAAAAGCCATTTCCCTCACTTTTCAATTAACTAACCACAAGTAACAAAATTAAACGAATTTTCCCACTGGTTTTATTTGAAGATCAAAGTCACTAATTGCAATGAGTTGGAATTTGCTGGGACCTGTTGTATCTCAAATCTGTTCAAGTCGGTCCAAGTGCCACACGGCAAGGCCCTAAACTGTTATGACATCAATGTTGAACCCATCTGTTAATTAAAACCACACACCTAGAAAAGCTCACCTCACATCATCATCTGTCAAAACGTGTGCGACAGAGAACTCCTAAATTCCACTAGTAAACACAAAATAACAATTCATATGTATGCAAGTTAGCTCACTGAGCTTGAAGGTATGTTTTCAGAAGTTTCATCACCATGACTAGGTGACATCACCAGTGAGAGTCTCCGGTGAAGCTCTGGTGGTATGTCCCGCCTCTCTATTTATAGGTCTTGGTTTCTTCAAGTGGGTGATGTCATTTCCGGTTATTTTAACAAGAGAATGTAGACATGATCTAAATTGATGCGTTTCTTGATGGACTTCTGGTTAGAATACCATTCCTCTAAGAAGGTACTTGCGTGTGTTAGTATGTGTGTGTGCTTTGTACCAGTCAATGTAGGTGCCCTTCTTTGTCTGTGTGTATGGAACATAGTGATAGTGCATCATGTCTTTTGGTGGCTAGTTGGTGTTCATGTATCTGCGTAACACAACAACAGGACAGTTTCAATGGTGGAACAATGATTTTATACACACTGTTTAATCAATGTGTGTGTGCAGATAAGTCGCATTTTTCATATGTGCGCAACACATTGTAAATGAACATCAGAGACACAGTTAACGAAAAATGATGCATATGATGTATAAAATTGATAAAACATTAAAACATGTTTTGATCGTCTCAACATTCCCTCCTTTTCTGGGATTCCCAACTCTAATCTCTCATTCTCACCAGGATCTGTGATCCAAATTCTTGATTCTGGTGTCCCAACTTATTTCAGTTAATCCCCTTTCTACCGGGACTTCAATATGTTGGCCTGCTGGGTTCTTTCCAAAACTAGTGTCTGTCATATTATTGGAGATAAATACTCTGGCATCAGACTCAGCATTGAACATATTACTCTGTTGTACATGCACTGTACAAAGGACAACAGCACACAGGCATTGCCAAAACATTGGGGGATGTTAATCTACTTCTTTCGATAACGTGGTTGCCTCATTTTCCATATCTCCATATCTATATCCTCTTTCTCGTTCTCCCTTTGTATCTAGTTGAGAAATCCACCAATTATTCTTCGTGTCCCATCTCCCAAAACTGCTTCTTTCAGTTTATATCTAGCGCTCTCTTCAAGATGTAATGTGGTTATAATTAAGCAATGTAACTACAAAGACATGAGGGCGAAGCTGTCCAGAGTTAATTGGAAGGGGAGCTGAGCAGGAAAGACCATGGAGCAGCAATGGGAGGAGGTTCTGGGGATAACTCGAAAGATAATACCAGAAATGCAACCCCAAGAACTTGAAACATACTCATGGGAGAACAAGGTAGCCATGAGTGATAATGCATCAAACCAAAAGGGAAAACATACAATGTGGTGAAGATGATTGGGAATCCAGAGAATTCATTGGCTCTGAAACTACATAACGCTGGCATCACTGACACTACAGAGCTCTTAATCATGATCAGGGAAAGAAACAGAGGAAACACATTGCCTTTTAACACAGAAGATGGTATTTCTCAAGGAAAAAGATTCAGGTGAATTAAACATTTGCTTTAAGATCAGTTAAATGCTTTTGCGGAATGTGTCAGGTTGGAAGCAAGACCCGGGAAGAGAGACCCTCAGTAGAATGAGAGCATGAAAATGGAAGCATTGCCACATCAAAAACAAGCTTAGGTCACTGAGTGCAGGGCTGATGAGTGAATGAGTCTCAGTGAGAATTGGGGAGCAGACAGCAGAATTGCATTGCAGATATTGCAGCTTGAAACTGCGTATTCACGTAGTGCTGACGACCACAGCAGCAGGAGAGGCAGACCTGCATTAAACCACAACCTGTAACTTTTTACCAGGGAAATACCTCAGTCTGTCATTACCATCAACACCATCTATAGCTCAGTGACGAGTGTGGGTGAATATGTCAGAGTCAGATTTACATGAACTTTAACCTGATGCTAACTCATTAAAGCTACCAGACTTGACCAACAGATCTGAATGAAGCCCTGCAGTCCTGTCACGTTCAGTTATAAATGGTGATGGACGATTAAACGAAGGACTGGAGGAGAGAGTTCCACAAACATCCCCATCCTAAATAATGGAACAGACCTGCACATCAGTGTAAAAGAGAAGGATGTTTTATCTGCACAATCTTCTGCCAGAAGTGTTGAGTCGATGATACACCTCGCCCTCATCATGATGCCCACAAAATCACAGATGGCATTCTTCAACCAATTTGATTCGCTGCACGTGACATGAAGAAACAGGTGAACACAGTAGATACGACAAAGGCAATGAGCCCTGACACCATTCCTGCAATAGGACTAAAGACTTGTGCTGCACAACAAGCCGTGTCCCTGGGGAAGCTGTTTCATTCCAGCTCCAACTCTGACATCTCACTGGCAATGTGGAAAATTACTCAGCTATTTCCACTCCCCTAAAACGGGAATAATTACAATCTAACCAATTACCACCTCCTCAGTCCCATCATGACGGTCAAATTGGTGGGAGTTCTTTTTGACAGAGCTTTCAAGCAGCACAGAAATAACCTGCTCAGTGTGGTTTCCGATAGGTCCCCATGTGGAGATGGTGCTGTTGTGGAAATGTCACTGGATTTCTAATCCAGACCAGGATAATGCTCTGGCAGCGGGTGGCAGTTGAAGACAATTAATAAAATATCGAGATCTAAAATCTGGGCTCAGTAACAGTGACCTTGAAGCCAATATCGATTGTAAACAGAATTTCCTTCTCCAATGTACTTTTAGGAAGTGAATCTCCCGTGATTTCCTGGGCTGGACTAAAACTGACTCCAAAGACCCTGACATGTGATAAACATTTCAATGGTCTCTGAACCCCAAGCAAGGGCACTCATTTGTATCAAACTACTCCGAGGTCTGTAAGGATGAAACCGGACAGAACACCCGGCCTCAGCATCAATGTCAGAAAAGGGAATGGGAACACAGTCCTGTCGACCCTGCAGAAACTCCCTTCCTAACATCTGAGAGCTTGTGACAGCATTTACAGAGCTTTCCCACAGACTGCACAGAAACATTGGGAATTGAAAACACATTTAGCCTCCTCATTCTAGTTCATAGAAAAAATCTCCTCAATGCACTTACCCCACACGATATACATATCCGTTAATGTGAGTAACCTTGGGAAGCTATAAAATAGGCGGTGCTGTAGTACATTTGGTCCATCGAGTTTGCTACCCAATTCAATATAATAATGGTTGGCCATTCATTTCCCAACCGTACTCCTGCTCTCCCACCATCCCTTTACTGTCTCTAAATCCTTATTTATAAGCAGTGTCTCGGTTTCCAGGTGTGAGCGTATTCCCCAAGTTCCCCAGTCAGCGAGAGCAGACATTTATTATCATCTCAATGCAGAGTGACTGCCTGTACCTAATACTGTGGCCCCTTGTTTTACAAGTCCCAGCCAGGGGAATTATCATCCCTGCTTCCAATCTGTCTCACCCTGTCAGTGTTTTGTATATTTCACTGAGATCTCCACTCATTTTCCTAAATCCCATGAAATTAACAGAGGACGTTTGCTGAGGTGTTGCAGGGATCGGTGCTTGGGGCCCAGCTGTTCACAATGCAAAATCACCCCAAACTCTGCTCCCAACACAAGCCTGTCATCCCAGAGATCAATCTGGTCATCCTTCACTGCTCTCCATCAATGTCAGGTTTGTCCTTTATTAGGTACGGAGACCACAACTGCACACAATACTGCACAATGTTCGAGATGATACCTCACCAAGGCCCTGTATAGCTGCAGTGAGTCCTTTCTCCTGGACTCACATGCCCCTGAAATGAAGGTCCACACACCATTTATCTTCCTCTCTGCTTTCTGTTTCTGCAATATTACTTTCAGCGACTGGTGTACAGGGAGATGCAGATCCTTTTCAGTGTTACAGCTCCCCACTTGGTGGGTCTGTGTACACTGGGCAGCGTGCCAATGCCATGCCCAGTATTGAGGTCTGGTTGCAGAACTCACTGCACTGCAGGGGCCTCAGAGGTTTATGCAGAAGGAAACAACAAAAAAGAGCATACATCCGTTTGTAGATCAACATGTTTCAACCAATCCTTTCCAAATGGTAGGCTGACAATTTATCGTTTCTACCAAAGGGCACACCGACACCTCTATCCACATCGTTCTCCATCTGTCACGTATTTACCCATTCACTCCAATTGTCTTAGTCTTCTCGGTGCTTTTTTATAACCTCCTCACCCACTCACAATCCCACATCCGTTAATGCTGTCAGCAGGCTGGGATATATTGTATCTGATTCCAGCAACCAAATGTTTAAAGGGCATTGTGAACAGCTGGGCCCCAAGCACCGATCCCTGCGACACCTCAGCAACCGTCCTCTGTTAATTTCTATTCATTTATTTCATGAATCTGTATGTGACTGGCTCGGCCAGCATTTATTGCCCGTCCCTAGTTGCCCTTGAGAAGGTGGTGGTGAGCTGCCTTGTGGAACGCTGCAGTCCACCTGCTGTGGTTGACCTCCAATGCCATTAGAGAGAGAATCCCAGGATTCTGACCCAGTGACTGTGAAGGAGCAGTCATAAATTTCCAAGTCAGGATGGTGAATGGCTTGGAGGGGAACCTGAAGATGATGATATTCCCATACATCTGTAGCCCTTGTCCTTCTAGATAGATGTGGTCGTGTGTTGGGAAGATGGTATCTGAAGATCTTTGGTGAATCATTTCATTGCAGCATGTTGATAGTAAAACACTGCTGCTGCTGCTGAGCGTTGATGGTGGAGCATTGTGGGTGAAGGGACAGTCAAACTGGCTGCTTTGTCCTGGATGGTATAAAGCTTCTTGAGTGTTGTTGGGGCTGCACTCATCCAGGCAAATTGGGAGTCTCCTATAACATCTCTGACTTATGCATTGTAGACGATGGACAGACGTTTGGAAGTCAGGATGTGAGTTACTCGCCGCAGTATTCCTAGCTTCGGACCTGCTGTTATAGTTACTGTGTTTATGTGGCGAGACCAGTGAGTTTCTGAGAAATGATTACCCACCAGGCCTTTGATACTGGGGATTCAGTGATAGTAACACCATTGAATGCCAAGGGGCAGGTTAGATTGTATTTTATTGGTCATGGTCACGGTCTGGCATTCGTGTGGGCTGAATATTACTTGCCACTTGTCAGACTGGATACTCTCCAGATCTTGTCGCGTTTGAACATGGACTGTTTCAGTATCTGAGGAGCCACAAATGTTGCAGAACATTGTACAATCATTGGCGAACATCGCCACTGCTGACCTTAAAATGGAGGGAAGGTCATTGATGAAGCAGCCCTGAAGAAGTTTTCGGTCACTGCTCAAGGGACTCCTACAGATTTGGAGCTGAGTTGACTGACCTTCATCAACCATGACCACCTTCCTACGTGTCAGGTATGATTCTAACCAGCAGGGAGTTTCCCTCTGATACCCATTGATTCCAGTGTTGCTAAGGCCCCTTAATACCACACAGGGTCGAATGCAGCCTTGACTTAAAGGGCTGTAACTCTCACTCTACCTCTGGAATTCAGCTCTTTTGTCCATGTTTGAACCACGATAATGAGGTCAGGAGCTGAGTGGCCCTGGTGGAGCCCAGACTGGGTGTCATTGATCGGGGTATTGCTGAGAAGACGCTGCTTAAAAGCATTGAGACCTTCCACCACTTTACTGATGATCGAGAGGAGACTGATGGGGTGGTAATTGGCCGGATTGGATTTGTTTTGCTTTTTATATATCGGAGATACTTGGGGTAATTTTCCACATAATGAGGAAAAGCCATTGTTGTAACTGTATTGAAACAGTTTGGCTAGGTGAGTGGCAAGTTATGGAGCACAGGTTTTCAGTACTATTGCCAGAATGTTGTCAGATTATGGACCCTATGGAGTATCCAGTATCTCCAATCGTTTCTGGATATCGTGTGGACTGAACCAAATTGGTTGATGACTGGTAACTGAATTGCTGACGACCACTGGAGGGGGCTGAAATGGATCATCCACTCAGCACTTCTGACTGAAGAATGTTGCGAATGCATCAGCCTTATCTTATACACTGATTTGATGGGCTGTTCCATCATGGAGGAAGGGGTTATTTGTGGAATCTCTTCCTCCAGTGAATTGTTTAATTGTCCCCAACGTTTCTCGGCGAGATGTGGAAAGACTGCAGAACTTAGATCTGAACCGTTGCTTGTGGGATCACTTGGGTCTGTCTATCACTTACTGTTTATGCTGTTTGGTGCACAAGTAGTCCTGTTTGGTCGCTTCACCAGGCTGACACCTCATTGTCAGGTATGCCTGGTGCTACTCCTGCAATCCTGCACACTCCACTGAACCAATGTTGATTCTCTCGATTGATGGCAATTGTTGCGAGGGGGAGATGCCAGGCCATGAGGTTATGCGGGAGTACAATTCCACTGCTATTGATGACCCACAACACCTTATGAACATCCAGATTTTAGCTGCGAGATCTGTTCGAAGTCTGCCCTATTAAGC
Organism: Chiloscyllium punctatum; assembly: GCF_047496795.1. NCBI lineage: Eukaryota > Metazoa > Chordata > Chondrichthyes > Orectolobiformes > Hemiscylliidae > Chiloscyllium > Chiloscyllium punctatum. The sequence goes on from NC_092751.1 coordinate 53,559,063, forward strand.
ACCGTGATAGTACCACCCAAAATGGTGGCGGTTATTCTCAATATGCAGGTGTGACTTTGCCTCCACAATGACTATGCGGTGGTCAATCTTACCGATATTGTCATGGACAGATACTTCTGTAACTGGCAGATTAGTAAGGCTGTGGTCAAGTATGTATTTTCCACTTGTTGGTTCCTTCACCACCTGCCGCCAGTTATATCCTTTAGGATCCGGCCAGCTCGATCAGTAATGCTGTAGCTGAGATACTGTTGGTGGTGAACATTAAAATCTCCCACCCAGAGTACATCTTGCGTATGTGCCACCCTCAGTGCTTCCTCCAAGTGTTGGTCAGCATGGAGGAGTACTGATTCATCAGTTGAGAGAGGCTGGTTCATGGTAATCTGCAGGAAGTTTCCTTTCCCATGTGCAAACTAATGCCATGAGACTTCATGGGACACAGAGTCACTGTTGAGGACTCCAAGAGCAATTCCTCTCAATTGTATCCCACTGTACCACCACTTTTGCTGTGTCCGTCCTGCTCATGAGACAGGAGATATCTAGGGAAGGTAATGGGGAGTCTGGGACATAGTCATACTCACAGAATCATACATTTCAGAAAATGTCAGGCTGTTGCTTGACGAGTCTGTTTATTTCTATTCACTGTTTCCTGCCAGCTGTCCCATTCTAGAAACATATCCATATATTCGCCCCAATCCACTCAGATTTGATTTTGCAAATTGAGCTTGGAGCTTGACCAACATTTTTCTAAAAATAATAATGTTTTACATCATTGCTTCTCTTTCATTTGTCTCCCAGTTTGTTTCTCAAACATAATTCCCATTTCATAAATCTATGTTAGTGTTGTCTATGACCATTACTTTCAGTCACAATAATTTCTGCTCAACCATTTACTAACTATGTTCTATGTTCCATGTACTCTATCATTTTCCCACACCAGACTCGGTTTTCCTTGTATTGTTAGAAAGTTTTGTGAAGACAGAACTGAAGTAGTGGCTTCATAGTTCTGCCATTTCCCTGTTTCCCATTCTCTATTCTCTGGTTTCAAACTGCAAGGAAACTGTACTTGATTTCTCATATTTCTAACATTGACATAATTTAACAAACAAATACAGTTCACTCTTTTAACTCTTTGAACCCTCTTCAGGAACTCATCAATTCCGGCCTTAAACTGCTCAAAAATTGACCTTCCACACCATACACTCACAGCGGCATAGACTCTGTGCCGACAGAAATACAGCACGACCCATACTAGTCCCACCTTCCTACACCAGGCCCATAGCCTGGAATGTTATGACACTTCCAATTGCTCGTCCAAGTGCTTTTTAACAATTGTGAGGTGATCATTCCCCTCTCCGGAAGTAATCCCAGAACCCCACACCTCGAAGTGAAAATTAATTAAGTCCTCTCTGAACCTTAAATTCTTCACTTTAAAAGTGTGCTCCTTTGTTCTTGACCCTCTGACTAAAAGGAACAGCTGCTGTCTATCCACCCTGTCCATGTCCCTCATAATCTTATCCTCCTGAATCACTGACCCCTCAGCTTTCTCTGCTCCAAAGTAAACAACCCGAGCTTATCCAGCCTCTCTCTATAGCTGATATGCTCCATCCCAGGGAACATCCTGGTGAATCACCTCTGCACTCTCTTCAGTACAATCACATCCTTCCTGGAATGTGGTTCCCGGAGCTACATACAGTATTCCATTTTGTCTGAACCAAAGCCCTGTATTGCTCTTATAATCTACAAGAAGAAAGTGAGGACTGCAGATCCTGGAGATCAGAGCTGAAAAAATGTGTTGCTGGAAAAACGCAGCAGGTCAGGCAGCATCAAAGGAACAGCAGAGTCAACGTTGCGGGCATAAGCCTTGTTCAGGAATCTGCCCGAAACATCGATTCTCCCGCTCCTTTGATGTTGCCGGACCTGCTGCGCTTTTCCAGCAACACATTTTTAAGCATTAACCTGTCCAGTCACATTCAGGGATGTGTGGAGAAGCACAATCTGAGCTTCCCAGTGTGCTGCCATTTATTGAGTCCTCCCCTGCCTGGTTCCTTCTCCCAAAGTGCATCACTTCATATTTATCAGGGTTACATTCTATCTGCCATTGATGTGCCCATCTGACCATTCCATCTGCATCTTCCTGTAACTTAAGGCCATCCTCCTCACTGCTAACCACCCAGCCAATCTTTATGTCAAACATACACTTACTTATCACACCTTCACCACTCTCCACCTAGACCCCTCCACATTCACATCTATATTTTGTTATGAATAACACAAACAATAAGGGACACAACACTGATCTCTGTGATACACCAGGGGACACTGGTCTCCAGTCACACAAACAGCCTTCTCCCACCATCCTCTGCCTCCTGTCCCTAAGACAATTTTCGTTGTAACTTGTCAAGTTATCCATCATATTGTGAGATTTTACTTTATTTTTCAGTATCCCAGGTGGAAATTTGTCAAAGGCCTTCCGACAAAACTATATAATCGACCTCCTCAAACTAATTCAATCAAATCCATTGGATGTGACTTCCTCCTGATAAAGTCATGATGATTATCCCTGATCAAACCTTGTGACTCTGATTGGAGTTCGATTTTCTCCTTCCCTATTTTATCCAGTAGTTTCCTTAACAGTGATTTAATACTCGCTCGTCTATATTTCCCTGATTTATCTCTCCCACCCTTACTGTGAAGTGGAATCGTATTAGCAGTTCTCCAGTTCTCTGGCACCTTCCTGTGGTCAGATTCTAATTAAAATATTCAGTCAGCGTCTTTCCTCCTTCGACCCCAACAGCCGACTGTGATACAACTCATTCAGACATGGAGATTGGTCCAAATTTGTACAGAACAAAGCCTCAAATCCTTTCTCATGTTTTACATCAATCTGTTCAACAGCTTCTCAGTCCATCTTCTTGAATTCTGTACCTGCCTCCTCCTTCTCCCAAGTAAAATAGATGTGAAGGTCTCATGTAACAATCCATCAATGTTCTCCAGCTTGACACACAGATTGCCCCTTTGGTTTCTAATGGACTCTAACTGTTTGCTGATTATTCTGTTCTACTTGTCCGTGTAGAATATCATGGGATTCTCCCAGATCTCGCCTACTTGTACTTCCTCATGTCCCTCTGTTGTTCAGTCCTTTCGATGTTTCTAAGATTCACCACAATCAACTCTCATGTTTTGAAACTCGAGATGACAGGTTGAGGTTCCCCATCAGACAATCTTGCCATTTTACGGATTAATCTGGATAATGCCTTTTGAAGTTCCTCTGTAGTCAGTATATTCTTTCTTAGATTGGGACTCCGAACGATACACAATATTCTACATTTAGTCTCACCAAAGCTCGATGCAACTGGTGCACAACATCCTCTATCTTCCAATTACATTCACATGAATGTAAACGTAATTTTTACTTTCCATTTGCATATGTTCTTCCCAATACCTCTTGCTTTAATTTTTCTTATGAACTTGCTGTGTGAGTTCTTTAAAAAAAACTCATGAATATCCAACTATACGTTATCCAATGGTCCATCATTGCCTTTGTCCACAAGAATCATCTTCAAACCACTCCAAATAATGTTTGACACTTCTGGTTTTCCTTTCATCGGTAAATTGTCACACTCCCCAGTTATGTTATTACCTTCTAAACATCTAGTAGCTTGTTCTTTGTAATCGATTCCAACAGATATCCGACTGTGGATGACAGGTTAACTGTTCTGTAGTTTACCATTCTCTAAATCCATCCTTTCTTAAACTATTGAAAATATTTATAACCTTTTCCTTATCCAGATTGGATAAATGCCTTTCGGGAATGTGTCGGAAAATAAAGTGAAAATCCGCGATGCAATCAACATGTCTATTGCTGCTTCCTCTGAAATTCTTGTATGAAGTACATCTAGTCTGTCAGATTTATAAAGACACAATCCAGCTTTCTTTTCAAAGATAACCTCATCACTCTTAAGAATGATCTTAGACTTTGCTTACACAAGTCCCATGGTCGTTTGGTATTTCTGGTAGAATTTCTGGACATTCTTCCATGAAGATAGACACAAAGAAACTGTTTCTTTTCCCTGTAATTCCTCTGTTCTCTGCAATAAATTATCCTGAACACACACCCACTGTTCCACATTTGGCCTTGTTTTTATTTTGTTCAGAAATTGATATACGCTTTTTAGCAGTCTTTATGTTTTTCTTTCGTTTGCACGCTTTTTCTCTTTCTGATTTTCTTCTCAGTTTCTTGGTCATCCTTTGCTGGGTCCTATATTTCACTGAATCCACTAGCTTACTGCAACACTTGGCATTTTTCTAAGTTGCCTCCCTTCATCTAATAGGTAGGTGAAGGTGGGGTTGAAAGTGATAGTCAGAGAGGAAGGAGGGTGGAACAGACTGATAGGGAGGAAGGTGGACACATAGGAATGTTCAAAAGGGTGGTGCTGATTTGGAAGTTTGGAGTAGGATAAAGTGGGATTAGGGGAAATGGGGAAATGGGGAAATCCATTATAATCCCCTGTGGTTGGAGAGTCCCAAGGCAGAAGAGGAGGCTTTCTTCCTTCAGGCTTCTGGTGGCTCGGATTTGGTGATGGAGCAGGCCCAGGATCCTCATGTACTTGGCAGAGTGGGAAGGGGAGTTAAAGTGCTCAGCCACAAGATGATGGATTTATTCAATGTGGCTGTCCTAGAGATATTCTCTGAAATGATCCACAAGTTGACCTCCTACCTCACCAATGTAGAGAAGACCACATTGGGTTTAATGGATGCAGTAGATGAGGCATTCTGTCTCCCTTCGTCACCTATCACTTTCAACCCCACTTTCATCTACCTATCACAATCCCAGCTACCTCCCCCCTGCCGCACCCCGTTCTCATTTATCTCTCAGCTCCCTTGGCCCAGAAGCTTCATTCCTGATGAAGGGTTTATGCCCGAAACATCGATTTATCTACTCTTAGTATGTTGCCTGACTGTGCTTTTCCAGCACCACACTCTTCGACTCTGATCTCCAGCATCTGTAGTCCCCACTTTCTCCTCACACCTTCATGGCTTGCCTGACTCCGATTTATAACGGTTACTTCAAATACAACAAAAATTGTCGTGTACTCAAACAGCATAAAAGAAAACCATTGTGGTCCTTGTTCCCAAAAGGTCCTTGACAGCAAAATTTTCAATTAGATCTTCTGATCACCCAACACCAATTCCGAAATAACCTGATCTCGAGCTCAGTACTCGACATAATGTTAATGTAAACCATCTCACATGTGGTTATGAGATCCAGTTTTCCCGAGCATTAGCATTCAATTGGGTTAACACAGTTTAGATATAACTTAAACAGTACATTTTAACGGAAGTACCCACAAATGTGTATATCATTTCCTGTTTTATAACATGTCCAACATTTGTATTGCAGCTTTCACTTTGATATATAACTCCCATCAATGTTTGCTCCATCTTACTAGATTCTGTGGAATCTGAGCGACGTGGGCTCTGGGGTGATTAATAGCAGAGATCATCTCGCCACATCATTTATGATCTTCTCAAACTTTAATTTCTCCAGAGCTCCCATTATGCTGATGGAGTAGAGAAGGACAATGATCTTCCAACAATGCTCTATATTCCCCCAGAGAGCTGAGACAGCCCTAAGCTGGGTGGGAACCTTACAAAAGGCTGGTAAAGTGTTGCTGCTGCTGTACAGCGTCATAGTGAGATCACATCTGGAGTAGTGTGCACAGATTTAATCTCTTCAATGAAGAAAGGATGTTGTTATATTGGAAGCAGCTCAGAGATGTTTCCCTCAACTGATTCCTGCAATGAAGGTGCGAGCTTATAACGAAAGGATGATCAGGTTGGCCCAGTAGCCATTGGAGTTTACAAAAGTTAAAGATGATCTTATTTGAACATAGGTGACAGAAGGAGTCAACAAATGAAGCAAATTACATAGATAGTGGAGGAATCCATTCCGTTCTCCAGCCTGTTACACAGGAACAACAGGAGGATACTCAGGCCTTCGAACCAGTTACATCAAAGCAGGATGAGGCTATTCAGCCCCTGGAGCCTGATATACATTTACAGAAGGAGGTCAATCAGCCACTCGAGCCTGTAACAGTAGGCCATGCTACGCCAGTATCCTGTTAAACAGCAACAGGATCAGTCCATTCAGCCTCCTCAAGTCTGTAACATAGGAACTGGAAGAGGTCACACAGTGACTGGAGACTGTTACACAGAGATAACAGGAGGCCATTCAGACCAACCGAGCCTATTGCAAGGGAATTGGATAAGGATAAAACAAACTATCTGAGAGTTCTTTCATGAGAAAGGAAGAGGTAATTTAGACACGTGTCTGTTGTATGGGAACAAGAGAAGACCAATTAATCCCGCGGTCCCATCTCTGGAATACATGAGGAGACTGTTCAGTATATCCACCTGTTATGGACAAGTATGAGAAGACCCATCAGCCTCTCAAAATGTTACAAAGCAACAGGAAGATTCCATAATCTCCCGATCTTCTAAATCAACAACTTAAGGAGATGATTCTGGCCTTGGAGATGACAAAATGGGAACTCCAGAAAGATGTCAGCCCATCGCGTTTATACACCAGCAGGATGATGAGTCCATTCAGCCACACATGGCTCTTTCACAGCAATTGGAGCAGACCTTTTAAAGCCTTGTGCCTGTTAAACAGGAATTCAAAGAAAACGTAAGGCTGTCGAAAGACAAGAACTTATAGAAATGGTATACATTAGGTACTAAAGTGTAACAATAAACGATTACAATTTAAGGCAAATTGTTAGAGTCCATTGTTCAGGACATTTGCAAAGTTAAACTACAATCCGTCAGAGTCAACATGGTTTTACAAAGGACAAATCAAGTTTGAAGTGTTTGCTTGAGTTATTTGAAGATGTCACAAACAAGGTGGATCGTGAACAAGAACATATCTGGTCTTCCTGAAGGCATCACTTCTCCAAAGAGTAAATGGTAAGATCAGACAACATGGGTTTATGGGTAATTTATTAGCTTGGATGGAGGATTGGTTAACCAACAAAATGGAGTCACATGGAACAAATGTGTCATTTTATTTTGCCAAATGCAATTTGTGGGGTGCCATTGATTTCAGTACTCATGCCTCAAACATTTGCGATCGATGGTATTACTGCACTCGGTTGATGGGATAGAAAATACGATGCCACATTTTCAGATCAGTGGGAAATTACTTCAGAATGATGATGCAAGAGATTTTAAAACTATATGGATAGGTTGGGTGAATAGGCCAACATTTGGCAAGGAAACTTTAAGTGACTAAATATGGGGCTATTCAAGTTGGCCAGTATAATAGAAAGTCAAATTATTATCTAAATGGAGAGAAAGTTCAAAGTGCTTAGGTGCAGAGGGATCTGGGTGTCTGCTTGCACATCACAGAAAACCTGCCTATGGGTACTGCAAGTAATGAGAAATGCAAGCATAATTTCAGCGTTTTTTTATAAAAGGATAGAGTAGAAAGGTAGGGAGTGTTGGTGAAGCTATGCAAGACATTAGTGAGGGTGCAACTGGAGTATAGTGTGGGCGTCCTGCAGAATGAGGTATTTCAATTGGAGGCAATTCAGAAGAGCTTCATTAGATTGATTCCATATTTGAAGTGTTTGTCTTATGAAGAGAAATTGAGCAGTTTAGGCCTATTGTCTCGAGTTTATAAGAATGAAAGGAGATCTCATTGAGGTCTGTGAAATGCTAAAAATAATTGAATGTGTAGATATGGAGTGGGTTTTTTTATTCATGTGGCGCAATCTACAAGAGACTAAGGTTTAGGATGGAGAGATAGCAGGAAAGTCGAACAGAGGGCGCGTTGACATCAGCCTAATCGAGGGGTTGGATTCCTCACAGATGCTCCTTGTTCTTTTTCAACCCTTCGACTGTGTTGCACAGGAATGGTGAGGAGAGGGTATCAGACAGGAGCAGGCATTCAGGATAAATCAGTCTCAATCAGTTAGACAGAACGCAACCAGTAGGGTCATAGAGTAACCAGTACTTGGTTCTCAACTATTTACAGTCTATATTAAGGATCAGGAGGATGGAACAGATATCCAGATGCTGAGTTTGGTGATGTCGCTGTGGTAAGCAAGAGATTAAATTATCAAGAGAGAGTGGAGAGTCTGCAAATAGATTCAGAGAGGTAAAGGCAATAGATAATAGTTTGGCAGGTGGAATTCAACATGATATAACCTGTCATTTCATTTACAGGAATAAGGGAAAGCAATATGTAACTGAAATGGAGAGGGATTTTAGGACTTATTGATACTGTGTACTAGGGGGTTCACTCAAACCCGATCAGACATGGGAGGTTTTGCTCCATCCCTGATCGTCTGCTCCAAGACAGTCCAAGTGACCCAATTGCTCTCCGTACGCATGGAATACTTTAGTGTGGTTGATTAGTGGTGGGGATGGTGTTTTGAAACGTGCATCAAGGGGACGGCCTTTATCCAAGATATATTCATTTCTTTCTCCGTGGAGACCCAATGACGATGGGACTGGCTGACTGTTTCTGAATGAAGAGACCATGACTGCTGCCAGGTCAGTGGGAATTCGCCAACATGATGTACTGTGCATGGGCTTACTGTAACATTAATAGAGAGAGAGCTCCTTCAGTTCCTCTACCTCTCCCCATTGACATGGGTATTCTGCAGATGCCATGCACACCATCGGGAATACCACTATACTGAATACACCCGGTAGCTCCCTGCTGTGGGAGAAACAATGTATTTACCTCATCCACCATATATATATCCTCCATCACCGAATGGTGACATCAATGTTGAGATACTGGGAGATGATGGATATGTCACCTAGTTCTGCCTAGAAAGTTCTGGATCATAGAAGCTGAATGAAACTGTGACCCTAACAGCCCCTGGCAGCACCACCCGCTCCCTGGTGTGATGCTGCAGGTCATGTTGAAGGAGGTGACACCACTCTGTGACCAGTTCCTTGTTCAGTCAGGGTCCCCTCACTATCTGCTCCTGGGTTAAGTGGAGCTTGGGAAGCTGTTCCTGGAATACTTGGGGTGGATACAGCAGATCCTTTTCCCCACACACTCACTCTGTGGTTTCAGAGTTTCCCTTCTCTGCAGCCTCTACTCCATTTGTTGTTCATGTTGCAGGCTCAGATGCTGTAACTACAGTCCCCATGCTCCATCCAGAGTTGGGGCACCAAATCCTAAGGTCTCCCTGAATGTCTGAGGCAGCTCACAGCACAACCTCCAGCAAACCATCTCCAGCCCCTCCACTAACTTTTCAATTACAGGAGTCAGTCAGAAATCCCTCGGCTACAAGTGTTGTGGACCAGACCAGATCCCCGCAAAATATTTTAAGAAGGCCGCTTAGACCCAAACCTATTCTTATTTTAAACATAGATGTGAAGTGTGCGTTCTAGATATGTTGTGACTGGTCAAACCTCTTGACATTAAGCAAAATATAATCTACTCAAATGTTTTGTTTAAAATCCAATCGAAGAAAAGAACATTTTGGGATAGATTATATGTTGGAACACTTAAACAAACAATAGATACTGTACCTTCTTAGTATACACTGCTTTGCACAAAGATATATTCAAATACAGATTCTTACATGCAATTTTCTGATCCAGCAGGAAACAACATGAATAGAGATCTCAGACAGAAAAGCAGCTGGGGATCATGTACTGATACTTCCAACCTTTGGAAGATCCCCAACAGCTTCTGAATGCTGCAGATAAAAAAAAACAAAACGAGAAAACCTGGTCTGGGAGAGCTGGCAACTGCCCTTCGATTGTTATCACCATTTAATAAAACCTAAAGGCCTCCTCAGTTATTTACTTAAACTGTGTTCAGACAGCGATTCTTCACCTCTGCCTTTATAACCTCCCTTCAAAAACAACCTAAGAGAACATAACCTCTTTACAATGATAGTAAACTCACAACTCACCTTTAATAAAATGATCCATCAAGATACAAAAATGGATTAATTTTAGACCTGCAAATCTTCCTCTATTAGTAGACTGAAATGCATATATATTACATTGACTCTGAGCATACAAATGTTCACAACTCGATTCGATTTCAGTCATTTATCCTGCCACAGAATGCCTTTGTCTTTCTTCATCCAAGTCTCCACAACGTGTCAAATCTTAGGTTTCTTGCCCTATCAACGGAATCATTTCAAATTGAATGGCAGCAATAATAAGCTCAATCGAAACAGACTGGTATTCGTCACCCTAAACTTCTTCAATAACTTTAAGGGGTCACGATCAGTGAGAAAGATTTGTCTCAGGTATGTTATTGGCAATTGAAATGCTGAAATGTTGTAACGCCAAAACCAGGCTCAAGGCCTCCTTCCCCATTGTGGAATAAATCTGTTGGTGTTTCCACTGGACACTCCAATCACACGTTACATAATGGAGCACTTCTCATCTCTCCAATAGTCCCTCTGAATGACATATTTCCTCATGTCCCAGCATAAAAGAATTACATGCTCCTGTGCCTCTTAATGCTGTAACCCCTTTACCTGTTAATCCTGGCCTATGCCAATAAACCTTACTCTCACAGGGATATGTTTTAAGAAGATCTCGCACATTCTTCTCAATCCCACACAGAAACCAGCCTTTGATTTCTGAACCAAATCATTATCATCAGCCATTTCAGCTTCGAATCTTGCCATTTTAACTCTCTGCTCTTCCACACGAGTTCTCACGACTGCAGGAAGTGAATTGTTGAACTTCTCCAAAACAAGAATCTCTCTAAGAGTGCTATAGTTTTGCTTTGTTTTTAATACCCTTCCCCACTTTTCAAAATTACTTTGTTAGATTCTTTCAAACTCAACATGCGTTTAACCTGGGACACTATTTTAGATTCCTGAAACACTGTCTGTCGGCTTCTGGCACAAGCTCATATACACTTCAGATGGCTTTCTTCACCTCCTCCTCCTCCTCACATACCTCCTCCGATAGGGATGCAAATACCTATCAGCTTTGTTTGAATCAACTAAATCTACATGTTCACTGGGCACTGCATTTGATTAGCCACTTTCTCAAATGAAATTAAAAAGGCTCCCCCATTCTTCTCATCAAATTTATATAATGCCTGGGTTTATTTAAACAGATATCCATCAGGCCTTTGGCTACTATGGGGTTGCTCATCCTCACTATCCTCCTTATCCAGCCTACTGTCTTCCTTCATCTCGACAAAATATGTCAACTTTCCTCTCTAATTACTAACTTTTGAAGTTGAAACTCTCTGCTTTTCTTCTCTCTTTTTCTTTCTTTCTTCTTCAATTCCTTTTCTTTTATTTCTACGTTTCATCATAATTCAAACAGCTTCAATTCCGTCTCATGTTCAAGGCGCCTCATTTGAAATTGAATTCTGGCCATTTCCAAAGACTCTGATGGCATTTCCACCAAATGTAATTGCCAAGCTCTAGCTGTAATTATCTCTCATTTTCTCACAGACAAACACAGCCCCCAACTCCAGCTTGTCTGCCAATTCCTACAGCTTTGCCTTCATTACCTTTTGTAAAACCCCCAACTTCATTTCTTCCACACCCAGAGAACTCTTGTTGACTGATAGAATCTTTATACACAAAACACTGTTTAAACCAACCGAATTCAACATACGGAACAAAAGACACTAACAACTATCAAACACGACCTTTGAACCCAATAGCCTCCCGGTGCATACTCTCCAGTGTCTGCATGAGCTTATTCTGGATGCTCTGGTTTCCTCCCACAATCCAAATATGTGCATGTCAGGTAAATTGGTTATGGTTAGTTGTTCATAGTTTTCAGAGATGTGTGGGTTAGGTGCCTTAGTTGAGGTAAATGTGTAATAACAGGGTCGAGGAATGGGTCTGGGTAGGTTACTCCTCGGAGGGTCGGTGTGGACTTGTTGGGTCGAATTGCCTGTTTGCACACTGTAGGGATTGTAATTCTAAACTCAATTTGGTATTATCGATTTAGACCCCGACAAGAGACCCCAGTTTGCTATAGACCAACCAGACTGCCTCAAACTATTTTAAGGAGGTAGCTTGGATGCCAAACCTTTCCTTATTTTAAAGGTAGATGTGAAGTGGGTGTTCCAGATGTGATGCAACTAGTCAAACCACTCACCAATAAGCAAAACACAACATACTTAAAGACTCTAATGAAAATACATACAAAATGAAGAGGAATTTAGAATAATTTAACTATTGGAAACCATAACTGTATAATGGATAAAGTACCTTCTACAAATGAACTCTTCCAATATACCAACATCCCATAAACACATCTCTTGGAAAAATGCAACATTCAGACATACATTCTTGCATACAGTTCTCCAATTCTGGAGGAAACAGAATCAAGTCAGGTTTCAGAGAGCGTAGCAGCTGGGGATAAGTTACTAGGCCGTTGTTACTGCTATTTATTATAAACCCTAAAAGTGTCATAAGTCATTTACTTGAGCCGTTTACAGTCGGCAGTTTGGCCTTTAAGATCTCTTATTTAAAGAAAGGAGAAAATAAACTTTTTTAAAAAGTGACAGCATTGTCACACACTTTAGATCCCTGGCCCTTTACTTGAGGGGCTTCCTCGATCGGAAGATCACCTGAGAGGGACAAATACATGTACAGACCAAGTTACAAGGCTGAGTCTCATAACTTCTGAAACACCCCTGTACATGGACAATCACATGGGACATACCAGGAAGTGAAAAACAGCCTGACACACACCATTTCACTATTTCTGAGCTTCACAATGCCAGCACTCGATACACTAGAGAGCCATAAACAAAGGCCAGGGAAAGAAACAGAGGGACAGAAAGATTCACATTAAAGACAGAAAGAGACAGTTAATTAACTGAAAAGATGTTGTGGAAATATGGGGGAAAAGACAGGGCAGTGAAACTAACTGGAGAAGTGAGAATCTTCGAGAGTAAACTTAAAAGAATGAGAACATTGAATAAAGGCATTGTCAGATCAGCTGGAATGGTTTGTTACATCAAATTCTCAATCTGCTTCAGAGAACACCACAAACAACATAAACTGGGACAAAATGACAGCCCAGCATGGAGGGCTGTGCATACCATGCTAGTGTGTTGCTCAGTAAGCTGCACTATCTGCCCAGCATAGTGAGTATTGCAAACTTTACTCTCATATGGTAACGATACTCGCATCAAATTACTGCAATGTCTACAATGAGAAAGTTTGCTGTGTGTGTGTTCATCAGAGACTGAAAGAGAGAGTGTGTGTGTGCGGGATTGGCATGGTTGACTGCGAAACTCATTGTTTGAGAAGGAATGCACATGGAGGAAACTATTTTAAATAAGAATAACTGGCAGGCTTTTTGTTAATCAACAAGAGAGAACGAGAGAAGTTTCATGGACAGATGAGATAAAGTGTTTGAGAATGTCAAAATAAAGGCATTGTCAGAAAAAAAAACCAGCAATATACATCGGCGTGCACATGAATGACAGATGGATGGGAGTTTGGTGTGAGTTCGAATCAGATTTGCTTCGGCAGGTTTGAAGCCGGGAGCGTCAGCAGCAGATTATTGGCTTTGTTAAGACTGTATTTCATAGCTCAAGGTTCAAATAGCAGATGGACTAAACCAGTGAGATATATTCTGGGGTGGTGAGCATTTCAAGTTAGAAATGGTCAGGATATGGTGTCACGAATCAGCTCATGGTCAACGGGATCTCCCACAGTTGTGACTTGTCTGCTTCAGTCGCAGATATTGGCCAGGGATGGGATGGAAACAGTGGCAGAAAGCGGAGTTTGTAACCAGAACAGTGGAGCGTGACCTTCCTTCTCTTAATAGTTAAATAACAAATGCAATGATACAGTAAATTGTAGGTCTCCACTGGAACTGAGTAGGTCAACCTAGAGGGTAACACTGCCAGCTCAGAGAGGGAGACAGTCATTGAACACATGCATTGATGTAGTTAGTAGTGGTCTGTAGAGTAAATATCTGGAATGAGAGTTTCAACAGTAAAATAATAGTGGCAAGAAGTGTAGACGATATAAAAGAACAGTAATACAGTCATAATCAGTTTTTAGAACAAAAAATCTGGACGTTGACACTTACCAGGAACACCAACGATAGCCAGGAAAGGATAATAAAAGTATTGAATAATGAGAAAAGCATAATAGATCCGCCATGATAATGACAACCAATAAACTGCAGAAAGACGCCAAACATAAATATATAAATTCCTGTCCTTTGTTGGAACATGCCAGTCTAATGTTTCCAGATTCTGATACATTTTTGGAACATTCCAGTCTAATGTTCTCAGATACTGATCTCTCCTCCCCCTCTCTCTGGGTTTGCTGTTCCCTGTCAGTGCTGTCAGTGATGCTCCCGCTCATGTTATGGGATACCACATTGAACGGCGCCCATTTATCATTAAAAGATGGAAACCCTCCACTGGGATAATTATAATCCATGGAGATTGGCATTAAGCACAGTCACTGAACAAACACTGGGAAAATTAGCAAAGGGTACGACAACGGATGAATGGGCACTGCAAAACAATCAACAGACAGGAGGGTTCCCTCCCAGTTGGGGAACACTTCTGTGGTCCAGGATATTCAATCTCGGGCCTTCTGGTGACCATCCTTCAAGGCGGATTTCAGGACTGGCAGCAGCGAAAAGTGGCCGAGCAGAAGCTGATTACAAATTTCGGTTCCCATAGAGAGGGCCTCAACTGGGGCCTTGGGTTCATGTCACATTGCAGGTGACCACCATTGCACTATACACACATACACACACACACACACACACACACAGGCACTCCTATACACACACATACGTACGGACACATATGTACACAGACACGCACACAGACACACACACACACCCTTACAGACACACACACTCTCACAGGCATCCGCTCAGAGATTTAGACCACTCTACGCTAATGCATACACATATACACTCTCTCTCCCTGATACTCAAGCCCCCCACCCCAGACACACACACACTCCCACACTCACACATGCACCCGCTCACAGACTTAAGACACTACATCACGACACACACATATACATTCCCTCTCACACTCACAACCCCCAACTAAGAGAAACACACACATACAAACCGACAAAGACCTACAGACACACATATATTTTGTGGGAAGAATTCGTACTTGCAGAGTTACATCGTACTTTGCTCAAAAACTGCATGCATTCATGTAGAACTCCGAGCTCAAAAACTGCATGAATTCATGTAAAACTCTGTTATCTCACTTTTCAGATTAGAATCAATCTAAACATTATGGTACAGACAGAAAACACAGGGGCTAACACCTTCAAAATATTGTCTATCTAACACTCGTTGTTACTGCTAACCTGAGAATGCAACTTTAAAAGAAAAAGGTTTTGTAATTTACACATGAAAGAAATGAAACTATCATGATATTCGAACAGATGAAAGACTCAACAAACAATCAAAGTATTTTCAATATATAATTTCAGTTACATCACACTGTAAATTTTTGCAATAAATTCTGTGCCTTAGAAGTGTGTCGTCCATGATCACCTGATGAAGGAGCGGCGCTCTGAAAGCTAGTGTGCTTCCAATTAAACCAGTTGGATGAAAACCTGGTGTTGTGTGATTTTTAACTTTGTACACCCCAGGCCAACACCGGCATCTCCAAATCATGACGAAACAAACAGGCTCAGTTAACCAGTTCCACACATCATTTTTCATATCACTGTAAAAGGGAACATTTACCGGGTTTGGATGGAATGGATAAGGGTTGCTGAGGGATAGACTATAAATCTTTAAATCTTTTGAATCTTTTTTTAAAACTTGGAGATGAGAGTATTAAAAGGCACTGCAGTGGTCTATATATGTTCCTCTCTGTTTATGAAAGGAGGCAGTTATAAAGTAACAGATCGGTTGCATAAAAAAAGTCAGGTGGGCAAGTTTCTAGATACCTTACCACAAAGTATAATACTTATTGACCAGTGTGAGGCTCCTCCTGGTTTTAAGTGCCCTGTTATCAAATCCTTTCATAACATTGAGACAGAGAATTGAGACTTCTGCTCAGCAAAAAGCCGAAGCAATTCTGTCACTCTGGGCTTCTTACAAAGGTATAAGAGAAGGCCATTTAGCCCATATTAGCCTGTTGCTACTTGAAAAGGTGGAAATCTAGAATATTGTCACATTTTGCCAACAGAATCATTCAAAACGAAGAGATGTGTCACTGCAGCTGTATGAGGTATCAGTGAGAGGGCACCTGGAGTACATTGTGTTGTTTGTTTTTCTGTAACTGAAAAGGGATGAACTTCCTACAGATACAGTTTAACGGCTGCTCGTAATCCACGGGTTGTTGTGGCATTTAATGTCTCGGGTCTGTTAGACAAGGACAGGAGGAGGCCATTCAGCGTTTCCAGTCTATTACAGAGGGCCAGGAGGAGCCTATTCAGCCTCTCGAGCCTGTTACAGAGGGGCAGGAAGTGTTTATTTAACATTCAAGTCTGTTACACATAAATATTAGTTTTAAATTAGTTTTGCAATAGGAAAGACCTGATGTAAACATTAAAGTTCTAACTTTGAACAAGGCCAATTTTGGAAGTATTAGGTGAGCCCTGTGAAAGGCTGATTGGAATACCCTATTCACAGGTAAAGGGATGGTTGGAAAATGCAAGGCCATCAAAACTTGGTTTCAGAGAGTCCAGAGCCAACGTGTTCCCATTAGTGAGAGGGGGAAGTCTGGTTGGTGCAGGGAGTGCTGGATGGCTAGATATATTGATGTTATGGTCAAGGTAAGGAAGGTGGCATATGTCAGGTAAACAGAGCTGAGATCAAGTGAATCCCGAGAGGTGTGTAAGGGCAGCAAGTGTACAGTCAATGGGGAAATCAGGCCAGAAAAATGTCGACAAGGGATGGCTTTAGAAATACGGTTAACGAGGTGTTGAAGAAATTATACAAATCCTTTAATGTCAAAACATTAACTAGGGAGAGAATAGGGCCCCTTAAAGATCAGTAAGGCTACCTGTGTATGGAACCACAGGAGATTGGAGGGATACAAAACATGTATTTCTTTTTAGTATTTAATGTGGAGGAGGTTACAAGAGCGAGAGAATGAAGAAATATATAGTGATACCTTGAAAGTGTCTATATTACAAGAAGGTGTTGGATATTTTAAAACACATAAAGGTGAACAAATCCCTGGGAACTGAGCAGTTGTTTCCCAGATGTTTGTGGGATGCTAGGAAAGAGATTGCTCAGCATTTTGCTAATATATTTGTCACATTGATTTCCACAGGTGAGGTGTCAAAAGACTGGAGGGCTGCTAACATAGTGTCATTATTTAAGAAAGTAAGGAAAAAAAATAAGTAACTATAGATCGGTAAGCCTGACGTCAATGGTGACTAAATTGTTGGAGGGGATTTCGAGGAAAAAGATCGATATGCATTTGGAAGGACAAGGACTGAAGAGGGCTTTGTACATTGGAGATTACGTCTCACTGACTTGGTGGAATTTTTTGAGGAAGTGATGAAGATGATTGATGAAGGCAGGACAGTGGATGTTGTCTTTATGGAATTCAGTAAGAAAACCAAACAGTTCTATATGCTAGACTGGTTAACAAGGTTAGACTGCCTGGGATCCAGGGAGAACTCGCCATTTAGATCCAAATTTTTCTTGAATATTGGAGACAGGGCATGACAGTGGATATTTGTTCATTAAACATTGAGACCTGTGACCAGTGGCGTGCTGCAAAGATCAATAGTGGGTCCACTGCCTCTTGTCACTTATACAAATCATTTACATTTGACTATATGAAGTATGGTCAGTAAGTTTGTAGATAATACCAAATTTGTTGGTGTCGTCGACAGTGAAGAATGATCTCTCAGACTATAATGGGACTTTGCTTAGGTGAGCCGAGGAGTGGCAGATGGAGTTTATTTTTGTTAAATGTGAACTATTGCATTTTAGCAAGATAAATTAAGGCAAGACATACAGGTAGGGTTCTGTCGAAAGCTGTCAGTCAAGGAGAACCCCATCGAAATTATCGAATTCCTACAGTTAGGAAACAGGCTTTTCGGCCCATCGAGGCCACACCGAACCTCTAAACAGTATCCCACTGGACAAACCCCTACCCTATCCCTCTTAGCCTGCATTTACCATGGCTAATCCACCTCACCTACACATCCTTGGGTACTTTACGCAACTTAGCATGGCCAATCTCCCATTATCTGTATATCTTTATACTGTCGGAGGAAAACATAACAGCCGGAGGAATCTCATGCAGATACGGGGAGAATGTGCAAAATCCACACAGGCAGTCATTCAAGGATGGAGTTAAACCCAGATCGCTGTACTCTGAAGCAGCAATGCTAGTCACTGAGCTACTGTGTCACCTTGTGGTGCAGGTTCCCTGTTCCTTGAAAATGCCGTCACAGGTAGACAGTGCAGTGAAGAAGGCACTTGGTGATCTTCCCTTTATCGGTCCGTGGTTTGAGTCTAAACATTTTCATGACATGGTTCATCTGTCCAGGACATTGGTTTGGCCCCTTTTGTAATATTGTCTTTAATTCTCTTCTCCCTGCTGTCGGAAATACGTTGTCAAACTTGAAAGGGTACAGAAGAGACTTAAAATAATGTTGCAGATGTTGCATGGTTAGAGTCACAGGGAGAGTTTGAACAGGCTGGGACCATTTTCAAGTGTTGAGGCTGAGGGGTGACATTAAAGGGGTTTATAAAATCATGAGAGGCATAGATAAGGTAAACAGTCAACGTCTTTTACCCAGGATAGGCGAGTCCAAAATTAGAAGACAAAGGTTTCAGGTAAGAGAAGAAAGATTTAAAAAGGGACATGAGTGATAACATTTTCACACAGAGACTGCTGTGTGTATGGATTCAACAGACAAAAGAGGTGGTGGGGGCAGGTACAGTTACACAATTTAAAAGGCATTTGGATGGATACATGCATGGGAAGTGTTTAGAGGGAGATGGGCCAAGTGCTGGCAAGGGGGTCGAGATTTATTTAGGATGTTTGGTCGGTATGGGCGATCAGACTCAAAGGTCTTTTTCCGTGCTGTACATCTCTGAAACTCTCTTCACTCTTGAGTGTATGACACAGGAACAGGAAGAGGCTATTCAGCTCCTGAATTCTGTCAGTCAGCTTGTTTGTTCATTTACTGAGAGTAAAATACAAAAATACATCATTCAGATTTTGATGGTGTTTTACAGAAACAGGAGAAACGCTTTTAATCAAGAAAAGCTGTAAGGAATGTGAAGAGGCCATTCAGGCCCTCGACTCCATTCCACAGGAGCAGAAGGTGAGCACAGAGCTATTGGAACCTATTAGTCAGTAGCAGGAGGGGGACATTTACTTTTGCAAACCTTGGATCAGGAGGCAGTTACACAGCTGCTCAAGACTGGGACACATAACAGGTCGCAGTCATTCAACCGCTTGAGACTGTGACACAGGGACAGGAGGGAGTCACTCAGAGCTCGAAACAGGGGCACAGGGAAATCTGGAGCTTGTGAGGCCCCAGCATCCTGTTATGCAAGGACAGCAGGAGGTGACTCACTTCCCTCCAGTATGGGACACTAGGAGAGAAGGGGAGTTTGCTTGGAATAAACAGAAATATATGAATAGGTTGCATTAGTGGTCCATTCACTCCTGCCCCAACATTCACTATGACCACGTCTGGTCTGATGGTGATTCCCTCATTCCATTTTACGGAGACTCCCCTCTCTGCAGCTCCATTTGTTGGTCATGTTGCAGACTCAGATGCTGCAACAACACTCACCATGACTTATCTAGAAGGATGGGTCTAACAAGATAAGTCAGGATTTGAGGGGTCCAATGACAAGAATGAAAACACAAATTAAAGGTATTGTCAGATGTTTCGTACTCTCACGTTCGCAATCCAACTCACACAACGAGCCATCCATTACATATTCAGGATGGAGCACTGTGTAGTTCCGGCTAGTGTACAGCTGTATGCAACCCAGCAATGTCCAGAGTGAAACACTATGCAGCCCACACCAATTCTTGATCTATAATACTGGACTAAATGTTCAGTGTGGAGAGCTGTGCAGTCTGCACTGGGTAATTCATATACAAACCCAGGCTGTTGCATTGTTTGGTAACACTGTATTAGATCACTGCCCAGTGTGGGGAAAAATGTAACCAATGCTGGAAGAGACAGAATGTGCAGTTTCCATCCATTTACAGCTCCATATCTGTACTGTACCTTGACAAAGGGTGCTGCGAATATGAAAATCAATGTGGGGAAGAGATATAAATGGAAGCAATTTAAATACCAATAGTTCTGATTAAGGCGCATATCACTCTAGTATTTAAAGTTAAAATAACTGAGATAATATCCAATGAGGTTTTGTGAACGGTGCAAAGAATTAAGAGGGGGATGGTGATGCTTGCACTATAAGCCTCCAAATAATCAACGGGAATTATAGGAACAAAATTTCTTCCCTCGGAGGGGACTGACTAACACAGGGCCACTCCAATCTCATTTTTGGGAGTCCTCTCCTTTAAATAACAGCCTGCATTTTGGTTCTCAGTGTCATCTATAAACTGTGATTTGTATTGCACTCAGCTCCCGCCGTCAGGCTGTCAGTGTAGATTGTAAATAACTGATGCCATCGGACTGATATTTTTGGTAATCCAACAGATACACCTTTTATCATGAAGATCCAATAATCCTGACTCTCCGATTTCTATGTGTTAACTAACCGTCATCCCATGCTAATATATTATCCATCATACTAGAAGCCTCTGTCTTGTGTCAGCACGTTTATTTTGTGATACCTTGTGAAAAATCTCTGGAAAGCCTTATGTTGACCAGTTCCCTTTATCAAGTCTGCTTGTCACATTCTCAGGAGTTCCTGATGAAAGACTCCTGCCCGAAACATTGATTTTCCTGCTCCTTGGATGCTGCCTGACCTGTTGTGCCTTTCCAGCATGACTCTAATCTTGACATTCTCAGGGATCTCCAGAAAAAATTGTGTATGTCTTTACAGAACAAAAATAGTTTCCCTTTCACAAAACCATGCCAACTCTGCATTAAGCTTTTCTAAATGACCTGCGATTCCTTCCTCAGAAGCAGTCTCGAGCAGATTCCCAGCAATAATAGTTAGGCTAAATGGTTCCTGCTTTCTGTCTCTTTCCTTTCTTGAAGACAAGTGCCACACTGGAGGTTCTCCAGTTTCGCTGGAACACTCCTGTAATCCAGCGAGTTATGGAATATTTCACACAGTCCTGCTCGTCACTCTGTGACCAATTCTTTTAAAATTAACTATGAATTACTGCTGACCTGCTTACCCTTATTCTTACCTGTTAGTTAAAAGCCTTGTTACTTTTGTAACAGACAGTTCAAGAAATTCCCTCCTATTACCATTTTGTTTATCCCATTTAAATGCTTACAGTACTTTCCCCATGAGGAACGATTTAAAATACTGGTGTAAGTTATTTGCCTGTTCCCTGTGGCCAGTTCCCTAGTTACACCCTCCATATAGACTCAATGTACTTTCCTGACTGCACTTCTGCCTCAGCTCACAAACACATTTTTAAGCTTTTTTTATACAGACGGAAAAGCTCGTGATGCTTGCTTTTATATTTCTTGCAAATTTATTACATCATATCTTTTCATACATCTTCATCGCTTTCTAGATTCATACAGTCATATTGTGCACAAACAGACCATTTCGTCCAATTTGTCCATGCTGGCCAGATTTTCTAAACTAAACTAGGCTCATTTGCTTGTACTTGGCCCATATGCCTCTAAACGTTTCCCATTCATATGTTTGTCCAAATGTCTTTGAAATATTGTAGCTGTACTTGCATCTACGACTGTTCCTCTGGCAGCTCATTCCCTACTTACATCACCCTCTGTATAAATAAAGTTGCCCCTTTGTCCCTTTCATGTTTTCCCTTTTTTACTTTAAAGCTATGCATCTATGTTTGAACTCCCCGATCCTGCAGAAAAGACCTTGGCGTTTCACTCTATCCATGCCTCAAATTACATTATCAACTTCAAGAATGTCACCCCTCAACCTCCTACAATCCATCTGATACTAACTTCGAGATAAAATGTTTAACAATAAGCACTTAAATTTGAAAGAATTATGAAGATGACAGGTAAAGAAAACAGCCCAAACTTCATACTGTCAGTTTTGCTCTATGTTACAAAACTAAGGCAGCATGAAACTGTTACTAGTGCCAATAAGAGGTCAAGCACCTGAGTTCCTTAGTGTGAAGGAGGTGGTGATCTATAGAGTGAAAACCTTTCTCTTGCTAGATCTATATAATACCACATGGTCAACATTCTCTCTCCTGTTCTCTCTGTGACCTTATGTGGTTGTGTTTTCTTTATCTTACACTCAGTTAGAGAGACCCCTTTCCCCCATTGACATCTTAATTTAAACACATTTTGCATCATCTTCTCGTTCACAGCTTCTAATAGCCAGTTTATCATTTGCCATGCCCTCTTTTCCAAGTCAAACATTCCCCATCTCCGGCAAGGGATTAAATAGCCCAGTTTCCAACCTTTTTCATTTCTGAACAAGTCACACGGACTTGTAAGGCTAACTCTGTTTCTCTGTCTCTGCAGATGCTGCCAGACCTGCTGGGTTTCTCCAGAAACGAATAGGCACAGCACAAACGTTCAATTAAAGAAATAGAGAAGGATAATGGAACTAAAAACACAGAAAAGTGCTGGAGAAACTGAGAGCTTCGTAAAAGGGTCACTGGACCCAAAAGTATCACTCTACATTCAGTACAAAAGACGCCCGCAGACCCGCTTTGTTTCTTCATCAATTTTTGAACAAGCTCCAATTTGTGAAAGCTTCTCAAACGCCCTGTCCAACACGGAGCGTCGGACCCTGGGAAGTGAACGATAATGCAAAGTGCACACATTCATTGGCTCTGAAACTGCATATGGCTGGCATCACTGACACCACAGAGCTCTTCATCATGGTCAGGGAGAAATCCAGAGAGAAGCACATTCAATTCAACCGCAGAAGATGACAATAAGGTAAAGGAGAAGATTCAGATGAATATGTTAAAGTGTTTGAGTAATGTAACAAATTGGAAGCATGACACCAAGGAGAGACCCTCAGCAGAATGAGAATATTAAAATGGAAGTATTCCTGCAACAGACAACAGGTGAGGTCACTGAGTTCATGGCTGATGGGTGAATGGGTCTCGAAGTGAACTGGGGGACTGTCAGTACAATTGAATTGCAGATATTGCAGCTTAAACTGTGCTATCACGTGATGCTGTTGACAACAGCAGCAATAAAAGCAGGATTGTATTCAAACATAATCTGTATCATTTTCCCCAGGATATTCCATCAGTCTACAATTACCACCAAGCCGAGCGATGGTTCAGTGATGTGTGTGGGTGAACATGTCAAGATCAGGACCATGTGTACCTTAAGCTGATGACAAATCATTAAAGCTACCGCACCTGAGTGGTTTCATTCCAAACAGCAGAACTAACATCTGATAGAGAGGACGAAATGATCCCAAGACCAACAGATCAGATCTAAACTCTGCAGTCCTACCACATCCAGACATAAATGTCGGTGTAGTATTAAAAAACTTACTGGAGGAGAGGACACCAGAAATATCCCCATCCTAAATAATGGAACAGCCCTGTACATCAGTGAAAATGACAAGGATGTAGTATCTGCACCATCCTCAGCCAGAGGTGTTGAATCGATGATCCACGTCACCCTCGTCATGATGCCACAGAATCACAGATGCCAGTCTTCAACGAATTCGATTCGCTGCACTTGACATGAAGAAACAGTTGGACAAGTAGATACGACAAAGGCAATGGGGCCTGACACCATTCCCGTAATGGTACTGAAGACTTGTGCTGCACAACAAGCCGTGTCCCTGGGGAAGCTTTTCCATTCCAGCTCCAACTCTGAGAACTCCCTGGCAATGTGGAAAATTACTCACACAATGTCCCGTCCCCTAATAGATTAATAATTACATTCTAACCATTTAACACTCCCTCAGTCCCTTCACGATAATCATAGTAGTGGGAGTTCATTTTGACAGAGCTGTCAAGCAGTACAGAAATAACCCGCTCAGTGTGATTTCCGATAGGTTCCTTTGTGGACATGGTGCTGTTGTGGAAATGTCACTGGATTGCTAATCCAATACAAAATAATGCTCTGGGAAGCTGGTGGAAGTTAAAAAAAATAATAAAATATCATGATCGAGAATCTGGTGATGGCAACAGTGACCTTGCATCCAATGTTGCTTGTAAACATCGATCTCCTTCCCCAATGTACTTTCAGGAAGTGAATCTCCCGTGCTTTCCTGGTCTGGCCTAAAAATAACTCCACACACAGAGCCATGTGATAAAGTCTTCAATGGTCCCTGAAACGGCCAAGCAAGACTCTCAATTGTATCACACTGCTCCAAGGTCTTAAAGGATAAAACCAGACAGAATACCCGGCACCAGCCTCGATATCAGAAAAGGACACGGGAATCGCAGTCCTGTTGACCCTGCAGAGTCCTCTGTCCTCACATCTGAGAGCTTGTGACAACATTTACAGAGCTTTCCCACAGGCTGCATGGAAACATCGGGAAAGGAGTAGGCCATTCAACACATTGAGCCTTCCCCATTCTAGTTCATTGAGAAAATCTCCTCAATGCAGTTTTCCCGACACAGTGTTCATATCCATTAATATGTTTAAACATTGTGAAATATAAAATAAGAACTGTTGTAGTCCCTTCAGTCCATCAATATTGCTCCTCGATTCAATATACAGGCAGTTCTCTGATACCATGGGTTTATTAAACTGATTTGACTGCAATGCGATTCGTGAATTGTGCACCTTTTTTCTATAAAGTGAGCTCCCGCTCACTGTGACGCGATTCCTTGCCAGGCACCAGCTGAGCAACAAAACCTAGCTTCAGGATCCTCTGTCTGCAAAATACACCCTCTGAGTGTTCAGCTAAAACAGGAATGCAATCCGCTCTGCAAAGCCTTGAACCTGAGCCTGAAATGGAGAAGTGTTTCAAACTGGGGGAGAATCTTGAGGAGAAATGGGATTCCATGTTGGCATCATATGGTCAGTCAGCCCTGCGCGCTTTCAGGTGAAGAGTTTGGTGAAAGGTACAGGGATGTAGCCAGTGACTGTACTGTGAAAGTGTTGCGTTTACAGCACTATTTCATTACAATGTATGATTCATAGGTTTAATTAGACTGTGCTAGTGTGTGTGTTAGACGAACTTTAATTTTGATTTTATACTGATATTTTGCGGTTCGCCCATTATTCTCTTTTCCTCATAGACCACACTATTAATATTACATGATTTTCTGCAACACAGTGATGCACAGGAACACAGCTACCACGTTATTGAAGAGCAACCTGTAATGACATCTGATCCTCTATCTTCATACCATACCCTGCTCTCTCCCTATCCCTTTAGTTTCCAGAAATCCATTTTTATATTCAGTGCCTTGGTTTCCACAGTCTGATCTGGGAGATAATTCCCCAGGTTCACCAGTCTCTGAGTGCAGACATTTATTCTGATCTCAATACAGAGTGACCAGTCTGTACATAATACTGTGGGCCCTTGTTTTGATGTCCTAGCCAGGGGAATTATCATCTCTGGTTCCAATCTGTCTTGCACTGACAGAGTTTTATATATTTCACTGATATCTCCACTCATTTTCCTAAAACCCATGGAATACAGGCCTAGCCACACCAGACTCTACTCCCACAACAAAACTATCATCCCAGAGATCAGTCTGGTCATCTTCGCCGCTCTCCCACAATGTCAGGTTTGTCCTTTATTAGGTAAGAAAACCAAAACATAATACTGCACAGTGTTCGAGATGAGGTCTCACCAACGTCCTATACAGTTGCAGTAAAACACCTTGACTCCTGTATTCAAATCCCCCTGAAATGAAAGTGAATACACGATTTATCTGCCTATCTGCTTTCGGCTCCTGCAATATTGTTTTCAGTGACTGGTGTACAGGGAGTTCCAGATCCTTTTCAATGTTACAGCTCCCCACTTGTTAGGTCTGTGTACACTGGACAGCGTGCCAATGCCATTCCCAATATTGCCTTCTGGATTCAGATCTCATTGCCCTACACTGACTTCAGTGGGTTGCACAGAAGGAAACAAAAATGCAGCTTAAGTTCCTGTGTAGATCAACATTTTTCAAACAATCCCTTTTCAAATGATAGGCTCTCGTTCTGTTTTTCCCATCAAAGGTCATCCGTATCCCCCACAGACCATATCCCCGCCCCCATTGCTCTCCATCTGCCTTGCATTTGCCCAGACACTCCACTTGTCGCAATCACCTTGGAGCATTTTGACATCCTGCTCACCCACTCACAATCCAATATTGTTTAGTGTCATGACTTGGAAATATTGTATTTTATCCACTCAACCAAATACATGATGTGTATTGGGAATAGCTCGAGCCCAAACCCTGATCCTTGCTATATCTTCCAAGCCTTCCATTAAAAAAAAACATTGTTTTATTCCTACTCACTGCTTCCAGCCCACTCTCCCATTCTAAAACCATATTAGTCCCATTCCCAGAGGATTTGAATTTGCATAATAGGCTTGGGGCTTTGTCAAAAATCTTTCTGAAAATGCAATCGTATTTCATTGATTGCTTCTCCATAATTATGCTAAACGTCACTTTCTCAAATATGTTTCCCATTTGATAAATCTCTGTTGACTTTGCCTGTGCTCAATACTTTTAGTTCCAATACTTCCCCTAAAAATGTTTGGTTGCTAATTTTATTCTATTCCCTTTTTCTGAGCAGACTAATGTTCATTAGTATTGTTGGGAAGTTATCTTTTCTGTTTTGTTTTCTTCTGTGAAGACATAACTAAAATATTTGCTCCATAGTTCTGCCTTTTCCCTGCCCTCAATTTTCTGGTATCAGACTGTCAGAAAGCTGCACCTTTTTCCACTTAATTTTGCCATTGACATATTTTCAGAAGATATTACAAGTTCAATCTTAAAACCCTTGTTAATATACACTTCAGAAACCCATCAATTCCTATCCTAAGCTACACAATGATTGACCTTCCACAGCCATACAAACACAGAAGCACAGACTTTGTACCATCAGAAATACAGCACGGTCTACATTAGTCCCACTTTCCGACACAAGGCTTGTAGCCATGAATCTTATGGTATTTCAAGTTCACAGCCATATATTTTCCAAAGGTTGTGAAGTACCATGACAACTCCTCTCTCGGGAAGTGCATTCCTGACCCCAACACCCTCTGGGTGACAAACAAAGCTCAATTCCCTCCAAATCTCAAATCCTTCACTTTAAAATACGCTCCATTGTTCTTGGCCCTTTGACTAAAAGGACCAGCTGCTGTCTATCCACCGTGTCCCTCGGAATCTTATCTTTCTGAATTCACATCCCCCTCATCCTTCTCTGCTCCAAAGTAAACAACCCGAGCTTATCCAGCGTATCTCCATAGCTGATATGGTCCATCCCAGGGAACATCCTGGTTAATCTCCTCTGAGACCCCTCCACTACAATCAGATCCTTCCCGTAATGTGGTTCCAAGAAATACACACAGTATTCCAACTTGGCCAAACCAAAGTTCTGCATAGCTCTTATAATCTATGCCTTGATGAATAAAGATTATGTTTACATCCCCGATGTTTTCTCAAATTGTGTATTAACCTGTTTAGTCACATTCAGGGATGCGAGGAGAAGCACCCTCTGAGCTCCCGAGTCTTCTGCCATTCATTGAGTCCTCCCCTGTCTGGTTCCTTCTTCCAAAGTGCATCACCTCACATTTATCAGGGTTACATTCCATCTGCCATTGATCCACCCATCTGACCATTCCATCAGTATCTTCCTGTAACATAAGACCTTCCTCCTCACTGCGAACCACCCGGCCAATCTTTGTATCAAACACAAACATAGTTGTCACATTCCCGCCACCTCCATCTGTATTTACAGCTGCATCATTTATGAGTACCACAAATAATAAGGTTATAGTTCACACAACACCAGGTTACAATCCAACAGGTTTATTTGGAGGCACTAGCTTCGAAGCGCTGCTTCTTCACCAGGTGTTGTGCACTTTGAAAGCATGTGCCTCTGAATACACCAGCTGGACTATAACCTGTTGTTACGTGATTTTTAGGTTTGTCCACCCCAGTATAACACCAGCACCTCTGAATCACAAATAATTAGGGATACAGCACTGATCCATATGATACACCATTGGACACCGGTCTCCAGACACACTGGTCTTCAGCCTTCAACAACTATCCTTTGTCTCCTAACACTAAGTTAATTTGGATGCAACTTGGCAAGTCACTAATGACAAGTCACCTGTTCCCTTGTTATTCTTTTCTGCTTGACACACTTGCAGAATATCTGGAGATCCTCCCTCATCCTACCCTACCAGCAGGTTTGTAGGCCCCTTTTTTAGGCAGTTCTCACTGAGTGATGAATTTCCTCATTATTACCGTATTACGTGGCCAATCCCTTATCTTGCCATTATTTGCCCTGAATGTGGATTAGACAGTTAATTTCCAAACTGTCATATGTTTTGTGAATTTTCTAAATTTCACTTTGACACATCTCGCTTTGAAACTCTGGAGAACATGGACTGAGTTTCCTCATCAGGCAACCTCGCCATCTGTGGGACTAATCTACAGAATGTCCATTGCACTTTTTCTTGTGGTCAATATATTCTTTCTCCGATTGTGTCACTAAAACTGTACACAATGGATGCAGGAGAAAGTGAGGACTGCAGATGCTGGAGATCAGAGTTGAAAATGTGTTGCTGGAAAAGCGCAGCAGGTCAGGCAACATCCAAGGAGCAGGAGGATCGACGCTTTGGGCGTGAGCTTTTCCAGCAACACGTTTTCACCAATGGATGCAGGTTTTCTCGCTGAGCTGGAAGGTTCATTTCCAGACACTTCATTACCTTACTAGGTAACATCTTCAGAGGACATCATGCGAAGCAATGTTGAAAATTCATGCTTTCTATTCGTATGTTTGGGTTTCTTTGGAATGTTGATGTAATTTCCTGTGGTGATGTTATTTCCTGTGGTGAAGTCACTTCCTGTTATTTTTCTCAGGCGGTAGTAGATGGGGTCTAACAATTAATAGAGCGTCTAGTTAGACGTCTGTCAGAAATACATACAGATCCTCTCCATTGTTGCTGTTAATTTCTAAGTATCCAATATCACACGCTGGATAATAGATTCCAACAGTTTCCCTGCAGATGTCAAGTTAATTGATCAGCAGGTCTCCAAACTATGTCTTCTTCCCTTTTATAGATGCTTAGCTCCCTTCCATTAATCTATCGTGCTTGGACCGCGTTCACTAACTTGTATTTATCTGCAATGGCTTCCGGCCTCTTCAGAAACCACAGGAAAATAAAACAGTCAGTCATCAACAGTGCAATTAATACTTCTATTACTGATTTATGTCTGACATTTTAAAATGAAGTACACCAGGATTGTCAGACTTAGCCATGCTCAATCCAGTCACTTTTTCAAATACTACCTTTTTACTGATATAAATTGACTTTATGTCTCTCGTTGCACAAGCCCTACATGATCACTTGGTATTACTGGGTGATTTTGTGGATCTTAATCCATGAAGACAGATGCATAGTAACTGATTATTTTCTTGACGATTTCCCTGTTCTTCACAATAAACACTCCTCTCCTGATTACAAACTTTCATATTTGACCTTGCTTTTATTTTGTTTCCTTTGAAATACAGATTGTAGATTTATGCAGTGTTTTTGTTCCAGTTTGTTAGCATTCATGTTCTCTTTCTGATTTCCTTATCAGTTTCGTTGCCCTTGTTTCTGGATCGTGAATTTCTGAAAATTCTCAAGTTCCCACAATGACTGAAATTCTTCTGAAGCCACTTTCTATGATTAATACATTTTCGAATTTGTTATGTTAAAAATCATTTTGTCACTTTCCCTTTCTGTGGTGTTTGTACCTGAAATAAATAGATGTATTTTTCAGACTTTTTATTTCTATAAATCTCTTGGTCCTGACCAGATATATTCAGGAACACTGCAGGAGGACAGGGAAGGATTTGCGGGGTCCATGGTTGATATTTTTGCGTCATACTTGGCCAACAGGTGAGGTCCCGGAGTACTGGAGGGTAGCGAATGCTGTGTCCTTACTCAAGAAGGGCTACGAAGATAAACCTGGGAACTATAGACCAGGAAACCTAAAATCTGTAGTAGGTAACTTACTGGAAAAGGTTCTGATGGATAAGATATACATGCATTTGGAAAGACAGGGTGTGATTAGGAGTAAGATTAGAGTAGTGCTAGAAAATCACAGCAGGTCAAGCAGCATCCGAGGAACAGGAAAATCAATGTTTCAGGCAAAAGCCCATCATCAAACTCAGCACAGCTTTGTGCATGGGAGATCATGGCTCACAAATTTGTTTGAATTCTTTGATGATGTGAGCAGCAACGTTGAGGAGGTCCGGGTGGTATACGTAGTCGATATGAATTCCAGTAAGGCCTCCAAAAAGGTTCCATATGGTACGCTGTTCTGGAAGGTTAGATCACATAAAATTGAGGAGGAGCTGCCAAATTAGATACAAAATAGTCTTGAAGGTAGGAAGCAGGGGTAATAGCGGAAGGATGCTTGTCAGCCTGGAGGCCTGTGACTAGTGGAATGCCTCACGGTTTAGTGCTGTGACCACTACATATTACATATATCTATGATGTAGATGAGAATGTACAGGCATGATTTGAAAGTTTGAAGATGACAAGAAAATCAGCATCATCGAGAGTGAAGAAGGTTATCAGAAATTTCAGAAAATGCAGCAGTATCTTGATCAGCTGGAGAAGTGGCTGAGAAATGGCAAATGGATTTTAATGTAGATCAGTGTAAGTTCCTGCATTTTAGGAAGTCAAATCAAGGTTGGAGTTTCCTGGTGAATGGTTGGGTCCTAAGGAGTATAGTGGAACAGAGGGACCTTGGGATTCAGGTGAATGGTTCTCTGAAAGTTGACTCAGAGGTAGACAGGGGAGTGAAGAAAGCGTTTGGCACACTGTTCTTCATCAGCGTATATCACGGAGTATTGACATTAACGAGTTACGTTGCAGTTATACAGGATGCTGATGAAGCCATATTGGTAGCGTTATGTTCAGTTTTGTTCACTTTGCTATAGGAAGGATGTCATTAAACTGGAAAGAGTGCAGAAGAAGTTTACATAGATATAGCGAAGGACTCAATGGTCTGAGTTATTGGGAAGGTTGGACAAGCTAGGACCTTTTACTTAAGATGTATGAGGCTGAGGGGGACTCTGATAGAAGTGTATAAGATCATGGGAGGGATGGACAGAGTGAACGCACATTTCTTTTTTGCCCAGGGGTTGTGCAATCACGTACTGGAGGGCATCAGTTTAAGGTCAGAGGGGAAATAATAAAAGAGAACTGGAGGAGTAACTGTTTTATACACAGAGTGTGGAACGCATATGGAATGATGTGCCAGCTGAAGTGGATGAGGCGGGAACATTCGCAAAATTTAAAAGGCATTTGGACAAATACATGGACAGAAAGGGTTAGAAAGATACAGGGCAATGGCAGGGAAATGGGGTTTGCGATGATGGACATTTTGATCGGAATGGAAGGGCCTGTCTCCATGTTATCGGACTCTCTGACTCTAACAACCATTGCTTGTGTCCCACTGAATGTTATATTGTACTTTCCCAATTCACTGGAGCGAACCTGACCCTCCAGGCTACCATGATGTTTGACCAGAATGTTCAAGCATTCTATATTATATGCAGACACCGTGTAAAATGCACCTTATTAATTTCACTATTCCTTAAAAGCTGTTTCAGAGCAAGGTTATCAATTCATCCTTCTGATCACACAACACCAAATCCAAAATAACCTGCTCTCTAGTTTGCTTCACAACATACTCTTAAACCCACCTCAAATAGACTTACAGAATTTATTTTTCACAATGTGAGCAGTCACTTAGTTAATGCAGTTTAGATGCAACTTGAGACTAACCAGTAAAGCTGCAGTATCCACAATACTTGTCTATCGAATTTCCAGAGTATATGATGCTCAGATTTTCTGCAACCATTTTGGTTTCGATATATAACACACCAATATTTGCTTCTCCTTGCTATTTGTAAACTCTACCTAAACTGATTCTGTGGAATCTGAGGGACAGTTCTGTGCCATTATTAATGATAGACTTGGACAAGACATTCGGGAATGCTCACCTCGACACTGAGATGATCTGAAGAAATGCCCATCAATACAGGACAAGCATCAATATCCTCCCCGCTCTGAAAGGATAAAGCTCACCGTATTATTTCTGCTCCCTCACACTCACTGTGTAACTGTTATAGCACCTATGCACAGACAATCCTCATGCTCTATTTCCAAATAAGGCTCACGCACGACTAATCTCACTATTGAATTCAGCAACTTCCTTCCCACACTTTCTCTGTCACCCACGCAATATCCCCCCACACAATAACGCTATATGGATTCAAAACTGTCAACTGACTCATTCCGGACACCTCACAATTCCCCCCAGCCCCACCTACACCAGCACTAATAGCAGGGCCACCCACTCGTGCCCTCACTCCCTCACCCCCTTTCTCCCATTCCAAGAGAAACAGCCTGGAATAGGGCAGAAATGGCCAAGCCGGGTGGTGGAATTGCCATTATCCATTCCCTCACCCCTCTAACCCAATCATGTGGGGAGGACACTAGTACAAGATGGAGTGTACTGGGATGCCACGCATGAAGTTTCTGAAACATCCATATCCCACTGACCGATTAAGGAACAGTGCTCAGTGAAAGACAACTCTTACTTTCAACCCACTGGCAGTTCCAACAACAGGCCTTTCACTTCCCCCCCAAAAATACAGATGCAGACACTGAAATACACAGAATTATTGGTAAACACCCCAACATACGAACAAACACAACACATACAAGGGGATAGGCAGATTCAACACGTAGAAACCCACACAGACATATAGAGTGACACACAAACAGACACAAACACAGATACAACACACAGGCTGATACACAGAAAGACAGACGTAGACGCACAAATACACAGATGACAAGCAGATGGGGACACAAACACACTTTCACTGACACGAGTGTCATTAAGACACAAACAGATAAGCTTTTGATTTGTAAGGGGATCAAAGATTCTCCGGGGAAGGCAGGAGAATGACGTTGAGGAACATATAAGAAATGATTGAATGGCATGTTACACACGATGGGCCGAATGGCCTCATTCTGCTACATTGTTCATGCTCATGTGGTGTTATGCTATCAGGTGCTCTCTTCCTGAGACAGCAAAAGGGGCTGGGTTTGATACATATTCCATTTGAAAGGGTCAGTGGCAATGTGGGACAGGTTTGGAGTCCGGAATAGTTTATGTTTATTTATCATTATTCTTTCCTTATTCCTGAAAAGAGGTGGTGATTTGATGTTCAGTTTTAAAATAACAGGTCCTACAAAGAAATAAGGACGTCCCTTTCACTTTAGTGTTGTGCTTCCTGTGGTGTCCTCATCCTCAGGGAGCAGTGAAGACTCTTTTATAAAATCATAGAGATGTACAGCATGGAAGCAGACCCTTCAGTCCAACCTGTCCATGCCGACCAGATATCCTAACCCAATCTAGTCCCACCTGTCCTCACCTGGCCCATATCCCTCCAAACCCTTCCTATCCATATACCCATCCAAATGCCTCTTAAATGTTGCAATTGTACCAGCCTCCACCACATCCTCTGGCAGCTCATTCCATATACGTTCCATCCTCTGCGTGAAAACGTTGCCTCTTAGGTCTCTTTTATATCTTTCCCCTCTCACCCTAAACCTATGCAATCTAGTTCTGCACTCCCGACCCCAGGGAAAATACTTTGTCTATTTATTCTATCCATGCCCCTCATAATTTTGTAAACCTGCATAAGGACACCCCTCAGACGCCGACGCTCCGGGGAAAACAGTCCCAGCGTGTTCAGCCTCTCCCTATAGCTCAAATCCTCCAACCCCAGCAACATCCTTGTAAATCTTTTCTGAACCCTTTCAAGCATCACAACATCTTTCCAATAGGTTGGAGACTAGAATTACATGCAATATCCCAACAGTTGCCTTACCAATGTCCTGTACAGTCGCAACATGACCTCCCTATTCTTGTACTTAATATTCTGACCAATAAAGGAAAGCATAACAAACGCCTTCTTCACTATCCTATTTTCCTGCGACTCCACTTTCAGAGAGCTATGACCCTGCACTCCAAGGCTTCTTTGTTTAGCAACACTCCCCAGGACCTTACCATTATGTGCATAAGTCTGAGCTACGGCGAGAATGCGGTTAAGTGGAGTTGAAATGCCCATCAGCCATGATTGAATGGCGGAGTGGATTCGATGGGCCGAACAGCCTTATTTCCACTCCTATGTCTTATGGTCTTATGGTCTTATGAGCTTGACTGATCTTTGATGGACAGGAGATTAAATGTTTATTGGGAACAGACAGGAGACGGATGGACAGACAAACTCAGATCAGTCATGATCATTCAGAATGGTGCAGCCAAATGGCCAACTGCTGCCCCTCAGCCATGTGTTTTTCCTCAATTCACCCCTCGAGGCTGTTACAGAGATATACTGCTGCCCCTAACGCATGTGTACAGGAGCAGACATGTAACCAATTCATTGAGTTGTGTAAATCCAGTAATAGGATCATTGTATTCAGGCATTTCAATTCCAAACATTCATGAGGGCAGTGAATATTTTTAAGAGGGAAAATATGTCTTGACATTTATTCCAGAGAACTTGTTATATCAATACGTATCAGATACAAAAATGGGTGCCAGAAGAGCAGTGAACATGTAGGGCTAATCTCAAGAAAGTTAGTGGAAGAATTAAAATGGGGTTAAAAAACAATTAGCGGGCAATAGCTTCAATAATCCAACGACATTTTATCGGTTTATTAAGGACAAGCGAAAGAATAGGGAGTATTAGGGCCCGAGGATGCAGCCTGAGGACAGAGCCAGAGAATAGGTTAAACACGTGCTTCACTTTGGAGAAGCAGTTCCTGGATTCACTCAGTCCCTAATACAGTGCTTTAAGCAAAGTGACACACAAGGTGAGGAAGAATTAGACGTTTATGCAGGATAAAAAGTGGCAAATCCCTAGATCTGGATGAACTGTACCCGAGGCTGATATGGAAGATGAGGGAAGAGTTTGCAGGCTCCTAAAATCTTTGTGTTTTTTTTATTTGGGATTAGGCCACAGAGTTGGTGTGATTGAATAGGACAGCATTTAATGTAGTTTCAAATTCCACACAGTGTGAGAAAAAAAAGGCAATGGGTTTAAAGACCATCAAGTCTCACATCAGTGGGAGGAAAACAACTGTAGAAAATTGTGAAGGCTGATGAGGCTCGATCACTAAATATCTTCAAGGCTGAGATGGACAGATTTTTAAACAAGTGTTATGGGGAAAATGTAGGAAAGTGGAATGGAGGGTTGTCAGAATAAATATATGCAAATTGAAAGGAAAAAACAGACAGTGAGCGGATCGGCATACTTTCGCTCATATGTCCAATGGTAAACTTTTTTTCTCAATAGCCTGTATTCAGTGACATTTCAACCTCTTTCCCTAGGGAGTGATACGCAGTTTGGAATGCAATCCATAGATTCAAGGTATTCAGAAATGCAGTACTAATAGTCAGAAAAGACCAGAGGAATACGAAAACGCGGTTTGGATGTCGGTGGAATACTTGCATCAGCGCAGTCACCACTACCAGAAGGAAGACCTCAGTAAGACACCTTCCAAGGTCAAGCGGTGATCTGCACTGACGAAAAGGTCACTATGTGCCTGGTGTCAAGGAGTGCTTCAGGCCCTATCACTTATTCACTGCAGTGTCTCCCTCCTTCCATCGCCAAAACTAAATGTGGATTTGTCCATAGACATGCTGCCAGTAGCAGAGTAGGTAGCCGTGCTTTAATTTGATTGGTTTCAGTGAGCAGCAGCTCAACAAAAGGTGCAGATAAGCTCAGGTAAACTCCTTTGAACTCTAGTCTAACAGCAGTCGAGATGGCAGTTAGGGCAGTCGCATGTTCCTCCTGCAGGATGTGGCAGTTCAGGGAGACTTCATCTTCGTGATGAATACACGTGTTTGGGAAGTGCACCCAGCTCCAGGTGCTGGGAGACACGTTCGGGAGATGGAGCTGGATGCACTCCGGATCATCTGAGATACTGAGAACTACATAGAAAAGGTTGAAGATGCTAAAGAGATGTGAATGCAAGTCTGGAGATGTCACAGAGAGAGGAAAGCAAGGCTGGAGATGATACAGAGATAGGAAAGCAAGGCTGGAGATGTTACAGAGAAAGGAAAGCAAGGCTGGAGATGTTACAGAGAGAGGGAAGCAAGGCTGGAGATGTTACAGAGAGAGGAAAGCAAGGCTGGAGATGTTACAGAGAGAGGAAAGCAAGGCTGGAGATGTTACAGACAGAGAAAAGCAAGGCTGGAGATGTTACAGAGAGAGGGAAGCAAGGCTGGAGATGTTACAGAGAGAGGAAAGCAAGGCTGGAGATGTTACAGAGAGAGGAAAGCAAGGCTGGAGATGTTACAAAGAGAGGAAAGCAAGGCTGGAGATGTTACAGACAGAGAAAAGCAAGGCTGGAGATGTTACAGAGAGAGGGAAGCAAGGCTGGAGATGTTACAGAGATAGGAAAGCAAGGCTGGAGATGTTACAGAGAGAGGAAAGCAAGGCTGGAGATGTTACAGAGAGAGGAAAGCAAGGCTGGAGATGTTACAAAGAGAGGAAAGCAAGGCTGGAGATGTTACAGACAGAGAAAAGCAAGGCTGGAGATGTTACAGAGAGAGGGAAGCAAGGCTCGAGATGTTACAGAGAGAGGAAAGCAAGGCTGGAGATGATACAGAGATAGGAAAGCAAGGCTGGAGATGTTACAGAGATAGGAAAGCAAGGCTGGAGATGTTACAGAGAGAGGAAAGCTAGGCTGGAGATGTTACAGACAAAGAAAAGCAAGGCTAGAGATGTTACAGAGATAGGAAAGCAAGGCTGGAGATGTTACAGAGATAGGAGAGCACAGCTGGAGATGTTACAGACAGAGAAAAGCAAGGCTGGAGATGTTACAGACAGAGAAAAGCAAGGCTGGAGATGATACAGAGATAAGAAAGCAAGGCTGGAGATGTTACAGACAGAGAAAAGCAAGGCTACAGATGTTACAGAGATAGGAAAGCATGGCTGGAGATGTAACAGAGAGTAAAGCAAGGCTAGAGATGTTACAGAGAGAGGAAAGCAAAGCTGGAGATGTTACAGAGAGAGGAAAGCTAGGATAGAGATGTTACAGAGATAGGAAAGCAAGTATAGAGATGTTACAGAGAGAGGAAAGCAAGGCTGGAGATGTAACAGAGATAGGAATGCAAAGCTGGAGATGTCACAGAGATAGGAAAGACAGGTTGGAGATGTTATTGAGATAGGAAAGCAAGGCTAGAGATGTTACAGAGAAAGGAAAGCAAATCTGGCGACAATATAGAGATAGGAAAGCAAGGCCAGAAATGATACAGAGATAGGAAAGCAATGCTTGAGATGTTACAGAGACAGGAAAGCAAGGCTGGAGATGTCTCAGAGAGAGGACAGCTAGGCTGGAGATGTTACAGAGTTGGGAAAGCAAGGCTGCAGATGTCACAGCGTTGGGAAAGCAAATCTGGAGCTGTTACAGAGATGTGAAAGCAAGGCTGGAGATGTTACAGAGATAGGAAAGCAAGTCTGGAGACGATACACAGATCGGAAAGCAAGGCTGGAGATGTTGCAGAGACACGAAAGCAAGGCTGGAGATCGTACAGAGCTAGAAAAGCAAGTCTGGAGATTTTACAGAGATAGGAAAGCAAGGCTGGAGATGTTACAAAGATAGGAAAGCAAGTCTGGATATGATACAGTGAGAGGAAATCAAGGCTAGAGATGTTACAGAGAGAGGAAAGCAAGGCTCGAGATTTTACAGAGTTTGGAAAGCAAGGCAGGAGATGATACAGAGATACAAATGCAAAGCTCGAGATGTTACAGAGAGAGGAAAGCAAGGCTAGAGATGTTACAGAGATACAAAAACAAGGCTGGATATGTTGCGAAGAGAGAGGAAAGCAAGGCTGGAGAGTTGCGGAGCGAGAGGACAGCAAGGCTGGAGATGTTACATAGAGAGGAAAGCAAATCTGTAGATGTTACAGAGAGAGTAAAGCAAATCTGGAGATGTTACAGAGATGTGAAAGCAAGGCTGGAGAAGTTACGGAGAGAGAGGAAAGTCTGGAGATGATTCAGAGATAGGAAAGCAACGCTGGAGATGTTACAGAGAGAGGAAAGCAAGGCTGGCGATGTTACAGAGATAGGAAGGCAAGGCTGGAGATGTTACAGAGAGAGGAAAGCAAGGCTGGAGATGTTACAGAGATAGGAAAGCAAGGCTGGAGATTTTAGAGAGAGAGGAATCCAGTCTTGGCGATGTTACAGAGATAGGAAAGCAAGTCTGGAGAATGTATACTGAGTGGACCACTTTAAAACCACTAACCAGAAGGGCTCAGCCTCAGCATTGCTGATTGAGGTGGTTGGGTTCAAACGGTTATAGCTGCTTGACTGTGTCTGCACTGGGTCAGGAGGGAACGACTGACAGGGAGAAACATACTTTACCTCATCTTCACCAATCTACCAGCTGCAGTCACATTGCATGATGACCATATTGGGAACAGTGACTACCACACACAGTATTTCCGGAGATAAAGCCCCACTTTTATGTTGTGAAGTGTGTGTGTGTGTGTGTATACGCATGAGTGCACATGTGAGAAATACTATCACCATTCTAAACGGAACAGATTTCAAAGAGATCTAGAACTCGGCACTGGCCTATGTGAAGAGATGTGAGTCATAATTTACAGAAGCAGATTTTTTACTCCTGCATAATTTTCACTGTCCTTGCCTGGCATACGCTCCACTTTACCCTTACCATCAGGCCAGAGGATAAACCCTTGTGTGTCCGGGTATGTCCTGTGCACACACAGACAAAACATCAGACAATCAATGATTGCCCCATTGCTCTAATCCCTGTCATTAATAAATTGATGAAGATGTCATCTACAGTGGGATCAAGCAGCACTTCCTCAACACCAACCTGATCACTGAAGCTCAGTTTGGGCTCACATCCCTTGGGCTCATTGAACCCTGGGTTTAATGATGTACAACAAGAAAACACACAGCTGAAATTTCGAGGGTAGGCACAGTGACTGCACTGAACAGCATCATAACTGCATTTGACCAAACGTCGTAACCAGGATTAACAGCAAAACTGGAGCAAATAGGAATCGTCTGCACTGGCTGAAGTTATATCTGAAAGGAAGGTGGCTGGGGTTGGTGGGGAGCAGATATCTCAGCTCCAGGACAGCTCTGCAGCAGTTCCCCGGAGAGGGGTTTCTGAGTAAACCTGAAGATCAAAATTGGAAAGTTAGGGCAACATACCCGACAGGGTGATAGGGCTGCTCTCTCGTTAGGCAGAGACGACTGGTGGCAGTTTAACTGCACAGTCATCATGCCTCAAGTAAGGGAGAGGACAGTACTTTAGTCACCCCAGTCAGTGCAGGAATTGAACCCATGCTGTAGGCATTAATATCTAGCTGTACAACTGATTGAGCTAACCAAGTAGTCCTTCAGCTCCATGGGGAAGATACTGTAACATTATTCTGCTCAGATATGTTGTTAGACAAATCTGGACCAGGTAGAACTAGAAACAAGCTTCCTAGCTGAGAGAGAGGGACAGCATCGATGAGCCATAAGAGTGCTCTTTGCCCTCGGCCCAATCATAAATGACCATTCCTACACTGTAAAGTCACAAGTGGGAATGTTTGCCAATGATTGGACAATGTTCAACACCATTCGTGATTTACTCAGATCCTGAAGCAGTCCTTGTCCAAGTGCAACAGGACCTGGAAATATGCAGGTGTGTGCTTAACAGTGACAATACCATTTCCATTACACACGTGCCAGGCAATGATTACCTCTAACAATACAAAATTGAACCATATCTTCCAACGTTCAATGC
Source organism: Chiloscyllium punctatum (assembly GCF_047496795.1). Lineage (NCBI taxonomy): Eukaryota > Metazoa > Chordata > Chondrichthyes > Orectolobiformes > Hemiscylliidae > Chiloscyllium > Chiloscyllium punctatum. Next base: position 53,599,128 of record NC_092751.1, read on the forward strand.
CACCACCATAACTGAACACCCACCTAGCAATATCCCAGGGATTCCCGTTATCCAGAACTGGACTGATCATATAATTTCATTACCATTCCTGTGAAGGGATTATACTAAAACGTCGACTCTCCTGTACTTCAGATGCTGTCTGACTTGTTGTGCTTTTGCCAGTGCCACACTTTGATACATTTAAATTGATTGGCAACAAGAATATGTCAGGAGCTAGGAATCCTGCAGAAATAACTCACCTCATGGTTTCTGAAAGCCTGCACACCATCTGTAAGACACATATTGAATGTGTGTGTGATGAAATACCCCCATTTGCCTGTGTGAATGCAGCTTCATCCCTCACCCACTGACACTCAGTAACAGCAAAGTCTGCCATCTACACAGTGCTCTGCAGAAATTTACCAAGGTTCCTTAAAACGTACCTCCGAAACCACGACAATCAAGAAGGACAAGGGAAGCAGACACATGGGATCATCACCAAATTCACGTTCCATTTCAAGCCACCCACTATATTGCTGTTCTGTCAGTGTCACTGTTTCAACATCCCTCCGTAATGCACATCTACAGCACATGGACGGCAGCGGGTCAATATGGCAGCTCACTCCCACCTTCTCAAGGACAATATGGGATGGGCAATAAATACCATCCCAATCATATTCTATGAATAAATTAAAATGAAAAATATTCATGCCCAAAGCTGGACACTGTGCTTTGGGTTTTGTATGCTCAGGCTGGTGGGGTCCAAGCGGTACATTGCTTTTTGTGAACAGCTGAAGGGAAATGATGTTTGAAACAATCTGTCCATCCCTCAGATGCATGGACTACATATTCAACATCACACAGACACTGTCATTCACATCCTACATTTCTGAACTCTGAGATAGACAGAAGCAATTCAAAATGTACTCATGTCTGACTGTAACATGTTTAAACACAGTGATATTGTTGCCGTGAAAATGATTATGAGTGAATAGTAGCCGGAAGAAAGTGAGGACTGCAGATGCTGGAGATCAGAGTCAAAAAGTGTTGTTCTGAAAAAAAAACACAACCGTTCAGGCAGCATCTGAGGAACAGGAGAGTCGACTATTCGTTCACAATACTAATACAAGGGAAAATAGTTGCATATTTTCAAAGACCTTGTACTTAATAATCATCTGGTCTTGGTAGTGGCAATGAGGCTCATCATGTCAATGCTCCTTCCTGTGAATTGGGCACTGTTTTCATCATATTATTGTTATAAAAGTGAACTAAATAAAGGGGCGATATAATGCTTATTGGACAATCTAAAAGTTGGTATTATGAAAGGCTATCGAAACTTCAGCAAAGAGACTTGGCTGTTCATGGTTAGAACAATGCTGTAAACATTTACACAGACATTTCCAGCTCAAGTCGCACACAAGGTTGTTGGGCTGGGATCATATTGGCCATCAATGGAGCTGCACAATTCTGTTTGGATACTGACATTGTGGGGCTAACATACACTGGATATGGTTTATGAGGGATTCAATGTAAGATGCCATGTGCTGCAGGAACCCATCACCTTTATAAACCCTTCATTCAGGATCGGTCTAAGGTGCAGAATTACAGAGTTTAGGTGGCACACAGAAAGGATATATTTGCAAGACAGGGTTGTTGACAGGTCGTTGTTACAAATGTTGGACTGCATCTGGACCAGTGCTATGTTCTAGTCCAATGACCAATTTGCACCAACACACTTCTCCCCGTTGTTCAAGTATGTCTCTAACCAGAGCTGAAAATTGTTTTGCTGGAAAAGCGCAGCAGGTCAGGCAGCATCCAAGGAGCAGGAGAATTGACATTTCGGGCATACGCCTTTCTTCAGGTTTCCTTCACAGCCCAACACACCTCCCACTGTACAGTAACCATCACACCCCGACATACCTCCCACTGTACAGTAACCATCACGGTCCGACATACCCCCCACTGTACAGTAACCATCACACCCCGACATACCTCCCACTGTACAGTAACCATCACGGCCCGACATACCTCCCACTGTACAGTAACCATCACGGCCTGACATACCCCCCACTGTACAGTAACCATCACACCCCGACATACCTCCCACTGTACAGTAACCATCACGGTCCGACATACCCCCCACTGTACAGTAACCATCACACCCCGACATACCTCCCATTGTACAGTAACCATCACGGCCCGACATACCTCCCACTGTACAGTAACCATCACGGCCTGACATACCTCCCACTGTACAGTAACCATCACACCACGACGTACCTCCCACTGTACAGTAACCATCACACCCCGACATACCTCCCACTGTACAGTAACCATCACACCCCGACATACCTCCCACTGTACAGTAACCATCACACCCCGACATACCTCCCACTGTACAGTAACCATCACACCCCGACATACCTCCCACTGTACAGTAACCATCACGGCCCGACATACCTCCCACTGTACAGTAACCATCACACCCGGACATACCTCCCACTGTACAGTAATCATCACACCCGGACATACCTCCCACTGTACAGTAACCACCACGGCCCGATATAACTCCCACTGTACTGTAACCATCACGAGTAGCACGGTTGCTCAGTAGATTGCACTGCTAGCTCACAGCACCAAGGTCCTGTGGTGACTGTCTATGTGGAGTTTGCACGTTCACCCTGTGTCTGTGTGGGTTTCCTCCCACAGTCCAAAGATGTGCAGGTGAGGTGAATTGGCCATAATTACTTTCCCGTAGTATTAGGTGCTTTAGCCAGAGGGAAATGGGTCTTGGTGGATTACTCCTCTGAGGGTTGGTGTGGACTATTTGGGCTGATGGGCCTGTTTCCACGCTGTAGGGAATCTAATCTACTCTCCAAGGTTCAATTCAGGAATATGATGGAATAATCATTTGTCTGAATGAGTGCAGCTCCAACAGTACTCTAATATGGACTTATTCGTGATAGGTAGTTGTGTAGGGAACATCATGTCTCACAAACTTGTTTGGACATTTTGAGGAAGTGACAAAGTTGATTGATGAGGGCATGGGGCTGGATGTTGCCATTTGGACCTTAGCAAGGCCTTTGATATGGTTCCTTATGCAGGAAGGTGAAGTGAAAGGGGATCAGCGGTCAGTTAGTAAGATGGATAGAGAACTGCTTGGTCATAGAATAAAGAGTAATGGTGGAACAGTGTTTTGTGATTGGAGACCTGTAAATAGATTAGCGGAGTTGCAGATTGTGAGGATCATTGCCAGAGAATACAGTAGGATATAGGTGGGCTACAGGCTTGGACAGAGAAAACACAGATGTAACTTTATCTAGACAACTGTGACGTAATGTGTTTTAGAAGGTCTTATGCAGGAGAGAAGTGTACAGTGGATGGAAAAAACTACTGATTGCATCAGCATCCGAAAGGATCTTGGTGTACTGCTCCACAGTTCCCTGAAAGGGGTAACACGGGTGGATAGGGTGATCAAAAAGACTGACGGCAAACTTGCAGACAAGCATCAGAGCATACAGTATGAAAACTAACAGGTCATATTGCAGCTGTAGAGAAGCTTAGTTCGGGAACATTTAGAATATTGTGTACAGTACTGGTTGCCACACCAGCAGAACGATGTGAAAGTGTTGGAGAGGGTATGGAAAAGGTTTCCCAGGATGTTGTCTGGTTTGGAGGGTATTAGTCAGAAGGAGAAGTTGAACACACATGGTTTGTATGCAGCTGGGAATCATTGGCTATGGGGCTACCTGATAGATATTTACAAAATTATCAGAGGCAGAGATAGAAGGACAGTTAGAGATATTTTTTCCCCAGAGTAGAAATTTCAATTACTCAGGACCGTAGGTTTTTGATAAAAGGGAGAAAGTTTAGGAGATATGATCGGCAAGGTTTATTTTGCTTTTCCAGACAGAATGTGTAAGTGCCTGGAATGCAGTGAGAGAGGAGAAGGCGCTAATATAGCAAGGTTTAAGAGGGATATTGGCACAAATATGAGTAAGTAAGGAATAGAATGACAGGGGGGTGTCGGAGCAAAAGCGTTCTTTTCAACTTTAGAACAGCATCATGTGTCAGTGTGGTCTTGCTGGGATGAAGGGCCTGTTCCTGTGCTGGACTGATCTCGAAAACAAGGGAGTGGCGAGATGTTGACTGAATGATTACTGATGATCAACAGCCACATTCAGTGAGTCTATCCTCAACAACTTGCAGTTTCATACCCTCCCTCCCACAGTAGGGAAACTCAATATGGAGAATTTGACTTGAAAGTCCGAGCTGGTAACTGGTGACTCCATCTCGCCCCGCGCTCCTACGGCCTTCTATCTTGGACATCAACGTCTCTGTGGACACTGCACTGAGAGAAGCTGTAATCCACACTCACCAATGCTGACATCTGACACGTCAGCCTCAACCACGCCATCCCAGAATATCTCCGACCCACTGACAGTATACATTTGTACTTCAATGCTGCAGCTCAGGGTGCACTCACAACTCTCATTGCAATGCTGCTGCAAGGCCACTGTGCTCAGGGACACACCCAGCTCATGGACTATCCCTCTGGGCTGCTCACTCCATGTTTGTACACACTCAATGATGCTGCAAGGACACTGAGCTTGGGCACACACCCAGCTCATGGACCGTCCGTCTGGGCTACTGACTCTGTGTTTGTACACACTCACTTTGAGCTGATTTGAATGCTGACAGAATTATTGCCTTGCCTTACCCTGACTTTAGCAGTGTTACCCCTCAGCCAGAGCTACCAGGCTCACCCTGCTGCGGTATTGTTTTGGTGTTCAGCACAGACACAAACCCAGGAAGCTTGATATCATTGTCACGGTGCCCAGTAGTGAGACAAGGGGACACTCAGATCCCAGTCCGGGAGCTTGTATGTGGTCAGTCAGGCTCCTTCCCCTGTGAGGGGGATGAGGAGCTGAATGTTGGGGAGAGCCATGCCTCGTTTGGCTCTTTCTCTCCGATTGTGGAATGGTTCCTTCTGGAATGTGAAAATTAACAAATGTTATAAAGGGAGATGGAAAAGGTTGGTACAGCTGTTAGTGCTGGAACAGCTGGGGAAAGGTGGCAAGGTATCCTGAGTGAGTGAGTGGGCAGCACAAACACCAACGCTGAGTGACAGAGAAGCGGTTCGAGAAAGACTGAGAGAAGATGCTGCATTCAGTGAGAGTGGGAGAACATAAGCCTTGGTGGGAGGTGGGTGCAGTAACAGAGAGAGCATGAGGGCGAGGTCATTAAGTGCAGATGGTGGCACTTACCATGATTGAGGGGAGACGGTCACTGACCTGCTTCCTACACTGCTGGGCATTCACCAAGAAGGCTGACACCGCACTGACCAGGGAACCCCCTCGGACCAAGCTGGCAGGGTATAATGTCATGGCCTCCCCTGCCAGTCCTGGAGGAAGATAATGTTCCTCTCCTGCACCATGTCATACACCAGAACCTCAGGGGCTTGGCCACAAAGTGAAGCTCCAGTTTTACCCTGTCTGCCATGTCCAGGGCAGTTTCAGAGTGATAATCCAAGTGTGTAATGACTTTTTAAAGATGGCCAGTGGAACAGGGAGGCTGGTGCATTCTGGGAATCAAGGCAGTGGGTGGTTGTTATGACAAAGGGAAAAATCATCACCTTAGTGTCAGATGAGCGGAAGAGCACACGGTCAGGAAGGGTCGTTAATGAATCAGATTGTGGATGGCATCATGAGAAAATGCACTTCACCTTGTGGAGAGAAACCGTCCAGGAAACCCGACTAAAATCGGACTTGACCAAATCAAAAGATGGTTGAGACCCCTGTCTGTCTGAACCAAAATAGGGATGCAGTGTGAAATATTGGGAGCAACAAACTTGGAGCAGAGAATCATAAGGAGAATCAAATCCTCAAAAAGGGGTAACACAATGTTCCAAACTGTTTTCTAAAGCCGAGGAAAATGCTCTGCCTTATAGTTACCCACATTATCCAATCCTCACTGGATGCAGGGATGGTGCCGGAAGCCTAGAGATTGGCTTACACTGCAGCTTTGTTTAATGTCGAGCAAGGGACTGACAATAGGTCGCGGCGGGAATTCTGAGACAGTGGATGAACGGTCACTGAGAAAGTCCCTGGATTTGTTCAAGGAAGCTTCTGTGTAATTAATCTGACTGTGTCGGTTTGAGGCAGTAACTTGTAACTGCATGTGACTTACATGGATTTGACGAGAGATCCCATGGTAACCTATTTTAAAAAAACAACTATGGGGACCAGGTGAATGGAGCAAACAACCCAGAGAAGTGCAATGCAATGCATTTGGGGACATCAACAAAAGAGAGGAATGGACAATAAATGAGAGAATAGTCTGTGTGGGCGGATAAATGAAGGTAGCTGGAAACATCAATCATCTCGTTAATGCAACAATTCGCATTATTTCCTCTATCAGACAAAATACGGAACTTCGGAGGAGGAAGCTTATCCTGGAACTGTATAAATAATGAGCTCAGTCATAGCTTGGAGACTGTGTACATTTCTGGTCATCCCATCACATGGAAGGATGGAATTGGACTGGAGAGGGTCCAGAGGAGATTCTCCACCCTGTGACAGTGGAAATGCAGTTATGGGGAAAGATTGGAATGGAGGATGCTCAGAGGAGATTTGATTGGGGTGCACATATTGTCAGGAGCCTGGGTAGAAAGGGAGAGAACACCTTCTTCCTGTTGGAGAGCTCAGTTACCTGTGGCGAATATTTAATGTAATTGGTTGAAATATTAGCGAAGTTGTAAGGAAAGTTGTTATTTCACCCAGAGTATGGTCGGGATCTGGGAGGCACACATGGAAGTGGAGTAGAGGCAGAAACTCTCAAACCATTTTAAAAAGGTGGCGGGATCTGCAGCTGAAATCCTACACTGTCTGGGGAGACAGAACTGGGGCTTCAAACAACAACGTTACATCTCGTCCAATGCAGACAGTGGACAGAGTAATCTCCTCTGTACTGTGCTATTTTCTGAAGTTTTCAAAGGTTACCAACATCTGATAGGATCAATACGCAGGGCTGAGGGGTGAAGACAGGGAGTAGCAGTGTGCGAATTGATTAGCGTCACAATAATACTGATCCCATCCTTTTACACAATACTACTTCACTGTGTTGGCCTGCTTATCCTTCCTGTAGAAATGGGGAAAACCTTTGATTATCCAGTTCTCAGTCATGGGCACACTGCAGCCACATCTCCACAATCCCAGCTCCATCTGATCTAGCTATTTAAAACTACCATTTCACTGGCCTTGTTGAAAGGTTCCCAGCTTCATTCTTGCCCTATTGAAGGCTGATTGCAGTCAACTAATGTTTCTCACTCTCAATTATTGTATATCATTCTCTACCATCATTCTGAAAATTACAATAAAATGATCGCTGCACCCCAAAACGTTCCCCTACTGACACTGCATCCACTTGCCCCATCTCTTTCCCAAGGACCAGGTCCAACAGTGCATACTCTCTTAGGCTGGACACATACTCCTGAAGTGAGCTCTCCTCCATATAATCCAGGGATACTGGCCCCTCATGACCCTGCACCACCAATAACCCAGTCAATATCTGGATAAATTCAGTTTCTCAGTATAACTAATCTGTAGTATTATCATCGCTCTCAAATGCCCCTGCATATTTATTCTCTCCATCCTTTCCAATGGCGGCTGGCTGATAGACTGTACCTCAGTGTAATTGTACACTTTTTGTTCTGTAGCTCCAGCCAAATTCATTCCGTCCTTGGATGGATCCTCATTCTCTTGGACCCCTTAACTAACGCTAATCTCAACCAGTACTTCTACCTTCATCTATTCCTTTCCCTACTATTATTTTGGAATCCTTTATACCTGGCAATATTTAACACAAATGCCTGCCATTCCCTGAGCCAGCTCTCGGTGATCAGTACATCAGATTTCCACACACCAATCTGCACCTGGAACGCCCCACATCCCGAGTATTCATGTCCATGTCCATAAGGCTTTCTTTCTCATTCCATCTTGCACTGATAAACTTGTTGTTGTAAATTAGTACCAGCTATATCTCCCATTATTTTGAGATTCCTGGTAGTCTCCTCTACTATTCCTTTTTGGATCCTAAGCACACGCCAAGTTATTTTCAATCACTCCCAAACACCCCGTAAGAAATTTAGTCCTGGTTCTGTCACGTTCGCTCATCCAGCTTGTACAGCTGCTGCCTTCCCCAGAATCAGTCCCAATGTCCCAGGAATCTGAAGCCCTTCCTGCTGCACCATCGTTCCAGTCACACTCTCATCTACCTAAAACTCCGAGTTCTGTTCTCACTTGGACACGGCACTGTCAGTAACCAAGGGACTGCGACATTTGAGGTCCTGCTTGCTAACCATCCACCTAGCTCCCTAAATTCTGATTCCCAGACCACTTCAACCTTCCCTCCCAGGTCATTCCTACCAACATGGCTGCTCACTGTCCATCAGACGAATGTCCTGCAGACACCGTGACATTCTTCACTCCACAATCCTGGAATTACAGGAATACTGACACCTTCTTCAATTTCCTGACTCCCCTGTGCCTATTACTCCACCTTCCTTATCCCCCACATCTCCCCCCCCCCACCTCCTGTACAGTCAGGCTGCTTGTGGTGCAGCAGGCATTGCTCCGACTGCCCTCCCTGAGCATCCACCACCTTCATCAGCTTCCAAACCAGAATACTGAATTGGGACGGAGATATCAGGATATTATCCCATTCCTTGAATGTTTCTCTTCGATTGTCAATTCCCCTGTTCCCTTCCTTCTTCTCGGCTGTCATGTCTGCAGGGTGATCTGCTCTGTGTATTTGCTATCCCCCTAACTCTCAGCATCACAGATGTCCCATTGAGTCTCTAGTCACTGTCTGAGCTCCAACACCCAGTGTCCATCTAGGACACAAGCAGGGGCTATAACTTCCCAATGTAAAAGAACACATTTTCCATCTGACAAACATGTCTTGTCATGTCTTAAAATGCAACATGTCTAGAGTAACTTCATTCTTAGTAATTAATTAAGTTAATATCAGGGGAATAACAATATGGTTAACTCTGTAATTCCACTATGGCTTACTGAGGATGATTTATTATATTGGCTCAGAATTTCACTTCTTCCTCTTAGTTGTGAGTTCAACTCTTATTTCAGAAGTTGACAAAATACATTTGCTGACTTACAGCAGTTAACTGACAGTCCATCATTATAAGCCAATGAAACTTATAGCCTTTTCTGTGATGGCTCGAGCCCTTCTGTCAAACTCGGTGCAGGCAGGTCCCAGTAGCAGAAAGTTATCTCTCTGACTCCCAGGTAGGTGTAGTCCTCCAGCTCCCACACCACTCTGCTCCCTCACTGGGTCACTGTCTCTGTGACTCCCAGGTACGTGTAATCCTCCAGTTCCCACTCCACTCTGCTCCCTCACAGTGTTACCGTCTCTGTGACTCCCAGGTACGTGTAATCCTCCAGCGCCCACTCCACTCTGCTCCCTCACAGGGTCACTGTCTCTGTGACTCCCAGGTACATGTAATCCTCCAGCTCCCACTCCACTCTGCTCCCTCACAGTGTCACCATGTCTGTGACTCCCAGGCACGATTAGGCCTTGATCCTCAGTGCTGATTTATATCCTCCCACTTTGGTGCTTCTGTAACACCCAGGTGAGTGTGAGCCTCATGTTCCTGCTTCAAGTTGCTCCCTCACGTGGTCACTCCCTTGTGACTTGGTGCTGGTTTAGAGCCTCCTGCTCTGCTGTTTCTCCAACGCCAAGTCCCAGTCGGCCCTCATCCTCGCTGCTGATTTATATTCTCCAGCTTTGTGCTGCTCAAGGTCAGGTTTTCTCCCTTTGTCATTCCCAGCTAATGGTAGGCCTCAAGCCTCAGCTGAGATGTATAATATCCCACTCCACACTGCTCCCACATAGGATCGCCGCTGTGCCTGGAGGACAGAGGAAAAGAGGAGGTTGAGAGTATACAGAGGGTGTTACAGTGATTGAGCGAGCTGTTGGGGATGGAACAGGTTATCTGGAGAGGTAGGCAGACCTGCAGTGTCTAAAGCAGGTTACTGGAAGATACAGGGAGGATTGTAGGCACTGAGGGAGGCAAAACAAATAGAGAGATGGTGGTTTGTTGGTGACGGAGCCTTGTAGACGCTAAAGGGCTTTTTGTGAGCTACTTACTGAGATGTGAAGACTTCAACAAATTCAAATTGACAGCCAGTAAGTGTTGTATGGTACTGGAGACTGTTGGATGTTACAGAGTTAGAAGACTCGCAGTAACTGGGGGGGTTACAGATGTTTGAAGCACTCGTGATATTCAAGGACCCTCAGGACATAAGGAGGTACAGAGAATGGGACCATTGCAAATTAGTGGGATTGCAGCGGCTGGAAGAGCTAAGATGGATAAGGGGGATGAAAAGTACCAATTTAGCACAACCAGCCGCTGTAATTCACAGAGATTTAAGGAAGGGAACCTCTGCTGTCATTGATTACAGTTTTTTGGAGAGTTGCAGATACTGAGGGGTTACAAATTTAGAAAGGAAGAGGTTATAGATGATCAGAAGTTTAAACAAGAATAAAAAAATTTGAGACATCATGAGTGTAGATGGGAATGGAGGTGGTGAGACATTCTGATGAACAATAAGTGTTGTCGGTAGAGGAAGATGTCACATATACAGGAAGAGCTGCATTGTCTATGCATTTACAGACATGAGGAGTGTTGTGGCGCCTGCTGGAGGGGATACAGATAACAGCATTTCCATCGGCTGGTGCAGTGACTCAGGAAGGCAGCTCACCACCAAATTCTCAGGGACAACTCCAAATCAGCAATACATCCAGCAATTCGCATGACCACGACTGAATAAATAAATAAAAGATCTTCAAGCAGCACTGAGGTCACTCAGGAAGGCTCTTTCAACAGTCCTTCACAAACCCGGAACCACTATACCCTGGAAGTACATTAGTTCCAGGTGCACGGGAACACCAGCATTTCCAAAGTGACTGCCAAGCCACACTCCATCCTCCCAGCGCTGTATCTGTCCCTACACCTAAAAGGACTGCAGTGCATCAGGAAGGCAGGTTACTATCACCTTCTCCAGGGAATTACAAATGGGAAGGTAATGATGGCCGAGCAAGTGATGGCCACATCCCATCAATGAATTTGAACAAGGGAAACTCATGGACTGTTCATGTCCCCTTTGCTTCCTCCACACAACCCACATTCCTATCGAGTTCGATGTCAGCAACAAACATGGAATCAGTCGATTTTGTCCATCCATCAAATGTATTGAATCCCTTTGTGAATAGTTAGGGGTCAAGCACTAATCCATTTATTCCCGCTTAGTTTTCAGTTAAAGAATTCCCATACCATGCCAGTACATTCCCTCCAACCCCACACATGTTAATTTTGCTTATCCTCCTCTTCATTGGGACCTTGTTGAAATATTTATAAAAATCCCGACAAACCGTTCCTCCCTTTTATCTACTCTGCTGTTTACAGCCAGATAGGAAATCAAATCCGGCAGGGTTTATGAAATGGAATTTCAGTTTCAGAACAACATGCTTGGCATGGATAGAGGATTGGCTGATTGAGAGAAGACAGGGAGTGAGTATAAAGGAGTTGTTTTCACGATGGGATCTGGTGATGAGGGGAACTCCGCAGGGGTCAGTGTTGGGACCACGCTGTACATGTCATGCATTAACAGTCTGGAAAAAAATGTGAAGGGGTACAAGAACTAGTTTTCCAAGAATGAGCCCAGAATGAAATGCTTGTCATATGAGGAGCAGGTGAAGTCTCTGGCTCTGTACTCGATGAGGTTTAGGAGGCAGTGGCTGAAACTCATTCAAACTTACACAATACTGAGGGGCCTAAATGGAGATGATGTGGGGAAGATGTTTCCACGAGGCAGAGAGACTAGGGGCCAAGGGCACATCTTCCGTGTGAAGGTACGACCCTTTAGAATGGAGATGTGAAGGAATTTATTCAGCGAAAGGGTGATGGATCAGTGGAACTCACTACCTCATGGGGCTGTGGAGGTAAGTAATTCAGTGCATTTAACTCAGAGATAGATAGGCTGTTCATGAACGAAGAGATCAATGGTTACAGGGAGTAGCTGAGAGAATGGGGCTCAGACAAAATACAGCCACAATTGAATGGTGTGGCAGATTCGATAGACTGAATGGCCTAATTCTATTCTTGTATCCGATGGTCTTGTGGACAGTGCTTATTCCATAGGTTTCTAAGTATGCATTTGTCCTTTCTGCCATATCGTTTACCATGCACTCCGGCATTTTCCTAATTTTTGCAGTCACCTCTTGGTTTCAGACAGACTGCAGAAAGCTGCACCACAGAGTAAGGTGGGGAGCCTTGTGTATAAACCTCAGAAAGGTGGTATACAAGGTCAGCAGGTCATAAAGAAGGCAAGTGGAATGCTGGGATTGATTCCAAAGGGAATGGAGAATAACAGTAGGGAAAGCCTGGAACAACAAGAGGATTCCAGTCAGCTCACACTGAGAATACTGTGAACAGGTTTGGTCCCCGATCTTGAGGGGGAATGTTCTTGCATTGGAGGCAGCCCAGAGAAGGTTCAACAGACTGTTGCTCAAAATGGAAGGATATTGATGAGAGTAGGTGAAAAAGGTTGTACTTGAACTTATTAGAATGTAGAAAATAAGGCAAAATTATTCATACACCGAATATCCTTGTGTTCTTACAGGTTCGGTACTGAGACATTGTTCCCCTGAGCAAGAATCTGTAACCGGAGATAATGGGGAATGCCGGCACTAGGGAAGCTTACAGAGAAAAGCAGGGAGACTGGAGGATGTTATAGAGTTCGGATGGTTTGAGATCACTGGTGGTGGTAAGAGATCAGATAGGTTGTCGGGATGAAACATGTCTCATAGAGGTAGAAAATTATCAGTCCGGAAGAAGTTACAGCGATAGGGAGGAATATAGGGACTAGAGATTACACAGATAGGGCTGGTAGGTGGAGCTCCAGGAGATACAGAGACTGGAAGGTGGTCGGGACTGGAGATTACACAGATATGGGTGGCAGTTGGAGCGACAGGAGGTTTTGGAGAAAAGGAGGGGCGTAGGCAGTGGAAATTACACAGATAGTGGTGGTGGTCAGAGCTGCAGGAGTTTTTTAGAGAAAGGGAAGATTCGAGGGACTGAAGATTGCACAGAAAAGGGTGACAACTGGAGCTGCAGGACTTACAGAAATGGGGACTGTTGTAGGGACTGGAGTGTACACAGATAGGGATGGTGGTTGGAGTTCATGGAGTTTATAGGATAGGGAGGATTATTAGTGCTGGGGCATACACTAACAAGGACAGTACTTGGATCTGCAGGGATCAGTGAGATAGGGAGGTTCAAAGGGGCTGGATAAGTTCACAGAGCCAAGGAGAATTGTCGCGATTGAAGAAGTCAGAGATACTGAGGATTGTAAGGACGCAGGAGTTCAGAGAGTTAGTGGGGTCTATGCAGGCAGGTTTGCAGCATTCCCATCAGTTACAGAGATGTGGAGTGCTGTTATGGAGGAGGTTACACAAATCAAGAGGGCTGGAGATGCTGGAAGATGTTACAAAGACAGTGAGCTGTAGTATTTGAGGAGGTTACAGCGACAGGGTGCATTGAGGAGTTGGAGTCTGCTACAGGTATTAAACATGCTGCAAGGGATCAATAACCTTACATCGATCAGCGGGGTTGGAAGGTCTGGAGATAGAGAAAGAGAATTGCATGGAATGAAGAATATCACTGAGATAGGGAGTAACATATGAGGATTACAACATGATTGTATTCAATGGAGTCTGGGAAGATACAGGGAGATCTGAATGGACCATAGGTGATCAAAAGGACAGTGAGGCTTCTCAGCGTAGGATGGGGCAGTTTACGCAGAGAGGGAGTATTTTATGGAATGGTACTAGTTACTGAGATTACAAAGTTGTACAGAATTGAGGAACGAACAGAGATGTGAAAGGCTGTAGTTAATGTCGGATACGAAAGTTCTGGAAATTAAATGGACGTGAGAGCTGGACAGTCTGTCAGAGCTTACAGAGACAGGAACATCAATAGAGCTTGGTGACAATAACACATATTAAGAAGCATTGCAAACACTGGAGGAGGTTCCTGCGGTAGAGAGGGTTCTGGGCCAGGGTGACATTTACACAGATAGAGGTGTAAGAGCTGGAGAAGATTAAGAATGTGATTAGAAAGATAAAGAGACCACAGGAGCTTACATTGACAGGGCGGGTGAAGTGGCGGGAGGAGGTTACATAGATAGAGAGTTTTGAATGAACTGGATTGAGAGAGTCACAGGCATTGGAGTGGGTTCTATAGATTGCGAGTGGTGCAGCAACCTTACGCAGAGGATGACGCAGATAGGGAGGATGGTAAGATCTCCACATTATCAGAGGGTTTTAGGACTGGAAGAGTTTACATAGAAAAGGAGGAATGTTGGAACTGTCGGAGTTTACAGAGACTGGGAGGTTTGGAGGGTTTGGGGTTATTTATGGATAGACATATATTTTTAGGGACTTTAATATGGAACGCAGAGGTAGAGTTTAGATTCGACTAAATCCCCTACAGTACTGAAACAGGCACTTCGGCCCAACAAGTCCACACTGACCTAACACGATGGACAAATTAGAATGGCCAATTCACGTAATCTGAATATCTTTGGACTGTGGGAGGAAACCAGAGCACCTGAAGGAAATCCACGCAGGCATGGGGAGAATGTCCAAGCTCCACACAGACAGTCACCCAAGCCTGCAATTAAATCTCGGTCCCTGCCACTGTCAGGCATCAGTGTTCATCACGGAGCCATCATGATGCCCCAAATTGCAGAGTTACAGAAAGAGAGAGTTTGAGATGGTGGGAAGGTTGTAGGATGTGGAGGAGTAAATAGAGGTGTATGGTGTTGTTTCAGCTGGAAAAGGGTCTGTAGATGTTTATATAGATAAGGAGGTCTTTAGGGATGGGAGATGGTTACTGAGGTCGTGTGGTGCTATAGGCCAGGAGGCAGGAATATGATCGGGCCTGCAGAAGGTTACAGCGATATCATGGTCTCTTGGTGCTTGAGAAAGATACACAGGTCGGTATTTTGGTCCGGGCTAGAGGACTTTACAGAGACAGGGTGGACTGTAGTTGTTTTGCAAGACTACAGGAATAGGGATTATTGTACTGAGTCCAGGATGAGGTTATTGAGATTGGGCATGTTATTGAGACCAGAGCAATTTACAAATAGGGAGAGTCGTCAGCATTGGAGTAGGTTTCAAATATATAGCAGGATTATGGGAGGGGTGGAGGTTACAGAAATAGGACATTTTCTGGGAATTACAAGCATTCAAGACACGAGTGCAGATGAGTTGGACCAAAAGGTATGTTTCTTTGCTGTATGACGCTATCACACGACAAGAGACAGTGTGAGAAGGGAACATAGAACAGAAAGATCCCAGGTTTCAATACCACCTTCCTAAGGGAGGCCTGCTTTCCCCTCTGTTGTACTGATCCTCACTAAGACAGCACAGGCCTGGATTGATAACTGTGAACTTCCTATATTGTCAGAGGAAGGCTCAGTACAGCAGAGATGAAAGTAAACAAGAGGGTGAGGATTGAACCTAGAATCTTCATGGTCTGTGTTCACCCTTCAACACTGTATCTGTGTTGTGTCTTCTGGATGAAACGTCAATCCCTTAAATACGCTCTGCTCTGTTCACTGTGAGTGATCGAACCTCATTGCAGTATTTACTGAAGGTTCCAGATCTCACACTCCATCCCTCTCTGGCTGACTAACCATCCTCAATGAGGTGATTGACGAGATAGGGGTTGGGAATTCTGATGAGTCAGGAATATCCTGAGTACCGACAGGAGACAGAGAAATAGACAGAATGGGAAATTAGACTGATGCATTGAGGGTTACACAGGGAGAATGACACTGAGTCCCAGAGATCTGAAATATCACAGTCTCCATCCCTGGCCTGTGCTGCCTGGACTCTCTGAAGTGGAGAATTCTGTTGGCTCAGGATCTGGAGTAGCTGCAAAAGGTGGAGTCAGAGACAGCAATTAGACCCTGACAGTGACAGATACCAAATGGACAGATACTGAGTGATATCACCAGAGTGCAGGAAGGCATCAGGATCAAACCACAGTCAGGAAGAAGAGTGTTTGATTCATGGTGCACTGGGATCAGTACTCAGGGATGAGGGAGCTATCAGTGATCCAGGCAATGGTCTGGTGTTACTCTCACTAGACTGTTCATCCAGAATTTAATGCCGGTGTCAGGCATACCCATGTGAATACTCAATAGCCTTTAAGGAAGGAAATCTGTTGTAGGCAGCTGGTCTGGCCTACATATGAATTCAGACCCACAACAATGGGACTGACACTCAACTGCCCTCTGACATGATCTAGCAAGCCACTCAGCTCAAGGGCAGCTCGGGGTGGGCATGACGTGCTGGCCAGCCAAAGACAGCAACATCCCATGTATGCTTTAAAACCAACCCTGCTGGGAGCAGTATCCTGGCCAGTCATATCAGTAGGTTTATTTACAGAGAGGATTCGGGGATAGGGTTCAGGTGAAAGGAGCTTTCCAAATTCAGAGACGAAAGGTGAAGCATCGGAACAGCATGGGGAATGGGGCTGAAGACAAGCAGAAAGGAACGGGAAGGGACAGAGTTGAACTAAAACTGTACATCAGTGAATAGGTTTGTGACAGGACATTGTGGGAAAGAGGAAATTATAATGTTCTTTTCTGGAATTACCAAAGTATCTGCAATAAGGTAATAGACTAGTGACATAGAGATAGCTGAGATTTAGTCACCAGACAGTCATAATTACAGTGTGAACATAAGGTGGAACATAAATATTTAATGGTAAACAACCTTAATGGATCTCAGGCCGAATAGGAGCGCAGGAGCCTAACCCTGACAGTGATGTGGAACAAAGGCAGTACAGAGAAAGCATTTGGCCTCAGATGATGTGGCTTTATCAGCCTGAATGTGAATTCTATGTCCTACGAGAGAAAAGCACAACAGAAGAACTTTTATTTTTAAGGCTCCCTAGCAGCATTTCGTTGTTCATCACTGCAATAAACAGGAATTTGTTGGAATTTGTAACAAAGGTGGTGTGATAATTTTGAGAGACTTCAATATTTGCATGATCCGGGACAGTCGCTCTGGCAAGAATGATATTCTGCAAGCTCCTGTTTGAAAATTTTTGTCAGTGTTTCTTTGAGTAACATATTGTGCAAATGGCTAGGGATGTCACTATCTCAGATCGACCGTTGAGTGATGAAGCTGACTGAAGGAGTGATGTAACACAGAGATCCTCCAGGAGATTGCAATATGGTGGAATTCAAAGAGATTATCAAGTTTTCAAGTGACCATAAAACACACCCGAGCATCAGAAACAAAGCCAATTACATGAGTGCGAGTGGAGAATTGACCAAGGTAAACAGGGGAAACCGACTAAAATATATGGTTGTAAATGAACAGTGGAAGACAATTAGGGTCATACAGTCATAGAGATATACAGCAGAGAAACACACCCCTCATTCCAATTCATCCACGCCGACCAGATGTCATAACCATTCTTGTCCCATTAACCGGCATTTAGCCCATATCCCACTAAACCCTTCCTATTCATATCGCCATCCAGATGCCTTTTAAATGTTGCAACTATACTAGCCTCCACCACTTCCTCTGGCAGTTGATTCTGTACATACAACACACTCTGCGTGAAATATTTGCCCCTTAGGTCCCTTTTAAATCTTTCACCTCTCACTTGAACTTATGCCTTTTGTTCTGGACTCCCCTACCCCAGAGAAAAGACCTTGTCTGTTTATTCTAACCATGCTCCACATGATTTTAAAAACCTCGATAAGGCCACCCCTCAGCCTCTGACACTCGTCTGTTTTCCCTCGAGTCTTTGTTACAAATTCCAACAAATTCCTGTTTATTGCAGTGATGAACAATGAAATGCTGCTCGGGAGCCTTAGAAATAAAGGTTCTTCTGTTGTGCCTTTCTCTCCAGCTGACACTCTTCACTCCATTGGCTCATCTGATAAAGAGGAGACAGTGAGGTCTACAAATGTTGGAGATCAGAGTTGAGTGTGTGTTGCTGGAAAAGCACAAGTCAGGCACCATCTGAGTAGCAGGATAGTCGATGTTTTGGGCTGGAGCCCTTCATCAGGAATGAGGCTGGGATCCTCGGGGGTGGAGAGATAAATGGGAAGGCGGGTGGAGCTGGGGGAAAGGTCACTGAGAGTGCAATAGGTGGTTGTTGATGGGGATAAGATTGTTAGGTCAGAGAGGACGGTGGATTGGATAGGTCGGAAGGAAGATTGACAGGTGGGACAGGTCATGAGGGCAGCGCTGAGCTGGATGGTTGGAACTCGGGTAAGGGGGGAGGGGAAATGAGGAAACTGGTGACGTCCACATTGATGCCATGGGGTTGAAGGGTCCCAAGGCAGAAGATAAGACGTTCTTCTCTCTTCCTTCCTCAGGTGGTGAGGGAGTGGCGAAGTTCTCGGCAGAGTGGGAGGGGGAGTTCAAATGTTTGGCCACAGGGCGGTGAGTTGATTTTCAGGTATCGTGGAGATGTTCTGTGAAGCAAGATGTGAGAAGGCATCAGTTTCCTCATCTCCTCGCAGACCACTTTAGAGAACATCTCCTAACACCTGCACCAATCAACCCCACCGCCCTGCTGGCCAGGATTCAAACGTGTGTGGGCAAGCCCCAATGGATTTCTAACCCATCGCCTAAACCACACGTCTACCACCACATGCTTACAGCGGATACAGAGCTAAGGAGGATTGTAGGGACTGGAAGAGGTTTCACAGTTTAAGAGTGTAGTGGGGACTGGAGGAAAATACCAAAATCTGGAATGTTTAAGATTGAAGGATTCTGCAGAGAAATGTTACAAGGTTAAAGCCAGGATTCTTGACAGTGAGGAGTAACAGAAAATTCTTGGGGTCAACTTCCAGAGATTCTTCAAAGTTGCCAACCAAGTTGTTAGGGTTGTTAAGAAAGCCAATGATGTGTCAGCTTTCCTTAGTAGGGGATTGAGTTTAAGAGCTGTGAGGTTATGCTGCAGCTTGATACAGCCTGTGGTTAGACCACAATTGGAATATTGTGCTTAGTTTTGGTTGCCTCATTTCAGGAAAAACGTGGAAGCTTTGGAGACGGTGCAGAGGAGATTTATCAAGATTCAGCCTGGACTGGAGGGAAGGACTTATGAAGAAAGGTTGAGGAGCCAGGGCTTTTCTGTTTGGAATAAAAAAGGATGAGAAGTGACTTGATAGAGGTGTATGAGATGATGAGAGGCATACATAGAGTGGGTGGCCTGAGTTTTTTTTCCAATTGCGAAAATGGCTATATCTTGGAGGCAAAATAGTAAGGTAATTGGAGGAAGGTTGAGGGGTGATGTCAGAGGGAGGTACTTTAGACAGAGTGTGGTGGATGAGTGGAATGTATTGCCAGTATTGGTGGTAGAGTCAGATACCTTAGGACATTTAAATACATTTTGGATAGGCACATGAATGACAGCAAAATTAATTTCTCAAAATGGAGACCTGTGACCAGTGGTGTTCCAATGGCATCCGTGCTGGGACCACTGTTGCTTGTGATACATATCAATGATTTGGAAGAAGGTATCGGTTCCTTGATTAGTTTGCAGATGACACTAAGATTAGTGGAGTAGCAGACAGTGAACGGGACTCTCAGAGAATACTACAGAATATAAATGGATTGGAGAGGCGGGCAGAGAAACGGCAGATGGAGTTCAATCTTGGCAAATGCAAGGTGATGCATTTCGGAAGATCCAATTCAAAAGTGAACCCACAGTAAATGGAAAAGTCCTGGGGAAAATTGATGTACAGAGATGTCTGGGTATTCAGGTCTATTATTCCTTGAAGGTGGTAACGCAGGTCAGTAAAGTGGTCAAGGTGGCATACGGCATACTTTCCTTCATTGGACGGGGTATTGAGTACAAGAGTTGGCAGGTCATGTTACAGTTGCTTAGGAGTTTGGTTTAGAATATTACGTACAGTTCTGGTCTCCACATTACCAAAAGGATGTGCATGCTTTGGAGAGGGTGCAGAGGAGGTTCACCAGGATGTTGCCTGGTATAGAGGGCGCTAGCAATATGGAGAGATTGAATAGTTTTGGATTATTTTCATTAGAAATACAAAGTTTGATTGGGGACCTGATTGAGGTCTGCAAAATCATGGGATTTATAGACAAGGTGAATAGCAAGAAGATTTTTTCCCCAGAGTGCGAAACTAAATTACTAGGGGTCACGAGTTCACAGTAAGAGGGGAAAGATTTAAGGCAGATATGCGTGGCAGGCCCCCATACGCAGAGAGTGATGGGGTCCTGGAACACTTTGCGAGCGGAGGAGGAACAGTCAGGAATGATAACGTCAGTTAAGATGTATCCACACAGATGCCTGAATGGGCAGGGAGCAGATCCTCACAAAATAGGTGAAGGGTTTAGACATATAATCTGGATCAGCGGAGGCTTAGCGGGCTGAAGAGCCTGTTCCTGTGCTGTGATTTTCTTTGTTCTTTCAATGGCCTGCAGGTTAAATTGATCTTAGAGTAGGATAAAAGATTGGCACAACACTGAGGGCTGAAGGGCTTGTACTGTGCTGTACTGTTCCTTGTTTTAAATAGGGAGAGTTCCGATGGCAGGAAGAGGTTTCAGGAGGCTGGAGAGGATGGGATCTGAATGAATAGACACATTGCGAAGGGTTTACTAGGATTGTCGGAGGTAACAGAGACAGCAACGATCTGATCTAGAGAAGACGACCCAGACTGGGAGGGTTGTGGGGACTGGAGGTGGTTTCACAGGGAGCACATAGAGCCCCAGGATGTTACAGAAATGTGGAGAGCTGTACTATCTACATGTGTTCATGAAGATGGAGAGGTTGGGAGGGATGGAGCAGTTTACAGAGAGAAGGATGTTAGTAGGATGGAGCGGTTTACACAGACAGGGAGGATTTTCGGTGAATGGAGGAGATTACAGAGATAAAGTGGATTGTATAAACTGGAGGACCAAACAGAGATATGGAGGGTAGTCGTGACTGAAGATGTTTACAGATATAGGACGTTTAACTTTGCAGATTATTTAGATATGAAGAGTGTGGAGTCTGACAGATTTTCCAGAAGGGCAGTAATTTTGGTTGGAGACAGTTTCACAGATTAGGGAACATTAGTAACCTCCTCCAGAATGGTCAAAGTGGGAAGGGTTGTAGGGGAGGGTGACATTTACACAAGTAGGGGCGTAAATGCTGGAGAAGGTTATAGAGATGAGTAAATGGATGGAGATACAGGAGGGGTTGACATTGAAAAGGTGGGTGTTAGCGATGGGATGTTACAAAGAGAGTGAGTATTGTCCGAACTGGTTCGGGAGAAGCACAGGCTTTCAGTGCGTTCGACAGATCGGGAGGGCTGCAGGGACCTGAGAGGGTTGTTGTGTCTCCACCGAGTGATCGTGTCTTTAGGACTGGAAGAGGTTACGTAGATACAGAAACATCGAAGACAATGCGTGCCGCCTTCTTTTTCTTGAACAGACCCTCAATATCCTCCATCAGCCAGGGATCCCTAAACCTGCCAGCTTTTCCCGTCACTTTAACAGAGATCACACTTTTCAAATCCTCCCATTTGCCAGTCATTCCATTTCCTTCAAACAGACTCACCCAGTGGATGGGAGCATGATGTGGAGGAGCTGGTGTTGTACTGGGATGGACAACGTTAAAAACCACACAACACCAGCTTACAGTCCAGCGGGTTTATTTGGAGGCACTGGGTTTCATCGCGCTGCTCCTTCAGCAGGTGGTTGTGGAGCACAATAAACAGGCACAGAATTTATAGCAACAGAATTGCAGTGTCATGGAATGTAATACCAAACATATTTAGTTGAAGTTTTCATCTTTCAGAATGATCACCTGGATTTCGAAAGCTGGTCCTTTGAATTAAACCTGTTGGACTATAACCTGGTGTTGTGTGATTTTTAATTCACCCAATCGACCTCTGCTCAATCTGCCAAATAGCCCCAAAATTGGCCCTGCTCCAGATTAAGACCTTAATCTGTGGACCTGCCTGATCTTTTTCCATAACTATGTAAAAACGAGGACAGTTGTGGTCATTGGACCCAAAGTGCTCTCCAACTGACACTTCAGTCACTTGCCTGAACTCGTTTTCTGAGGGGAGGTCTCGTTTTCAGCTGCCTGAGTAGAGTGGGGCCCTCTCCATTTTGATCTCGGAAACTTTCTTGGACACATTTGACAAATTCCACCCCATACAGGACTTTTTACACTCCGGGTGGTCCAGTCAATCCAGGGGAAGGTAAAATCTCCAACCAATACTATTCTATTATTTCTATAGGTACCTGTAATCTCTCTACATATTTTCTCCTCTAGTACCCGCTGGCTATTTGTGGGTCCAGAACACAATCCCAGCAGACTGACCATCCCCTTTTTGATTCAATATTCTAACCATATGACCTCATTTGATCACCCCGAAAGAGTATCCTCTCTCAGCACTGATGTTATGTCCTCCCTTACCAAAAGGGACAACTCCCCCTCCTCACATACTTGCCCTTCTATCACGCCTGTAGCTTCCGTGTCCTGGAACACTGAGTTGCCAGTCCTGGCCTTCTCCCAGCGATGTTTCTGTTATGGTTATAATATCCCAGTCCCCAGAGCCAATCCATGCTCTGATCTCGTTTGCCTTACCTGTCAGGTCTCATGTCTCGAAATAAATGTCCTTTAAACCAGAAGTCTTTTCCCTCCCTTTACTGTGCCCCTAGATATCCTGGATAGAAAACATGCTCTCGATGACTGATGCATTTTTCCCTTGACTGATCAATGGGCCGTCTCTTACTTAGAGTCCAAAACCCTGCCAAACTAGTTTAAACCCTCTGGGGTAACACAAACAAATCTCCCCCCCAGGGATACTGGTGCACCTCTGGTTCAAGTCTAACCTGCCCCCCTTTTTCAGGTCACCTCTACCCCAGAAGAGATCCCAATGATCCAAGAACTGAAAACCCTGCCCCCTCCACCAGCTCCTCAGCCACGTATCCATCTAGCCGATCTTTCTATTTCTACCCTTATTGGCATGTGGCACTGGGAGTATTCTGGAGATCACAACCCTTGAGGTATTGCTTTTTAACTTCTTTCCGCACTCCCTGTACGTATTTCACAGGATACCATCCCTTTGACTAACTGTGTCATGTGGACCAATGTGAACAATAACCTCTGAATATTTATCCTTCCATTTCAGAATGTTCTGTAACTGCTCAGAGACATCCTTGACCCTCATACCAGGGAGCCAGCACACCATCCTGGGGTCTCTTCTGCAGCCACACAACCTCCTGTCTGTCCCCCTCACAACTGAACCTCCTATCAGTATCACTATCAATAGAGAGGATCTGACAACCCGAGATTGGGAGGACTATCTGCAGTTGGGTCTATATTTGAAAAGTGGGAGTACGTTAAAGTGATGCAGTGAGAGTTCAGGGCCAGTGTGTTCCTGACAAGGGAATAGTAAAGGCAGCAAGTCCAGCAAATACTAATCAAGTGATATCGTGAGTTTGATAAAGAAAATACGCTGCAATAAACACAGGTGAAGCCATTCAAAAGTATCGGGAGTGCAAGTTGGGCTCCAGTAAAATGAATGTATTTTAGCAGTATAGTAAGGATAGGAAAATTACTGAGGGAAGAGTTAGAAACTAAAGGACCAATCTGTGCATGGAGCCAGAGGAAGTAGGTGAGGTCTTCAATGAATACTTCCCATTTGTATTCACACAGGAGAAATGCATTTTACCCGGGGACTTCAGTTGGGATGGCAAGTTTCTCGAACATGTTAAGATCAATAAGGCGGAAGTGTTCCATTTGTTCACATGCATAAAGTTGGAGGAATCCCCAGTGCCCAACGAAATGTATTCCAGGCTGTTATGGGAGGTAAGGAAGGAGATTGCTGGGGCCCGGATGGATATGTTTAATACTTTGTTGGCCACAGGTGAAGTGCTGAATGACTGGAAAATCGCTAATGTGATTCCTTTATTCAAGAAGGGCAGCAGGGATAGGCCAGGTAATTACAGAGCAGAGAGTCTGACAGCAGGGGCAGGGAAACCATTGGAAACAATTCTGATTGACAGAATGAATCAACATTTGGAAAGGCAGAGATCGATTATGGATACTCATCACGAATTTGATAAAGATCCTATCCCAAATTCAGCTGAGATTTTTGTTTGAAATTATGATTTAGGATTTTGATGAGGGCAGTGCAGAAGATGGAGTTCATTAAGGAGCTTGACAAAGTCCCTCATGGAATGCTGGTCCAACAGACCAAAGGGATCCAAGGCAATTTGGCAACCTGGATCCACAACGGTGGAGGGTAAGTTTTGTGTTTGAAATTCTTTCACCAGCGGGTGTACCACAGGGATCTGTGCAGCAACCATTGCTGTTTATTATAGAAAATAGAACATCGAAAAGTACGGCACAGAACAGGCCCATAGGCCCACGAAGTTGTGCAGAGATTTAATCCTAATGTAAAATTTAGTAATTTAACCTACACACCCCTCAACTCACTGCTATCCATGTGCATGTCCAGCAGTCGCTTAAATGTCCCCAGTGACTTCGCTTCCACCAGCACCGCTGGCAATGCATTCCATGCATTCACAACTCTCTGCGTAAAGAACCTACCTCTGATGTCTCCTTTATACCTCCCTCCTAATATCTTCAAACTATGACTTCTCGTACCAGTCAATCCTGCCCTGGGGAAACAAGTCTCTGGCTATTTACTCTATGCATACCTCTCATTATTTTGTACAGTATTATATACATTTATGAGTTGGATGTGAAAGCAGAAGGTATCATTAGTAAGTTTGCAGCTGACATGAAAGTTGAGGGTGTTGTCCACAGTAAGGGAGATGGTCTCAGGCTACATACAGTCTGAAGGTTGAGGCTGGGACAGAATTTCAAGACAGGAATTTAAGTAGAGGGAAAACTGATTCATTAAAGTGCATTTATTCGAAAGTAAAAAGCCTAACAGTTAAGGCAGATGAACTCAGTGCATGGACAGGAACATGGGACTGGGGTACCATAGTATGACAGAAACACAGCTGAGGGAGGGGCAGGACTGGGAGCTCAATGTTCCAGGGTACAGATTCTACAGGATGGAGAGAACAGGAGGTGAGAGAGAAGGTGGGAGTGGAGTTTTTGATCAATGAAAACATTACAGCAGGACTTCGAGAGGATATTCCAGAGAACGCCCAGTAAAGCCATAATGGTGCAACTGAGAAATGGGAATGCGTTATCAGTTTGATATGACTGTACCACAGGCCCGCAGCAGTCAGCGGGAATTTGAGCAGCAAATATGTCGGGAGATCTCAGAGATCTGTAAGAATGATAGGATTGTAATGGTCGGGGAGTTCAACTTTCCAATCCAAGACTCGGACTGCTAGAGTGTTCAGAGCTTGGGTGCGAAGAATTTGTTAGTCATATTTAAGAAAACTGTCTCAGTCAGAATGTAAATGGTCAGACTGCAGAAAGGGGTAAAACCTGACCTCCCCTTGGGAAACAAGGAAAGGAAAGGGACTGAGTCATTAGTGGGGCAACACTTTTGCAAAGTTCTCACGATTCTATTAGTTTGAAAATAGCGATGGAAAAGGATAAGCCTGGTCCACAAGTTAAAGATCAAAACTGGCCTTGCTTCAAGAGCTTTTAACAATTGATTGTGGAGGATATTCGCAGGTAAAGGGACGTCAGGCAGGTGGGAAACTTTCAAAAGAGAGATAAAATGAAAGGTCAGGGCCAGCATATTCCTGTTAGTGTGAATGACAATGCTGACACAAGTAGGAAACATTGGATGGGGGGGGTGGGGTATTGAGGCTCTGGTCAACAAAAGGGGGCACATGTCACATATAGCCAGCTGGATTAAGGGAATTCATTGAAGAACATTGCGGGTGGAGTAATACATTTAAGAGGGAAATCATGAGGGCCCAAAGGGTACCTGAGAAAACTTTGGCAAATCAGGCTGAGGAAAATCCAAAGAGATTCTACATGTATATTAACAACACAAGATTAACTAGAGGGAGAATACGGCTCCTTGAAGATGAATGGAGCCAGCCACAGGAGATGGGTGAAATACTAAACGAAAATGTGACGTTTGAACTTACTGTGGAGGAAGACTGGTGAAGTCAGGGGGGAGAAATGTGATGTCTTCAAAAGACTCCAGATAACACGAGGTACTAGAGGTATTAAAATGCATATAAGGGAGACAAGTCCTTGGGAACTAATGCAGTATATCTCAGGATATTGTGAGAAGCTCAGGAAGAAATTGCGGAGTTCCAAAAAGAGATTTTTCTATCACTGATAGCCGGAAGTTATCAGTGTCTCCAGGGAGCCTGGAGAGGGGCTAATGTTGTGCCAGTGCTTAGGAAAGGCTCCGAGGGAAAGCCAGGGACATCAACACCAATTGGCTTGATGGCAGTGGTGCATACATTGTTGGAAGCAAGTCCGCAGGACAGGAGTTATATGCATTCCAAAGACAAGGATTGATTAGGGATAGTCAGCACAGCTTTGGAGTACTGCTTAGAATTCTGATCATCCTGATTTAGGAAGCATTTTCTGAAACTGTAAATTCTGCAAGGATTGACGAAGATGTTACTGATACTGGAGGGTCTGACAGAAACAGAGAGGATGAATAAGCTGGAAAGTAACATGGGGGTGCGGGGGATGAGATAGTTTTGGCAGATAAGATAAAGGAGAATGCAACGAGTTTTCTACAGCACAAAAGTACAAAAAAGCAACTGGAGAGACACTAGGGCCCCTCAAAGATCAGCGAGGCCATCGATGTGTGGAACCACAGGAGATGGGCAAGAGCCAAAATGAGCATTTCATGTCAGAACGTACTGTGAACAAAAACTAGGAAACAAAGGGAAGAAACAGTGATGGCTTGTAAAGAGTCCCTATTACAGAAGAGGTGGCACTGGAGGTCTTAGAACACAAAGGGAGAGAAAGCCCTAGGTCCTAAACAAGTGTATCCCAGAACATTGTGACAACGTAATGGCAGGGACATGAGCAGGGATATTTATATCATTGTCTTTCTCATTTCCATTGGGTGTAGGTGGCTGAGGGGTGACCTTATAAAGGTTTAGAAAACCATGAGGGGCACAGGAAAGTTGATTAGCAAACGTCTTTATCCCCAGGGTAGTGGGGTCCATAACTAGATGGGATTGAACTGCAGAAGGAGAAGGTGTTAGCAATTCTGGAAAGTGTTAAAATTGGTAAGTCCCTTGCATTAGATAGGATTGATCCTTGGATTCTCTGGTAAGCCAGGAAGAAGATTGCAGAGCCTTTGGCTTTGATCTTTATGTCATCATTGTGTACAAGAATAGGGCCAGATGGCTGGAGGATAGCAAATGTTGACCCCTTGACCAAGAAGGGAAGTAGAGACAACCCTGCGTAATTATAGACCTGTGAGCCTTACTCCGATTCTGGGTAAAGTGTTGGAAAGGCTTGTAAAAGAGGCTAGCATTTACAATCATCTGGAGGTGAATACGTTGATGAGGGATAGTCAGCACTGTTTTTTGAAGGGTAGGTCATGCCTCACAAACCTTATTGACATATTTGAGAAGGTGACCTAACAGGTGGATGGTGGTAAAGCAGATATTGGTAATGCAGATGAACAGAGAGATCACTGTGTCTATGTACATGGATTCATTGAAAGTCGCCACCCAGGTTTAATGAGTTATTAAGAAGGCATTCAGCGTGTGAGCTTTTATTGGTACAGGGATTGAGTGTCAGAACCATGAGATAATGCTGCAGCTGTTCAAAACTCTGGTGCAGCCGCATTTGGAGTTTTGACTATGGTTCAGACCAACGCATTACAGGAAGGACGTGAAAGATTTGGAATGGGTTCAGAGGAGACTTACTAAGATTTTACCGAGTCTGGAGTGAAGGTCTTATGAGTAACCCTGAGAGACTTGAATCTGTTCCTGTTCGTGAGAAGACATTTGAGGCCAATTAATTGAGACATATAACATAAACAGAGAGTTAGATGAGTTGGACAGTGAGAGCCTTTTGTCTTGGATCGCGATGCCGAATGCGAGGGGAGACAGTAAATTGAGGTAGATACTAATATTGATAAATAGATATGGCACAGATGCCAGAGGTAGGTTGTTTACTCAGAATAGCCGGGCCATGGAATGCATTGCCGGCAGAAGTGGTAGACTCGCCAACTTTAAGGACATTTAAATGGTCATTGGATAGGCATATGGACAAGAATGGACTAGTGCTAGCTACTTGGGCTTCAGATTAGTTCCACAGGCCAGCGCAACATCGAGAGCTGAAAGGCCAGTACTGCACTGTCATGATCTGTGTTCTAGAGGGCATAAATATGAGATGGGAGAGGAAAGACTCAGATGGGATTGCAGGAGAACATTTTTCACGCAGAGGATGGTGCAGGCATGGAATGGGTTCCCAGGGGAAGTGGTAGAGAAAAGTACAATAACAACATGTAAAAGACATTTGGGCAGGTACATGGAGAGGAGAAGGTTTGAAGGGATATGGGTCAAGGGCAGGGAAACATGACTTGTTCAGGGACTCTGGTCAGCATGGATTAGTTGGATCCAAGGAACCGTTTTCATGCTGCATGGCTCTGTCTCCAGTTATTGGAGGAGGAGATAAGGCATGTGATAGACACTGTAGCAAGTCACAGTGATAGTGATTGTAGTCTGGAATGCAGTACATTTCAAATATGTGGAGGGGCTATCGGGAAGGGAGGAGGTTACAGAGACAGGAACTGCTATAGGAGTTACAAATTATTGAAGACACTGGTGCTCAAGACATGCCACAGATACAGTGTTGCAGAGTAATGAGTCTTAGTACAACAGAACTTACAGTAGGGGTGGGGATTGAGCCTGAGGGGTGTGTGTACTGTGCTCCCCCTCCAGCACTGTATCTATGTCATGTCTTGTTAGCTGATGTTTGGAGCCCACTCTTGCTCTCTGCTCTGTGCGCTGTGAGTGATCTTACCTTATGCAGGATTTATTGAAGACTCCAGATCTCCCTTCCCTTTGTCTTTCTGGCTGACCAACTATATTCAATGTGGTGATGGACGAGACACCCAGCAGATGGGAAGTCTATTGAGTCAGGAACCTACTGGAGACAGAGAAATAGACAGAATGGGATGTTAGACGGATGAACTGAGGGTTACACATACAGAATGGCACTAAGTCACGCAGAGATCTGGAAAATCCCAGTCTGCATCCTTGGCCTGTTCTGTCTCATCTCTCTGGAGTGGAGAATTCTGTTGGCTCAAGGATCTGGAGTAGCTGCAAGAGTGAGAGACACTGACAGAGGCAGCAGTTAGACCCACACAGTGAGGGATACCACATGGAGAGAGACTGAGTGATATCACCAGACTGCAGGAAGATGTCATTATCAAATAATTGTGTAGGAAGAATGGGTTTTGCTTCAGTATGCACTGGCATGAACGATCAGGAATGAGCAACCTGTGAGCAGGTGAAGTGATGGCCGAGTGGTATTATTGCTGGAGCATGTATCCCAAACCTCAGCTAATGTTCAGGGGAGACAGGTTTGAATCCCACCAAAAGAAATGGGGGAAGTTTAAATCAATAATTAAAAACAACTTGCAATTACAAATTCATGAATAAGTATGAAACCATTGCTGATGTCCAAAATAATCTTTGTTCATCAAAAAGACACGGGTCCTTTAGAGAAGAACATCTGCCTATCCTCACGTGGTCTGCACGACATACCCTCAGTAAAGTGTTTGTCTCTCAATTTACCTCTGAAATGGCCGAGCAAGTTACTCAACTCAAAGGCAGCTAGGGCTGGGCAAGAAAGACTGGTCAGCCAGAGACACCCATATCCCACAAGTAAATAAAAACAATCCCATTGCACTGGGACCCAGTGGAACCATGATGAGAACGGAGTGTTGGTAATTATGTTGGCAGGTTTATGGACAGAGCTTTAAACTGATAGAGAGGATGCAGGGACAGGGTTCAAGTGAAAGGAGCTTTCCAAATCCAAAGATAAAAAGTGAAGCATCAGAACAGCATGGGAATGTGACTGAAGTCAAGCAGACAGGAACAGTATGGAAAAACTTTAACTGAAACTGTACATCAGGTTTGTGACAGGAGATTATGGGAAAGATTAAATTATGTTTTATTTTGGAATGGACAAAGTATTTTCAATAAGGTAGATGGATTTGTGCCACAGAGATAAATGGGATTTAGACATTAGAGAGACATGGTTACAGGACGAACAAAAGGTGGAACATAAATATTCAATGGTTCACAATCTTGCGGGGTCTAAGGCAGAATGGGAAAGGACGGTTGGGTAACGCTGACAGACATGGGTTACAAAGGCATTACAGAGAAAGTATTTGGCCACAGATCATGAAGTAGAATCTGTCTGAATGTAAATTCTGGCTACTACTTGCCAATGTCACAAGCAGCAGAACAGTTTTAGCCACCGAACAGGATTTCCTTGCTCAGGGTTGCATTAAACAGGAACTCATTGGAATTTTTAACAAAGGCATTGAGATAATTTTGGGAAACTTCAATATTCGCATAATCTAGCACAATCACACTGACAAGAGTGATATTCGAAGAGGAGAACTTTTTTTTTCCCATCAGTGTTTCTTTGAATATCACATTGTGCAACTGGCGAGGGACGCAGCTATCTCAGAGCAACTGTTGTCTGATGAAGCTGAGTGAATGAGTAATGGCACACAGAGAGATCCTCTGGGAAACTGGGATAAAATGAAATTTAATTAATTCTAAAGCTTTAACATGAATCACAGAATGGACAAGACACAATGTGAAACAAAATAGCCCATTTACATGGGTTTGAGAGGAGAACTGACCAAGGGTTAACAGGATGAACAGACTGAAATATGTGTCTGTCAGCGAACAGTTGAAAACACTTGAAGAATAGTGTACAACAATCAACAAAAGGACATTCCATTGAAACAGTCAAAACCTCAGCAAGAAATTCCTACCTGTCCCTCACTCAGGACAAATGGATTTTATTAGATTATCAGGCTTAGAAGATCACCAAAAAGTATTAACAATTCTAAAGTAAGAGAGTGTTTATGCAGTAAGTGTTAGAGGGATTGTGAACTGTTTGCTAGCAGGAGGGGGGCAGTGCGAAGGGAAATCATTGTCAGGGTTTGATGAGAT
This sequence comes from Chiloscyllium punctatum, assembly GCF_047496795.1. Taxonomy (NCBI): domain Eukaryota; kingdom Metazoa; phylum Chordata; class Chondrichthyes; order Orectolobiformes; family Hemiscylliidae; genus Chiloscyllium; species Chiloscyllium punctatum. Next base: position 53,630,307 of record NC_092751.1, read on the forward strand.
GATAATAACAGGGAGAGGTGAAGGTGCTGGAGGTGGTGAGACTGTTACAGAGAGTGATCAGGGCCTGAACGGTGTTACAAAGCCAGTACGGATTGCTGCAGCTGGAGGGTTCACAGAGGAATGGAGGGACATATGTATTTAACTTATTCATTCATGGGATGTGGGTGTCACTACCAGAACCAGCATTCTTTGCCCCACTGCTAATTATCCAGACGGCAGCTCCGAATCAGCCATATTGCTGTGGGCCTGGAGTAATATGACAGTCAGACCAGGTTAGAATGTCAGATGTCCTTCCGTAAAGGATGTAAGTGAACCAGATGTATTTCTCCTCCTGACCAGCAATGCTTTTATGGTGACCTCACCAGTGTCCACCACAACATGACATCCCAACTCCGACTCTCAATGCTGTGACCCATGAAGGAAACCATCCCAAATGCCTGCTTCACCAGCCTGTCTCCCTGTGACACCACTTTCAAAGAACTGTGTACCTGCATCTCTGGCTTGCTGACTGACAACACTCCCCAGCGCCCATACATTAACTGTACAATCCCGCCATGGCTTGTTTTACCAAAATGGAACACGTCACATTTATCTAATTAAACTCCATCTGCTATTCTTCAGCCCACTATCCCAGCAGGACTGTTCATCCTGTTTTATCATAGTTAACCTTCTTCACTGACCAATTTTAGTGTCACCCACAAACGTATTTACCAGGAAACTAATATTCTCAGCCAAATCAATTATCCAAATGACAAACACCCTCAGTCAGAAAAACAAAATGTCTCCAACTACCCTCTGTCTCCTACCATGAGGTAAATTGTATATCCAGTTGACTAGCTCCTCCTGGATGTCGTATCCTTTTACCTTGATCAGAACATATTACCCAGTTTTCCATACGGAACGTAGAACATAAAACAGTACAGTATAAGGCCCTTGGGCCCTCAATGTTCTGCCGACCTTTTATCCTCCTCCAAGATTAAACTAACCTACATACATTTCATTTTGCACTATCATCCATGTGCCTTTCCAAGAGTCTATTAAATTCCCCTAATGTATCTAACTCTACTACCTCCACTGCAGTACATTCGACACACCCACCACTCTGTGGAGAACCAAACTCTGAAATCTCCCCTTAGCTTTCTTCCAGTGACCTTACTATTATACTCCCTTCTGATAGCCATTTCTGCCATGGGGGAAAAAATAATCACAGTTCACTGTGTCTGCACCTCTTATTATCTTGTTCACCTCTACCAAGACGTCCTTTATCCTTCTTCATTCCAATGAGGAAAGCATTACCTCCCTCAAACTTTCTTCATAAGACCTGTTCTCCAGTCCAGGCAGCATCCTTGTAAATCTTCTTTTTACCATCTCTGAAGCTTCCACATCCTTCCTGTAATGAGAGAACCAGAACTGAATGTAATATCTAAGTGTGGTCTAAGCAGAGCTCCATAGAACTGCAGCATAGCCTCACAGCTCTGAAACTCAAACCCCAGCTAATGAAAGCCAACACAACGTATTCCTTCTTAACAACCCTATCAGCTTGGGTGGCAACTTTGAGGGATCTATGGCCGTGGAACCAAACATCCCACTGTTACTCCACACTGCCAAGAATCCTACATTTAACACAATATTCTGAATTCAAGTATCGACCTTCCAAAATGAATCACTTCACACTTTTCCAGGTTGAACTCTTTCTGCCACCTCTCAGCCCAGCTCCCCATCGTGTCAATGCCCTGTTGCAACCAGCAACAGATCTCCACACTATCCACCACTCCAACAATCTTTGTGTCATTGGCAAACTTACTAACCCAATCTTCCACTCCCACATCCGAGTCATTTATAAAAATCACAAAGAGCGTGGTTCCGGGAACTGATCCCTGCAGAACACGACTGGTCACTGAACTCCAGGCTGAATATTTTCCATCTAACATCACCCGCTGTCTTCTATAAGCCAGGAATTCTGTACCCAGACAGATAGGTTTCCCTGTATCCCATGCCTCCGTACTCTCTGAATAGTTAGAGGTAATGAGGTGCTGTATGAAAGGATGGAGAAGTGCTGTGGGGACTGGAGAAGGTTGCAGTGATATCATGTGCTGGAGAGGTGGATGGTAGGTCAGTAAGGGCTGGATGTTACAGACAGAGTGGGTTGTAGGTGCTGGACAGGATGATAGACATAAGGATTTTTGTAGAGTTTTGGGGATAGTGGACACAACACTAAGTGTCAAAGTCATTTTGGAAAGAGATAAGGAGAGTGCAGAAGTGAAGGTGCCAAATTTGGAGAAGCTCCCTTATCATTAGAATATTACTGTCACTGGGCATTATCACTGTCACGAGACAGGATCTGGCAGACACAGACTGGGAGGAACTATTTACAGTTGGGTTCATATCCGGATAAAGGAAGAAATTTAAAGTGATACAGTGAGAAGTCAGGGCTAGTGTGCTCCCAGAAGAGAAGAGTGAAAGACAAAGGCAGTAACTCCAGTGAATACTGGTCAAGCGATATCGTGAGCTGGATAAAGTAAGGACAGTGCGATGAAAACAGGCGAAGCACTTCAAAAGTATAGAGAGTGCAAGGGGTCCTTAAAAATGAGGAGCAAAGAATCGGCTTGAAATACCCTTGGGAGATACTGTTAAGAAAAGGCCACAAGGTATTTTATCAATACAGTTAGAGGTAGAAGATTACTAGTTAAATAGTTGCGCCAGTTAGAAACCAAAGGGATAATCTGTGCATGGAGCCAGAGGAAGTAGGTGAGGTCTTCAATGAATACTTCCCATCTGTATTCACATAGGAGAAAGACATTTTAGCCGGGGATTTCAGTTGAGATGCTGAGGTTCTACAACATGTTAAGATCAATAAGGAGCAAGTATTAAATGTCTTCACAGGCATAAAGTTGGAGAAATCCCCAGAGCCCAAAGAAATGTATCCCAGGCTGCTATGGGAGGTAAGGGAGGAGGTTGCTGGGGCACTGGTGGATATATTTAATACTTTGCTGGACACAGGTGAAGTGCCGAATGACTGGAGGATCGCAAATGTGGTTCCTTTGTTCAGGAAGGGCAGCAGGGATAGGCCAGGTAATTACAGAACAGTTAGTCTGGCAGCAGGGAGAGGGACATTTCTGGGAACAATTCTGAGGATGAATAAACACTTGAAAAGGCAGGGATCAACTCGGCTGAGTCATCATGGATTTGGCAGAGGAAGATACTGCGTGAGGAATTCAGTTGGTTTTTTTTAAATGATCTCTCAAAATATTGATGAGGGCAGTGCAGATGATGTGGTTTACGTGGACCTGAATAAGGCCTTTGACAAGGTCCCACATGGAAGGCTGGTCCGAAAGGGAAGAGCCACTGGGATTCAAAGCATGTTGGTAAATTGGATACAAAATTTGTGGATAAACCTCTTCGTGTTTGAAATTCTTTCAACAGCGTGTGTACCACAGGGATCTGTGCAGGAACCATCGCTGGTTAGTCTGTCGAATAATTACTTTTGCTTTCACATCGAAGTTATCATTAGTAGGTTTGCAGACGATATGAAAGATGAAGATGTTGTTTACAGTGAGGGGGATGGTGTCTCGCTACAGTCTGATGACGATCAGATGATAATCTGAGCAGAGTTTAGTTCTGATCAATGTGAGGTCATACCCAGTGGGAGGTATGATAAGCGAAGGTCAGACATAATGAATGGTTGGTTCTTGCCGACTACTGAGGAACACAGGGACCTGAGTGGAAAATCCAAATATCCCTAAAGGTGTCAGCACAGGTGGACTGGGTGGGGAAGGCACCTGAACTGGGAGCGGGAGGGGGACCCATATCCTGATGGGGTGAATTGTTAGAGCTGTTTGAGAGGATATAATCTAATCTGGCAGGGTGTTGCACCTTAAACAGTCATAAGGCCAGAAAGAAGATTCAGACTGTTGCACAAGTTAAAGACATCAATTTCAACAGACAAGGCAGGCAAGAACATAGCAGGGAATAGTGGAAAACCGATGATTAAACTGCATTTATTTCATTGCAATGGGCCTGACAGCTAAGGAAGATGAACTCAGGACATGGATCGGAACATGGACCTGAGAGATTATAGTTATTACAGAAACACAGCTGAGGGAGGGGCAGGACTGGAAGTTCAGTGTTTCAAGGTAGGGATGCTACAGGAAGCATCGAAGGGGAGGCAAGAGAGGACGCGTGGTGGTGGGCTTCGATTGCAAGAATCATTACAGCAGTACTTAGACTGGATATTCCAGTGGGATTTGCCAGTGAAGCTATGTTAGTGGAACAGAGAAATAAGAATGGATCATCACTCAGACACAATTGTCCTATTGACCCCGAATAATCCGTGGCAGACTGAGAAACAAATATGTCAGGAGCTCTCAAATATCGATCGCAATAATAGGGCTGTTATGGCAGGGGTTTTTAAACTTTCCAAACTGAGACTGGGACTGCCAGTGTTCAGCATTTGCAAGGGAGGAATTTGGTAATTGTGTTCCAGAAAACTCCCAATCAATATGTAAATGGACTGAAAACAGAAATGGGCCAAATCTGACCTCCACTTGGGAAAGAAGGTAAGGAAAGGGACTGAGGCATTTGTATTAGTTTGAAAATGGCTATGGAAAAGGACAGGCCTGGTCCACAAGTTCAAGTTGTAAAATGGGGCCAGACTCATATTGATCGTATCAGCCAGGAACTTTCAAAAGGTGATTGGAGAGTCTATTTACAGGGAAAGCGAAATCTGGCAAGTGAGAATATATTAAAAGTGAGATAAATTGGTCAATCAGCGACAGGATTTTCCTGTTTGTGTGCAGGTCAATGCTAACAGCATTCCGAAACACTGACTGTCTGTTGAGTGTCTGGTCAAGGAAAAGGGGGCACATGTCTTCTGGATCAAGGGAATCCCAGAGGATCACAGGGGCTGTAGGAATACAGTTTGGGTAGAAATCAGGAACGTAGAAAGGGTACATGAAATAGGCTCAGCAAAGAAGCATAAGGAGAATCCAAAAGTGGTTGTATAAAAATATATTAAGCGTAAAAGAGTAACTTGAGACAAAATAAGGGCCCTTAAAGATGAATGAGGCAATTGGTGTGCGGAACTGCTGGATATTCCCTAAGACCCTAAACAATTTTTTCACTCCAGAACTTACTGTGGAGAAAGACTGGGGAACTCAGGGAACAAGAGTAATATGTTAGACTGCAATTGGAGTTCTCTGTAATTCCAGTCACCCTGCTATAGGAATGACGTTGTCAAATTTGAAAGTGCTCAGAAAGGATTAACAAGATATTGCCCGGGTTGTTGCTGAATAAGCTGGGGTTACTGTCACTGGAGCATCGGAGACTGAGTGGTGACCTGACAGAGGTTTATATAAACATGAGGGGTATGGATTGGGGTAAACATTGAAGGTCTTTTCCCAGGGGTTGGGAGTCCAAAACTAGAGGGCATAGGTTTAAGGTTAGAGGGGAAAGGTTTAAAAGGGATTGAAGGGACAGCTTTTTCATGCGCAGGGTGATACGTGTATGAAATGAGCTGAGAGAGAAAGTAACATAGACTAATACAATTACAACATTTAAAAGGTATCTGGTTAAGTATATCAATAACAAGTGTTTTGAGGTACTTGGGCCAAATGCCGTTAAATGGGATGGATACATTTAGATCTTCTGGTCAGCATGGATGAGTTGGACCGAAGGCTCTGCTTCCATGGTATTTATCTCTTTGACTTGAAAAAAGTGCATGTTATAGAAGAGGTGGTGCTGGTGGTTATAAAACACAAAGGTATGGACAGCCACACGACCCCATTAAGTGTATCATAGGACACTGTGGGATGCTAGGCAAGAAATTGTGGAGCACTGAACAAAGGTATTTGTACAATTGACAGCCAAGTGTGATGTGCTGGAAGACTGGAGGGTGGAATCGTGGAGTGTGAAGGAGGTTTGCTCAAATGGATCTTGATAATATGGCTGAAAGGGCTGAGAAACCGTAGATGGAATTCAATCTGAATAAATGCGAGGTCGTGGACTTGGTAAAACAAACAAGGGTAGAGCTTCTACAATTAATGTTCGGGCCTCGGTTAGTGTTTTAGAGCAGAGGGACCGCCGGGTTCAGGTACATAAATCTTGAAGCTTGCATCACAGTATGGATAAGACAGTGCTTTACATGCCTGACTATTGCTCAATCCATTGGGTGGAGGATTTGGGACGTCATATTGAGATTGTACAGACACTGGTGAGGCCTGTTCTGCAATACTCTGTCCAGTTCTGGTCGCCCAGTTATAGGGAGGATATTATTAAGCTGCAAGGGATTCAGAAGAGATTTACCAGGATGTGGCTGGGTATGGAAGGCTTGAGTTCGGAAAAAAAGCCTATCCAGCCAGTCTTTTTTCACTGGAGCCTGGAGGATGAGAGATGGCCTGATGGAAGTTCATGAAAAAGATGAGGGAAAAAGATAGAGTTAATGACAGTTACCTTTTCCTCAGGATGGGGGAGTCTCAAGTGGAAGGGCCACATTTTTAAGGTGAGAAGAGGGATATGTTAAAAAAAAAGACATGGGGACTAATTGTTACACAGTGGGTGGTTTGAGACTGGAATGAACCTCCTGAGGAAGGGGGGAATGTGGGTACAAATACAATGTTTAAAACACATTTGATTAAGTACTGGAATAGGGAGGGGTAAGAGGGATATGGGCCAGCAACAGGCAGCTGGGATGTGTCTCGTTTTTTAGGTTATGTTTGGTACCAACTGAAGGATCAGTCACCGTGCTGTATAGCTCTATTACAAGAATATAGTTTTGTTCCATTATTTAAGAAAGGCTGCAATGGAAAGCCAGGAAACTTAAGACTAATTATCCCAACATCAGTGGTGGGTAAGTTGTGAAAGTGATTCTGCCAGACAGGGGTCACATTCATTGGGAAAAGCAAAGATTGATGAAAGATCGTCAGCAGAGCATTGTGCAGACAAAGGCAGGTTTCACTAACTTGATTGTTTTCGTTGAAGTGGTGACCATACATTGCCTACACCAACGTCAGAAGGGCCTTTGACAGGGTTTACTGTCACTGATACACTAGTTACTAAGGTTAGATCACATGGGATCAGGGAGAACTCGCCAACTGGATACAAAATTGGCTTGACAGTAGGAGACAGAAGGAGAGGGTTGTTGTTCAGATTGTAAGCCTGTGACCAGCGGTGTGCGATAAGGATCAGGGCTGGGTCCACTGATGTGAATCATCTCCATAAACGATTTGGTTGAGAATATAGGAGTCATTGTTTGTAATTTTATGGATGATCAAATTAATGGTGTAGTGGACAGTGAATACGGTTATCAAAGGGGATCTCGACCAACTGGGCCAGTGGGCCAAGGAATGAAAGATGGAGTTGAATTCAGATGTTGGATTTTGTTAAGACAAATCAGGGAGGACTGACATAGTCAATGGCAGGGCCCTGAGCAGTGTTGTCGAACAGAGAGAAACCAAGGGCTACAGTTACATTGTTCCTTGGAAATGGCTATCACAGGTGGACAGGATGGAGAAATCAGCATTTGGTAAACTTGCCCTCATTGGCCAGCACTTTGCTATATGAGTTGGAGATATTTGTAACATTGTCCTAAATATTTCCCTTGGGCAGAGGAGGCTATGGGGTGAACTTATCAAGGTTTACAAAATCTTGCTGGCCCTGAGTAAGGTGAATAGCCAAGAGTAGGTGAGTCCAAAACTAGAGGGTATAAATGGGAGGTGAGAGAGCAAGGATTTAAAGAGGGAGCTGAGGGCCAACATTATCCACAGAGGATGGTGCATAGACGGAACGAACTGCCAGGGGCACATGGAGAAATAAGAACAATTACAACATGGAAAAGTCATTTGGGCAGGTACATGGGGAGGAGTAGGTTTGAACGGATATGGGCCAAACACAGGCTGAAGCGATTTGTTCAGTTTGGTAAACCTGGTCAGCACGGACAAGTCGGACCGTAGATTTTGTTTCCGTGCTGCGTGCCTCTGTCTCCAGTTATTGGAGGAGGAGACTACTGAGATAAGGCATGTTGTAGACACTGAAGCAAGTTACAGAGATAGAGATGGTAGTCTGGTATGCAGTACATTTCAAATATGTGGAGGGACGAAAGGGAAGGGAGGAGGTTACAGGGACTGGAACTGATGTTGGAGTTACACACTGTTGAAGACACTGGTCAAGGAGACATGACATAGATACAGTGTTGGAGAGGGAGCACAGAACAGAATGACCCCAGGCAGCAGTCCCACCCTCTCGTGGGAGGCCTGCTTTCCCCTTTGTTATACTGATGCTCACTAAGACAGCACAGACCTGGATCGATAACTGTGACACTCCCGATGCTGTCTCAGTACAAAGTAAGTTAAAATAGGGGCGGTGATTGAGCCTGGGCTGTGTCTGTACTGTGCTCCCCCTCCAGCACTGTATCGATGTCATGTCTTGTTAGCCGATGTTTGGAGCCCTCTCATTGCTCCTTGCTCTGTGCACTGCGAGTGATCTTACCTCACTGCAGGATTTATTGAAGGCTCCATATCTCCCTGCCCTTTGTCTCTCTGGCTGACGAAACATCTTCAATGTGGTGATGGACGAAACACCCAGCAGCTAGGAAGTCCACTGAGTCAGTAACTTCCTGAGTAGCTATAGGAGACGGAAAGATAGATAGAATAGGAAATTAGACAGAAGCAGTGAGGGTTACACAGGGAGAATGATACTGTGTCCCACAGATATCTGGAAAATCCCCGTCTCCATCCCTGGCCTGTGCTGCTGTATCCCTCTGGAGTGGACAATTCTGTTGGCTCAGGATGTGGAGTTGCTGCAAGAGTGAGAGATGCTGACAGAGGCAGCAATTAGATCCCCACAGTGAGGGATACCACATAGAGAGACACTGAGTGATATCACCAGAGTTCAGGATGTTTTTAGGATCAAACGAGTGTGTAGGAAGAACGGGTTTAGCTTCATGATGTATCAGTACTCAGGGTTGAGGAACCTGTGAGCAGGTGAAGTGCTGGCCTGGTATTATTGCTAGAGCATGTATGCCAAACCTCAGTGAATGTTCTGTGGAGGCTGGTTTAAATCCCACCATCAGAGATGGAGAAATTTGAAATCAATAACTAAAACAAATGGGAATTAACAATCCATAATTACGTATGAAAACATTGCTGATGCACAAAAAAAAGCCCAAACACTTGTCTTTTAGAGAAGGACATCTGCCCATCCTCATGTGGTCTGCACGACATACTCACAGCAAAGTGTTTGCCTCTCAATTACCCTCTGAAATGGCCGAGCAAGTTACTCAGTTCAAGGGCAGCTAGGGCTGAGCAAGAAAGGCTCGTCAGCCAGAGACACCCACATCCCATACCTGATTTACAAAATAATCCATTAGGATGGTCCCACTGGAACCGTGCAGGGACCAGTATCCTGGCCAATCATGTCAGTAGGTTTATGGACAGGGCTTCAAACTGACAGAGAGGATGCTGGGACAGGGTTCAGGTGAAAGGAGCTTTCCAAATCCAAAGAGAAAAGGTGAAGTATGGGAGCAGCATCGGAATGAGAAAGGAACAGGATGGGACAGAGTTTAACTAAAACTGTACATCAGGGAATCGGTTTGTGAGAGGAAATTGTGGGAAAAAGTAAATTATGTTTTTTTTTGGAATGGATAATGTCTCTTCAATAAGGTAGATTCATTTGTGACACAGAGATAAAAGAGATTTAGACCCCAGAGAGACGTGGTTACAGGGCGAACAAAAGATGGACATAAATATTCAAATGGATCACAACCCTGCGGAAACTCAGGCAAAATGGGTAACGCTAACAATAATGGATAATAAAGGCATTACAGGAAAGCATTTGGTCTCAGATCATGAGATAGAGTCAGTCTGAATGTAAATTCTGGCTACTACTTGCCAAGGACACAAATCAGCAGAACAGTTTTAGCCACTTAACAGCATTTCATTGCTCATCACTGTATTAAACATTGTTAAAAAAGTCCAAACACATTATGATAATTTTGGGAAACTTCGATATTCCCATAATCTGGGACAGTCACACTGACAACAGTGATATTGGAAGAGGAGTTCAGAGAACTTTTTTCAGTGTTGCTTTGAATAACAAATTGTGCAACTGGCTAGGGACATAACTATCTCAGAGCGATCTTTGTGTGATGAAACTTAGTGAATGAGTAATATCACCTGGAGAGATCCTCAGGGAAATTGTCATAAAGTGCAGTTTAAAGAAATATCAAGTTTTAAAATGAATCACAGAAAGGACAAGCTACAACTAGAAACAAAAATAGTCAATTACATGGTTTGGAGATGAGAACTGACCAAGGTAAACAGGCTAAACAGACTGAAATATGTGCCTGTAAATGAACAGTGGAAATCATTTGAAGGAACAGTGAAAATCACTCAGCGAAAGAACATTCCATTGAAGCAGACAGCATGAAATTCCCACCGGCCCCTCAATCAGGACAAAATGTATCATATTAGATTATGAGGATGAGAAGATCATCACAAAGTACTTAAAATCTTAATCCTTCAACACGCTCTCATTTTAAGTGTTAAAGGGATTGCAAAGGGTCTGCTAGCAGGGGGAAGGCAATGGAAAGGGGGAATCATTGTCAGGGTTTAATGTCACAAAAGGAACAGGGAGAGGTGAAGGTACTGGAGGTGGTAAGAGTGTTACAGAAGGTGGTCAGGGCATGAACGGTGTTACAAAGCCAGACTGAATTGCTGCAGCTGGATGTGTTTGCAGAGGTAGGGAGGGACATATGTTTTTTGATTTATTCATTCATGAGATGTGGGTGTCACTGCTAATTACCCAGAGGACAGCTCAGAGTCAGCCATATTGCAGTGGGTCTGGAGTCACATGTTAGCATGTCAGATGTCCTTCCTTAAAGGAGGTAAGTGAACCAGATGAGTTCTTCCCACTGATCAACAATGCTTTTATGGTGACCTGACCAATATCTCGTACAGATACAACATGACGTCCCAACTACAACTCTTAATGCTCTGCCCAATGAAGGAAACCATCCCAAACGCCTGTTTCACCAGCCTGTCTACCTGTGACACCACTTTCAAAGAACTGTGTACCTGCATTCCTGGGTCACTGATTGACAACACTACTCAGGGCCCGAACATTAACTGTACAATCCCGTCCTGGTTTTCTTCACCAAAATGGAACACTTCACATTTATCTAATTAAACTCCATCTGCTATTCTTCAGCCCACTATCCCAGCAGTACTGTTTATCCTGTTGTATCACAGATAACCTTCATCACTGTCCACTTTACCACCAATTCCAGTGTCACCCAAAAAACTTACTTAACGGGAAACCAATATTCCCATCTAAACCATTTATCCAAATGACAAACAACAGTGGACCCACTCCACCGCTGGTCACATGTCTCCAGTCAGAAAAACAACATGTCTCCCATCACCCTTAGTCTCCTACCATCAGGCACAATTTTCTGTCCGGTTGACTAGCTTCTCCTGAACGCCATATTCTTTTACACTGATCTCAGCTTATTACCCAGTTTAAGATATGACAGGTAGAACACAGAACAAGACCCTTTGGCCATGGTGACATGCCAATCCTTTATCCGACCGTAAGATTAAAAAAGAGTGGCATTTAAAGTTTAATTCAGATTAATGCGAGGTGCTCCATTTTAGGAAAATACATCTTAACAGGACTCAAACACTGAACGGTAAGATCCGAGGGAGTGTTGCTGAACAAAGAGACCTTGGAGTGCAGGTTTATAGCACCTTGAAAGTGGAATCGCAGGCAGATAGAAGAAGGCGTTTGGTATGATTTCCTTTATTGGTCAGAGTACAGAGTACAGGAGTTGGGAGGTCATGTTGCGACTGTACAGCACATTAGTTAGGCCATTGTCGGAATATTGCGTACAATTTTGGCCTCCTTACTATCAGAAAGGTGTTGGGAAACTTGAAAGGGTTCAGAAAAGATTTACAAGAATGTTGCCAGGGTTGGAGGATCTGAGCTACAGGGAGAGTGTCAGAGGCTGAGGGGTGACCTTATAGAGGTTTACAAAATTATGAGGGGCATGGATAGGGTAAATAAACAAAGTCTTTTCCATAGGGTGGGGAGTCCAGAACTAGAGGGCATAGGTTTAGGGTGAGAGGGGAAGATATGAAAGAGACCTAAGGGGCAACATTTTCACGCAGAGGACAGTATGTATATGGAATGAGCTGCCAGAAGAAGTGGTGGAGGCTGGTACAATGGCAACATTTAAGAGGTATTTGGATGTGTATATGAATTGGAGGGGTTTGGAGGGATATGGGCAGAGTGCTGGCAGGTGGGACTAGATTGGATTGGGATATCTGGTCGGCACGGACGGGTTGGACTAAACTGTCTGTTTCCATGCTGTACATCTCTATTACTGTAACTTCCATAACCTTCATTTTATTATCATCAATGTGCCTATCCAGAAGTATATTAAATGTCTCTAATGCATCTAATGTTACTGCCACCGCTGGCAGTGCATTCCACATACACCACTCTGTATGTAACAAACCTACCTCTGAGATCTCCCCTTAACCATCCGCTAATCACCTGAAATTTATACCCTCTTTTAAGAGCAATTTATGTCAGAGTAAAAAAATCTCTCTCTATTCACTCTATCTATGACTCTCATCACCTTGTTCACCTCTGCCAAGTCACCGCTCATCCGTCTTCACTCCAATGAGAAAAGCCTTAGCTCCCTCAACCTTTCTTCATAAGACATGCCCTCCAGTACAGGCAGCAACCTGGTAAATCTCCTCTTTATTATTTACCCTCTCTAAAGCTTCCACATCCTTCCTGTAATGAAAGGACCTGAACTGAACACAATATTCTAAGTGGGGTCTAACCAGGGCTCTATAGAGCTGCAGCATAACCTCACAGCATTAAAACTCAATTCTCAAACTCATGAAATCCAACGCAATATATTCCTTCTTAACAAGCCTATCAGCTTGGGTGGCAACCTTGAGGGATCTATGGACTTGGAACCCAAGATCCCTCTGTTCCTTCTCACTGTCAAGGATCCTACCTTTAACCCTGTATCCTGCATTCAAATTCAATCTTCAAAATGAATGACTCCACACTTTTCCAGATTGAATTTCATCTGCCACTTCTCAGCCCAACTCTACATCCTTCCATTACCCCATTGCAACTTACAACAGCCCTCCACACTATCCACCACTCCACCAACCTCCGTGTCTTTGGCAAACTTACTAACCAACTCTTCCACTCACACATGCAACTTATTCATAAAATCACAAAGAGCAGAGTTCCTGTAACAACTCCCTGCAGAAAACCACAGGTCACTCAGCTCCAGGATGAATTGTTTCTATCTATCATCACCCTCTGTCTTATGTGGGCCAGTAATCCCGTATCCAGACAGACAGGTTTCCCTGTATCCCATGTCTCCGTACTTTTTGAATGAGCCATAAAGTGTTTCGTCACATTCTCAAAAGATTCAATAAGACTTGTAAGGCATGACCTGCCCCTGACAAAACCATGCTGGCTATCTCTAATCAAACTATGGTTTTCCAAGGAATAATAAATCCTGTCTCCCAGAGTCCTCTCCAATAATCTGCACACCACAGACATAAGACATAAGACATAAGGTGTGCAATTCCCAGGATTATCCCTATTCCCTTACCTGAACACGGGACTAATATTTTCCTGCCTCCAATCATTGGTCCGACTCCAGTGGACAGTGAGGGTGCAAAGGTCATCACCAGGTGCGCATCAATCCATTCCCTCGCTTCATGTACTAACTTTGGATGCATCTCGTCTGGTTCAGCGACGTATCTATCATTATCTTTTGCGAAATTCTCAGCATATCGTCCTTCTTAACATCCACCTGTTCACGTACATCAGCCTGTTTCACGCTGTCCTCACAAACGACAAGACCCTTCTCAGCAGTGAACACTGAGACATAGTATTCATTAAGGACCTCTCATTAAGGAGCTCCTTTCTCTCAGAATATCCTCTAACAACTTCACCATCACTGGGCTCACAGGGCTGTAATTTCCTGGCTTTTCCCTGCAGCCCTTAAGTGACGGAACAGCATTAGCCGCCCTCCAGTCTTCCGACACCTCACTGTGTCTGTTGATAATATAAGTATCTCTGTTAGGGATACTGCAATCTCTTCCTGAGCTTCCCACAAAATTCTAGCACAGACCTAATGAGCTCCTGAGGATTGATCGACCTTTATTTGTTTTAAGATTCCAGCACTTTCTCTTCTCTGGTGAGAATTCTTTCCAAGACATCGCTATTTATTTCCCCAAGTTCCCGAGCTTCCATGTCTTTCTCCACAGTAAATACTGACAAGACTATTTTGTCTAATATCTCACCCATTTCCTCTGGTTCCACACATGGGTGACCTTATTGATCTTTAAGAGGCCCTATTCTCTACCAAGTTACTCTACAGCCCTTATTGAAACTTGTGTAAAGGTTTCTGATAATTCAAATACACCATATCCCGTATACCACTACGCCCCTCCTACACACTTACAATTCTGCCATTTATATTCACACCAACAAATTAAATCCAACAGGCTCAAAAACAAATTCTCTATTATCAAATGTGTTTCTAAGTGGCCAGTTATTGTATATTGTCATATCCTTTCTCACAATTTCAGCATGCTGGGTCAGATGCTGGGAAGTTAGAAAACTTAACAGTGCAGCACAGAAACAGGCCATTCGGCCCACCACGTCTATGCTGTCTAAGATACTATTCTAACACATACCATCTGCCTGCACATGTTCCATATCCCTCTATTCTCTACCTGTTCATGTTTCTGTCTAAATCCCACTTGAAACCTTTACTCACATTTCTGCTTCTACGACCTCCCTCAGTAAAATCCACTCTACGTTAAAAAATTCTTACCTCACATATCTCGTTTAAACTTCCTCTTTCTCACCTTAAACCTATGCGCTCTTGTATTTGAAACTTACACATTGGAAAAGAGATTCTGATTATCTACATTATCTAACCCTGTTGCAAACGTTATATTACTGTACCTGGTCACCTGTCAGCCTCTTATACTCTCATTAAACAATCCAACTTTATTTAATTTCCTCTTACACCAAACACACTCTTAAAAACCCTAACACAGGCAACGTGCTGAAAAACCCCTTTTGTCCCCTCTCCAAAACCTCTACATCCTTCCTATTGTGTGGAGATGAGACCAGCACCCAGTACTCCAAATGTGGCCAATCGACCATTTGATACAAATACAACATCAGATGCAAACCACTATACCCAATGTTGTGGCCGATGAAGGTCAGTGCTCCATTTGCTTTCTGTCCCATCTGAAACACTTCTGTTGCCATTTTCTGGGAGTTACTGACTTGCACCAAGATCCCTGAATATGATAATTTTCCTCTTGAATTTGACATCATCTCACACTTGTCCAGATTAAACTCAATTTGCCATTTCTGTCTATCTCTCCAACTGTTCTGTCACCTCCTGCAGATTTTAGTTAATCAGGGAAACAAGGGTTTTGTGGAAAAGGCAGGAAAGTAGAGTTGAACAGCCATGATCTGATTGAAGGACACAGCATACTCAATGGGCCCAATGGCCTCATTCCCCTGCTAAATCTCATGGTCTGAGCACAAACTCAAAATGTCCTGCATAATATTATGTGTCTCTGCTCACAAAACCCCTTTATAATGGGATTCTTGGATATTTATTTGATCTACAGTATTTGATCTACAAGTATGATATGATAGAAAACTATCTCACATACAATCCAGGATTCTATCCGTTACAGCACTGATACCCATTGCTGTATGAGTCGGCATGGAGACCACTGTCACACAAAGCTACTGTACTTCCCTTGCTACAAGTACATTCAGTGTCCAGACTGTAACCATATTGACATTCCCATCACTGTCTGGTGCCTGCAAAAGAATTCATACTAACGGTTGCTGCTGCTTGCTTATTCTCAGTTCCACTTTTGATATTCAGATCCACATGACTGTCTCATTAATGGATTAACCTCATCCTTCCTTCACAACTTGTTGGCTTTTTGCCTAGTCTGCCTATTGGGACTAGATTGGGTTGGAATATCTGCTCAGCATGGATGGGTTGGACCGAAGGGTCGGTTTCCATGCTGTACATCTCTCTGACTCTATCCCAACAACCCTTCAGTATTCACTTCCCAGCGATGGTCATTATGCAGCTAAATCACCGGACTGACAGTTCCATCATATCTGATCACTGTCATTCCTTCTCCCTTATGGCAAATACAGGGAGTCATTCCTCGGTAGTGGGGAGTTGAACAGATGCGTCGAGGTTACAGAGATAGGGAGGCTTACAGGACTCGAGGATGCTAGAGTTAAACAGAGTTACATCTGGTCAAGAATGTCAGTGGGACAAAGCAGTTTGGGGATTGGAGGAATTTTCAGAGATAGAGGGAACTGGATTAGATCCCGGAGATGAGGATAGGGATTGAGAAAGGAAGAGGTAGGCAGACGAAGAGGCACAAACAGGGAGCTGTTTCATCTAGGAGACTATTGTGTATACTAACAGAGATATGGAAGGTTGACGTGACTGAGGACATTTACAGATATAAGAAGGCTTCTAGGCTCTGGAGGCTACATAGATAGGAAGGCAGTGGAGAATGTCAGGTTACTGGGTTGGAGACAGTTACACAAATGGGGAGGGTTGCACAAACTGAAAGAGGTTCCTGTGGTCGGGAGGGGTATGGTGTCGGGAATGAGGGTGAAATTTAACAAGATAAAGATCAAAGAATTGGAGAATGATAAGGAGATTAGAAATTTTTCACAGCTAAGGAAGGGGTGTAGGAGCTGGAGAAGATTACATAGGTAGGGACGGATGGAGAGGTTAAAGACAAATACATTGACACGGAGGGTGGTATTGGTGGGAGGAGCTTACAGGGATAGACAGGGCTGTCAGGATTTACAGGGATGAAGGGATTTAGTATCTACTGGAGAAGGTTAGGGATTAGGGTGTTAGGGACTGGAGAACCTGACAGAGACAGAGACAGAGACAGAGAGAATGATGTGGACTAGAGGAGATTTCAAACAGAGGAAGGATTATCGGGACTGGAGGATATTACAGAGATCACGAATACAGCATAGGTCAAGATTGATGCCTGCGATCTCCGTGCTGTCGCATTGAGGACCAGTACAGCAGAGGTGAAAGCAGGACCCTCACAAGATGGTTAGAATGAAGCCTAGAATGTTGCTTTCCCAGCTCTGTATCGATGTCCACTCTTCCAGGTCTGAATATAGAAGTCTACTACCTCCACCCTGTGCTGTTTACTGTGAGTGATCTTACCGGCTGTATGATTTACTGAAGGCTCCAGATCTCCCTCTCTCTCTGGTTGACTAACCAGCTTCAATGAGGTGATGGATGAGACAGAAGTTAGGAACATCCTGATTACCTGTATGAGACAGAATGGGAAATTAGATTGATGCAATGAGGATAACTCATGCAGAGTGGAACTGAGTCCAGCAGAGATCTTAAAAATCCCAGCCTCCATCCCTTGCCCGTGCTGCTGCGTCTCTCTGGAGTGGACAATTCTGTTGAGTCAGGATCTCAGACCATCTGTAAGAGGGAGAAATGCTGTTAGGACAGAACATAGACCGACACAGCAAGGGATACCACATGGAGCGATACTGAGTGATATCACATTATTAGACACTGTATTAACAGGGAATTGTTTGAATTTGTAACAAAGGCACTGGGATAATTGTGAGGGGATTCAACCTTCCTATCACATCAGAGAAGAGGCTGACTCGCTGCCACTCTCGGTGGGGGGGTGGGAGTCTGGAGTTGGCTGTACAAACCGATTTGGCCTTCCGCAGACTCTGTTCCACTTGTGGCAGAAGGTGGACATGAGAAGGGGGTGGGTGGGGGCATTGATGTGACAGCGATCCCCTTGTGTTTTTTTCTCCTGGATTCCCATTTTCCCCACACCAAGTCTCGAAGTGCTTCCCAATGCTCATTCCCCACTTCAGACAATCTTGGTCCAGGACTTACCAGATTTGAATAAGAGATGAAAAAAAAGATCAATTCTGAAGAAGTCCAGCCTGGTCTGCTTTACCACAATACAACACTGTGCATTTCTCCACCTGTTATTCCTAACCTCACTGGCCTAGAAGTACTGTTGATCCCATTGTACTCTTCGATAACCCTCTTTACTGTCCACGTTTCCACCAATTTCAGTCTCACTCACAAACTTGCTAACTATGGCTCCTGTATTTTCATCCAGAACATTTATATAAATGATGCACAACAGTGACCCAACACCGAACCGCACGGCACACCATTGGTCACAGGCCTGCAGTGTGAGCAGAAACCCTCTATGAACATGCTCTGTCTCCTACCGTCAATCTGTTTTGTATCCCGTTAGTGAGCGCTCCCTGGTTATGTGTGATGTAAACTTACTATCCAATCATTCATGCAGAACCTTGTCAAAGGCCTTGATAAAGTTCATGTGGACATCGTGTACTGCTCTGCTTTGATCTCTCACTTGTCTATCTCCACACTCACATTTGAGGCATGATTTCCCATGCACAAAGGCATGCTGACGATCGTTAATCTGTCCTTACCTTTCCAAAGTCATGATGATCGTTTCCCACAGAATCTCCTCCAACAACTTACCACCCCTGCCATCAGTCTCACTGGTCTGTAGTGGCTGTTGATGATGCAAATATCTCTGGGAGGGGCCCTGCAATTTTCTCCCTCGCTTCTCACAAGGCGCTGGGATATATCTGATCATGTCCCAAGGTTTTATCTAACTTATTGCATTTTAAGACATCCAGCACCTCCTGTTCTCCAATGTGAACTCATTGCAAGACATCCCCATGTATTTTCCTAAGTTCCCAAGCTTCCATATCTTTCTCCGTCGTAAATACAAACACAAAATATTTGTTCAGTATCTCCCCCTTCAGCAGTGATTCCACACAGACAACCTCATTGACCATTTCAGGGGCCCTATTCTCTCACGTGCTAATTTTTAGCCCTGGTTGAAACTTGTCAAAATGCTTCTGAAATTTCAAATATCCCTCGATCGCAACGAGCATCCCCACCCTTATGTATTCTGCCATTTAAGGTCACACCAAAATATAGAATCCAACAGATTGAAAAATATTCCCCTTTTATAACATCATGCATCTCCCATTGTTTCTAAGTATCTAGTTATCATTTATAGTCATATTCTTTCATTCCAGCACGTTCCCGATTTACTGTCAGGCTAACATCGTTTGGTTTCCGACTGACTGCACAAAGGGTTTTGGGAATCTTTGTGAATCAATCTGAAATAGGTAGCTTACAGGATCAGCAGGTCATAGAGCAGGTCAAATCAAATGTTGCCATTTATTATAAAGGGAATGTAGTCTAAAAATAGGGAGGTCTTGCTAAAAATATGCAAGGTACAAGTCAGATCACACCTAGATTATATTGAACAGTACGCGTGCCCTAAGGAAAGACATTCTTGTGTTGGAGGCAGGCCAGGGAAGGCTCACTTGGCTGATCCTGGAGATGGCGGGATTATCCAATGAGAAGAGGTGGAGTAGATTGCTCTTGAACCTATTGGGGTTTTGAAGAATGGGAGAGAACGACATACAACCTTCCAAACATGGCCGAATGAAGTTTCATTCAGTCACAACATGACATGCAAACGTCTGTACTCAATACTGTGCCCAATAAAGGTAAGCATACCATACTCCCCCTCGACCACCACATCCTATTGTGTTGTTATTTTTAGGGAGCTATGGATTTGCTTCCAATGTCTCTCTCTTTATCAATGTTTCCAACTAGCCAATTAGTGTACTTCTCTCTTCCATTTGACTTCATAAATGCATCACTTCACACCTGTCCCGATGAAATTCAATTTGCCACATCTCTGTTCAACGTTCCAGCTGATCTACATACTGCTGCAACCTTTAACACTCTTCCTCACTATCCACAATTCCCCGAACTACCCCTAATCATTACCTGCCTTTTCAAATGTCGACTGCAAAATTACCACTCAAACTGCTGACCTTTTCATCTGAATCACAGATATAAATTATACACAGACATCGGAGCACTGATCCTTGTGAAACAGCATTGGCCACAGACGTCCAATCAGAAATTGACCACTCCACATGCCTCTGTCTACTATCACCAAGAAAATATTGTATCGAACTTAACAACGAGCATGGATTGTGATTTGATCTTCCAGATCCACCTTGCTATTTAAGACCATAAGACATAGGAGTGGAAGTAAGGCCATTCGGCCCATCGAGTCCACTCCGCCATTCAATCATGGCTGATGCGCATTTCAGCTCCACTTAAAAGCATTCTCCCCGTAGCCCTTAATTCCTCTAGACAACAAGAACTTATCAATCTCGGCCTTGAAGACATTTAGCGTCGCGGCTTCCACTGCACTCCGTGGCAATGAATTCCACAGGCCCACTACTCTCTGGCTGAAGAAATGTCTCCGCATTTCTGTTCTGAAATGACCCCCTCTAATTCTAAGGCTGTGTCCACGGGTCCTAGTCTCCTCGCCTAACAGAAACAATTTCCTAGCATCCACCTTTTCAAAATGTCCATTCAAAATGTCTCTATATTTTGATTCCCAGATTAAATTGGCTGTCTCACTAATGCACTGACTGCGTCCTTTCTTCACAACAAAACGGGTCCTTGTTTGGTTTTTTGCTGACCCTGCCTAAATCCCTACGACCCCTCAATAATCACATCCCAGCGATGGTCATGCTGCAGCCACACCTCCAAAATAACAGTTCGATCATATCTGTTCTCTTCAGTTAATGCTGTCATTCCAACTGCCTTGTTGCAAATGCATGGCGCATGTCACCTAGTGAGGGCCTTGGAGGGATGGTTAGAGGTCACAGACTGGGAGAGATGTTTGGGGGCGTGACAATGTTGCAGGGTTAAACATCGTTACAGTTGCTGCAGAATGTCTGCAGGAGAAATCATTTTATTGTTTGGAGGAAGTTAGAGCGATAAAGCATCTTTGACTAGATTCCAGAGACAGGGATGTGTACAGGGTTGTGGATCGAAACATGGACTATGTTGATCAGGGCATAGAAACACTCACAGGATTACAGGATATGGTTCATTTAACAACAGTTGTGGGATCTGGAGAATATCACAGTGATAGGGAGGATGGTATCGACTGGAGAATATTACAGGGAAAGGGTGGGTAGTATGGACTGGAGAATGTTGCAAGCACATGGAAGATGATATAAGCTGGAGAATGCTGCAGCAAAAGAGAGGAGCATATGGACTGGAGGATGTTGCACGGACAGGGATGAAGTTGTAGACTGGATACAGTTAGAAGGAGAGATGAATTTGTGCACTGGAAGGTATGTCAGAGAGAGTGAGTGGTGTGCATGCTGCAAGATACGACAGGGATAGGGAAGCTTGTAGAGACTGAAGGAGAGAGTGATAGAGAGTCTTGTGAGAGACCAGATTCACTTCTGAGCATAGGATTTGGTACAGTGAGTAGAGCCTTTTGCAGCTATAAATGAGGATACAATGGCCACAAAACAAGCACACATATATATATAGGTATATAGGAACTGAAGGAATTGAAGAGATTACACAGTCTAGGAGTGTTGTATGCAGTGGAGGAGATTAACCTGATAGGGAAGCTTTTAGAGACTCAACAATGTTAGGAAATAACGGGAGTTGCAATGGTGAGAGCAGGTTTCAACAATTCGGAGGATATAGACCTGAAGGAGCTTTAACAGATAGCGATGGTACAGTAAAGGGAATTGTAGTGGCTTCCCTTTCATTAGCAATCCATAATCACTTATAATAGCCTGTTTGACATGTGCATTATCTCTCGATCATTCATCAGACAGCGCTGCAAATATTTCACTGGCTCTGCCTACCAGCTGAGACTGAACGAGCATTACCCAGAAGACCTCGGGCCACTCTACCTGTCTATGCAATTATTCAAATGAAATACAGAGTTCCTTGACAGTAGGGTCACAGATAGTTAGGATAGTGAAGAAGGCGCTTGGTATGCATTCCTTTATTGGTCAGAGTATTGAGTCCAGGAGTTGGGAGGGCATGTTGCGGCTGTACAAGACAGTGGTTAGGCCACTTTTGGAATGTTGCATGCAACTCTGTTCTACTTCCGATTGGAAGGATTTTGTGAACTTGAAAGGCTCCAGAAAAGATTTACAACAACGTTGCCAGGGATGAGCTATAGGGAGAGTTTGAACAGGTGATGGTTGTTTTTCCTGGAGAGTCGGAGGCTGAGGGTGACCTTTTCGATGTTTATAAAATCAAGAGGGACATGGATAGGGTAAAGAGACAAAGTCTTTCTCCTGGGGTGTGCGAGTCCAGAATTATAGGGCGAGGTTTAGGGTGAGAGTAGAAAGATATAAAAGATAAATAGGGGCAACTTTTTCACACAGAGGATAGTACATATATGGAATGAGCTGCCAGAGGAAGTGGTGAAAGCTAGTACAACTGCAACAGTTAAAAGGCATCTGGATGGGGATATGAATAGGAAGGGTTTAGTGGGAGATGGGCCGGGTGCTAGCAGGTGGGACTACATTGGGTTGGGATATCTGATCTGCAGGATGGGACCATGAATAGGTTGTGGAACCTGGAGGATGTTATGATTTGAACCACAGGTAATGTTTGATTGGATCTTTCAGCCAATCTTACAGATGGTACAACTGCAACATTTAAGAAGCATTTGGATGGATATATGAATAGAAAGGGTTTGGAGGGAGATAGGCCAGGTACTGGCAGTTGGGACTAGATTGGGTTGGAATATCCTGTCGGCATGGCTGGGTTGGAATTAAGGGTCTGTTTCCATGCTGTACATCTTTATGACTGTAAGATCGGCTGAATGGTCCAATCAAAAATTACCTGTGGTTCAAATCATAATATCCTCCAGGTTCCACAAGCCATCCCCTGTCCCATCCTGCAGGTTGAATGAATCCCGGAACTTCTAACTTTCTGAAAGTCCCACGTCCCTTCCGACATTTGTACCATCCTCCAGGTTCTGTAGCCCTTCATACCTCGTAACATGGCCCAGACTCTCCAACTCCTCCTTCCTCTGCAATGTTCCCCATAAGGGCACTGGAGGATGGTGGGGGTTATAAAGATATGGAGGGACATCAGGACGGGAGGATTTTGCAGACATTAGGAATATATGGACTCGAGGAGGTTTCATAGTTTATGAGTGTTGGAGGGACTGGAGGAACTTACAAAGATAGGGATAGTTTTCGATTGGAGGATTCTGCAGAAAACCTTTACGTGGTTAAAGGCAGGATTGTTAGCAGCGTGCAGGAACAAAGGGATCCTGTGTCCGTCAGGTTCCCACCCAAGTTGACAGGCTGTTAAGAAGGCGGATGGTGTGTTGGCTTTCATTAGCAGGGGGATTGAATTTAAGAGATGTGAGATTTTGCTGCAGCTCTACAGAACCCCAGTTAGACCACACTTCGAATATTGTGAACAGTTCTGTTCGCTTCATGATAGGAAGGACGTGGAAGCTTTAAAGACAGTGCAGAGGAGATTTAGCAGGATGCTGCCTGGACTGGAGGGCATGCCCATAGAAGGTAGGTTGTGGAAGCTAGGGCTTTTTTGATCACAGCGAAGGAGGAAGAATGGTGACATGATAGAGGTGTACAAGGGAATGAGAGGCATAGATAGACTGGATAACCAGAGACTACTTCCCATGGTGAAATGGCGATCACAAGGGGACAAAAGTTTAATGTAATTGGCGAAAGGTTTAGCTTAGAGGGATATGGGCCAGTTGCTGGCAGGTAGGACTAGATTGGGTTGGGATATCCTGTCTGCATGGAAGGGACTGGTACGTTATTTTCACAGGTTGTGGCGGGTGCGTGGAATGGACTTCCAGCCGTGGTAGTAGATTCAGACACATTACAGACATCTAAGCAACTCTTGGATAGGCACATCAATGATAGTAAAATGTAAGGTATGTAGGTTCGTTTCATCTTCAGAGTTGGATAAAAGGTCAGCACAATATTGAGATTGGAAGGGCTTGTACTGGAATGTGCTATTCCATGTTCTAAATAGCAAGAGTTATGATGGCAGAAAGAGGTTTCAGGAAGCGGGAGAGGATGCGATCTGAATGAAGTGACACAAATAGGAGGCATTGCTAAGGTTGTATGAGGTAACAGAGACAGCAATGGTCTGATCTGGAGCAGATGACCAGACTGGGAGAATTGTGGGGACTGGAGGTGGTTTCACAGGGAGGGAGGAGCATAGAGCCACAGGAGGTTACAGAAATGTGGAGAGCTCTCGGGCCTACAGGAGTTCATGGAGATGGGGAGGTTGGGAGGAATGAAGCAGTTTACAGGGATAAGGATGTTGGTAGGATGGGGTGTTTTACACAGACAGGAAGGTTTCAGGTGAATGGAGCTGAGTACAGAAATAAAGTACAGATTGGAAAAACAAATAGACATATGGAGGGTAGTCGTGACTGAAGATGTTTATAGATACAGGAAGGCTAAGGTTCGACAGGTTATTTAGATAAAGGGGGTGTGGAATCAGACAGATTCTCCAAGTGATAAAGACAGCAATTTTGGTTGGAGACAGTTTCACAGATTAGGGAGCATTAGTAACCTCCTCCAGTTTGGTCAGAGTGGGAAGGGTTGTAAGGGAGGATGATGTTTTCACATGTAAGAGCTGGAGAAGA
Organism: Chiloscyllium punctatum; assembly: GCF_047496795.1. Lineage (NCBI taxonomy): Eukaryota > Metazoa > Chordata > Chondrichthyes > Orectolobiformes > Hemiscylliidae > Chiloscyllium > Chiloscyllium punctatum. The sequence continues at coordinate 53,654,951 of NC_092751.1, forward strand.
TTGTGGAAATGAGTAGATGGATGGAGACACTGGAGGAGCTTAGATTGACAGGGTGGGTGCTGGCAATGAAAGGATATCACATCGATAGTGGGTCTGGTAGGAATTGTATTGAAAGAGGCATTGGAATGACTTCTGCAGATTGGGAGTATTACAGGGACTGAGAGGATTGTAGGGTCTCCACAGATTGATCGTGTCTTTAAGAATATGTAGATACGGAAATCTTAAACCCAATGTATGCAGTCTTCATTTCAAGACCAGAGCCTTATTATCCCTCATCAGCCAAGGATCCCTAACCCTGCCAGCTTTTCCCTTTATCCCAATGGGGCATACTGGTCCTGGATTCTTAAGATCACACTTTGAAAAGCCTCCCATTTGCCAGTTGTTCCTTTTCCTTCAAACAGACTCACCCAATCGATTAGAATCATAATGTGGAGGTGCTGGTGTCGGACTGGGGGTGCACAAAGTTAAAAATCACCGGACACTCAGTTCCAGTCCAACTGGTTTATTTGAAAGCACTAGCTTTCAGAGCACTGCTTCTTCATCAGGTGGTTGTGGAGCACAATCCTAAGGTACAGAATTTATAGCAACAGGATGGCAGTGTCATGGAATATAATATCAAACAAATTTAGTTTAATCCTTTCATCTCTTACAGTGATCACCAGCGCTTCCAAAGCGAGTTAGATTATAACTGGGCATTGTGTAATTTTAAATTCACAGCATTGACGCTGGCCAGATCCTGCAGAATGGCCCCAAAACTGGCCCTGTTCCAGTTTTCCTCTTCAATCTGTGGACCTGATGATCTTTTTCCATAACTATGTTAAAACGAAGACAGTTGTGGGCACTGAACCCAAAGTGCTCTCTGAATGACACTTCAGTCACTTGCCCGACCTGGTTTTCTGAGGGGAGGTCCAGTGTTGCACCTGCCTGAGTAGAGTAGGGCCCTCTGCATATTGAGTTCGGAACCTTCCTTGGACACTTTTGAAAAATTGCTCTCCGTCCAATTCTTTTTATACTCGAGGTGGCCCAGCCAATACAGGGAATATTAAAATCTCCAGCCTGGACTCCTCTATTATTCCTATAGTTATCTGCAATCTCTCTACACAACTGCTCCTCTGGTATCTGTTGGGTCTACAACAGTCTACAATACAGTCCCAACAAAGTGCCCCCCCCTTCTTCTTTCTAACTTCTAACCATGTGGAATTTTAAATGAATATATGTTTTAAAAATTGGAATTAACAATCCATAAATAAGTATTGATAAAAATCCAAACACTTGATCTTCAGAGAAAGACAGCAGTTCACTCTCATGTGGTCTGCACGACATAGCCACAGCAAAGTGTTTGCCTCTCAATTACCCCGTGAAATGGGCGAGCCAGCTGCTTAGCTCAAGGGCAGCAAGGGATGGGCAATAAAGGCTACTCAGCCAGAGACATCCACATCCCATACCTGTTTTATTAAAAAAAATCCATTCAGATTGGTCCCAGCACAGTTCCAGTGGAACAATGTCCTGGCCAATCATGTTGGTAGATTTATGGACAGGGCTTTAAACTGACAGAGAGGATGCAGGGACAGGGTTCAGGTGAAAGGAGCTCTCCAAATCCAAAAAGAAAAGGTGAAGCATCAGAGCAGCATGGGGATGTGGCTGAAGGCAACAGAAAGGAACAGGGTGGGACAAAGTTTAACTAAAACTGTAGATTAGCAAATCCATTTGTAACAGGAAATTGTGGGAACGAGTAAATTATGTTTTATTTTAATGGACAAAGTCTCTGTAGATGGATTTGTGACACAGAGATAAAAGGGATTTAGACACCAGAGAGATGTGGTTACAGGGCGAACAAAAGGTGGAACGTAAATATTCAATGGTTCACAACCTTGTGCAAATTCAGGCAAAATGGACGATGCTAACAATAATGGGTAAGAAAGGCATTACAGAGAAAACATTTGGCGTCAGATCATGAAGTAGAGTCAGTCTGAATGTAAATTCTGGCTATTACTTGCCAGGTACACAAGCAGCAGAACAGTTTTAGACCACCAAACAGTATTTCATTGCCCATCACTGCAATAAGCAGAAATTCAATGGAATTTTTAATAAAGGCACTGTGAAAATTTAGTGAAACGTCAATATTCGCATAATCTGGAACAATCACACTGACAAGAGTGATATTGGAAGGGGAGTACAGAGAATTTTATTTCAGTGTTTCTTTGATTAACACATTGTGCAACTGGCTAGGGACATAACTGTCACAGAGAGACTGTTGCGTGATGACACTTCGTGAATGAGTAAAGTCACTTGGAGAGATCCTCTGGGAAATTGTGATAAAGTGCAGTTTAAAGAAATATTAAGTTTTAAATTGAATCACAGAAAGGACAAACTACAACTAGAAACAAAAATAGGCAATGACATGAGTTTGAGAGGAGAAATGACCAAAGTAAACAGGCTGAACAGACTGAAACATGCGTCTGTAAATGAACAGTGGAAAACATTTGAAGGAACAGTGTAAAACACTCAAAAGGTCATTCCACTGAAACAGACCAAACCACAGCAAGAAATCCCCACCGGTCCCTCACTCAGGATAAAATGGATCATATTAGATTAACAAGCTGAGAAGATCACCACAAAGTACTTAAAATCCTGAAATGAGAGAGTGTTTTAGGAGTAAGTTTTGAAGGGATTGTAAAGGGTCTGGTAGCAGAGGAAGAGCAGTGGGAAGGGGAATCATTGTCAGGGTTGAATGACACAATAGGAACAGGGAGAGGTGAAGGTGCTTGAGGTGGTGAGAAGGTTACAGAGAGTGGTCAGGACCTGAATGGTGTTACAAAGCCAGAAGGGATTGCTGCAGCTGTGAGGTGTGTCAGAGGTGAGGAGGGACATTTTTTTTTTTATTTATTCTTTCATGGGATGTGGGTGTCACTGCCTAGACCAGCATTCTTTGACCCCATGCTAATTACTCAGAGATTGTTGGGGCCCTGGTGGATATATTTAATACTTTGCTGGCGACAGGTGAAGTGCTGAATGACTGGAGGATCGCTAATGTGGTTCCTTTGTTCAAGAAGGGCAGCAGGGGTAGGCCAGGTAATTACAGAGCAGATAGTCTGACAGCAGGGGGGAGGGAAATCATTGGAAACTACTGTGAGGATGAATCAACATTTGCAAAGGTAAGGATCAACTCGGTTTAGTCATCACGAATTTGGCAGAGGGAGATACTGTCTGAGGAATTCAGTTCAGTTTTATTGAAATGGTGCTTAAGTATGTTGATGAAGGCAGTGCAGATGATGTGGTTTATACGGACTTGACTAAGTCTTTAAACAAGATCCAACATGGAAGGCTGATCCAAAAGGACTGGGTTCCAAGGCAAGTTGGCAAAGTGGATGCAAAATTGGTGAATAGAATACTTTCACCACCGGGTGTACCACAGGGAACTGTGCAGGAGCCATTGCTGGTTATTCTGTCAAATAGTAACTTTGAAGTGAAAGCAGAAGGTATCAAGAGTAGGTTTGCAGATGACATGAAAGGTGAGGGTGTTGTTCACAGTGAGGAGGATGGTCTCTGTCTGCAGTCCGATGTCGATCGAATGATAATCTAAGCAGAGTTTAGTTCTGATTGAAGTGAGGTAACACTCTGTGGGAGGTACGATAAGCGAAGGACAGACATAATGAACGGTAGGTCCTTGCGGAGTACTGAGGAATATAGGGAACTTGATGGACAAGTTCATAGATCCCTGAAAGTGTCAGCACAGGGAGACAGGGTGGGAAAGGCATCTCAACTGGGAACATGATGGGGACCCATATCCTGGTGGGGTGAGTTGCTAGAGTTGCTTGAGAGGATATAACGTAGTCTGGCAGGGTGTTGGAACTTAAACAGTCGTAAGGCCAGAAAGAAGATTGAGGCTGGCACACAAGTTAAAGAGAGCGATTTCAAAAGACAAGGCAGGCAAGAACATAGCAGGGAATGGGGGGAAACTGGTTATTAAACTACATGTATTTCAATGCGAGAGGCCTGACAGCTAAGGAAGATGAACTCAGGGCATGGACTGGAACATCAGACTGGGAGAGAATAGTTATCACAGATACACAGCTGCGGGAGGGTCAGGACTGGCAACTTATTGTTTCAAGGTAGAGGGACTGCAGGAAGCATCGAAGGGGAGGCAAGAGAGGTTGTGTGGTGGTGGGTTTTGATTGCATGAATCATCAAAGCAGTACTTAGAGAGGACATTCCTGTGGGATCGCCCAGAGAAGCTATGTTAGTCGAACTGAGAAATAAGAATGGGTCATCACTTTGACACGACCGTCCTGCTGACGCCTAATAATCAGTGGGAGACTGAGGAACAAATATAAGAAACTGAGGAGCTCAAAAATGGTCTGAGGAGAGCCAGGAGGGCGCACGAGAAAGGTTTGGCAGAACGGATTAGAGAGAACACAAAGGCATTTTACACTTATGTGAGGAATAAGAGAATGGTCAAAGAAAGAGTTGGGCCGATCAGCGATAGCATAGGGAATTTGTGTGTGGAGTCTGAGAAGGTAGGGGAAGCTCTAAATGAGTTTTTTGCTTCTGTCTTTACGAAATAAAAACCCAACTTTGGAAGTGAATGAAACCTTTGAAGAACAGGCGTGCATGCTGGAATGGATAGAGATAAAGGAAGCTGGTGTGCTGAAGATTTTGTCAAACATTAAGATTGACAAGTCGCCAGGACCGGGTCAGATTTGTCCTCGGCTGCTTTGGGAAACGAGAAATGCAACTGCTTCCCCACTTGCGAAGATCTTTTCATCCTCGCTCTCCACTGAGGTCGTACCTGAGGACTGGAGAGAGGCAAATGTAATTCCTCTCTTCAAGAAAGAAAATAAGGAAATCTCAGGCAATTACAGACCAGTAAGTCTCATGTCTGTCGTCTGCAACGTGTTAGAAAGAATTCTGAGTGATAGGATTTAAGACCATCTGGAAGAGCATGGCTTGATTAAATGCAGTCAACACGGCTTTGTGAGGGGTAGGTCATGCTTCACAAACCTTATCGAGCTCTTTGGGGATGTGACTAGAAAAGTTGATGAGGGTATAACTGTGGTGTATATGGACTTCAGCAAGGCATTTGATAAGGTTCCCCATGGTAGGCTCATTCAGAAGGTCAGGAGGAATGGGATTCAGGGGAACATAGCTGTCTGGATACAGAATTGGCTGGCCAACAGAAGACAGCGAGTGGTAGTAGAAGAAATATATTCTGCCTGGAAGTCTGTGTGAGTGGTGTTCCACAGGGATCTGTCCTTGTCCTCTACTGTTTGTAATTTTTATTGATGACTTGGATGAGGGGATTGAAGGATGGGTCAGCAAGTTTGCAGACGACACAAAGGTTGGAGGTGCCTTTGACAGTATAGAGGGCTGTTATAGGCTGCAGCGGGACATTGACAGGATGCAGAGATGGGCTGAGAGGTGACAGGTGGAGTTCAACCTGGATAAATGCGAGGTGATGCATTTTGGAAGGTCGAATTTGAAAGCTGAGTACAAGATTAAGGATAGGATTCTTGGTCTTGTGGAGGAATAGAGGGATCTTGGTGTGCAGGTACATAGATTCCTTAAAATGGCCACCCAAGTGGACAGGGTTGTTAAGAAAGCATATGGTGTTTTGGCTTTCATTAACAGGGGTATTGAGTTTAAGAGTCATGAGATCTTGTTGCAGCTCTATAAAACTTTGGTTAGACCGCACTTGGAATATTGTGTCCAATTCTGGTCACCCTATTATAGGAAAGATGTGGATGCTTTGGAGAGGGTTCAGAGGAGGTTTACCAGGATGCTGCTTGGACTGGAGGGCTTATCTTATGTGGAGAGGTTGACTGAGCTCGGACATTTTTCATTGGAGAAAAGGAGGAGAAGAGGGGACCTAATTCAGGTATACAAGATAATGGAAGGCATAGATAGAGTCGATAGCCAGAGACTATTTCCCAGGGCAGAAATGACTAAAACGTGGGGTGATAGTTCTAAGCTGATTGGGGGAAAGTATAGAGGGGATGTCAGAGGCGGGTTCTTTACACAGAGAGTTGTGAGAGCATGGAATGAGTTGCCAGCAGCAGTTGTGGAGGCAGGGTCATTGGAGACATTTAAGAGACTCCTCGACCTACATATGGTCACAGAAATTTGAGGGTGCATACATGAGGATCAGTGGTCGGCACAACATCGTGGGCTGAAGGGGCTGTTCTGTGCTGTAATGTTCTATGTTCTATTACCTCTTCCAGATTTCACTCCGGGTTGTCTGTGTGACATCCTGAAGACTATACACATCTATGACCTCCTCTAGATTTCATTCCTGCTTGTCTCAGTAACATACTGCAGACCATAAACAATTATTACCTCTTCCAGATTTCACTCCTGCTTGCCACTGTAACATTCTCCAGACCATTAAAAATATTACCACTTCTATTTTTCACTCCTGCTTGAAACTGCAACGTCCTGTAGACCATAAACAACTAGTACCTCTTCGATATTTCACTCCTGGTTGTCTGTGTGACATCCTGAAGACCATACACATCTATTACCTCTTCCAGATTTCACTCCTGCTTGCCCATGGAATATCCGGCAGACTATAAACAACTATTACCTTTTCTAGATTTCATTCCTGCTTGTCTCTGCAACATTCTCCAGTTCATGAAAAGACTTAACATTTCAATTTTTCACTCCTGCTTGTCTCTGTAAAATCCTGCAGTCCATAAACAAGTATTATGTCTTCCAGATTTTACTCCTGCTTATCTCTGTACAATCTGGCAGTTTATAAACAAATATTAGCTCTTCCAGATTTCACTTCTGGTTGTCTGTGTAACATCCTGAAGACTATACACATCTATGACCTCCTCTAGATTTCATTCCTGCTTGTCCCTGTAGCTGACCACATAATATAAACATGTATTACCTCTTCCAGATTTCATTCCTGCTTGCCTCTGTAACATTCTCCAGACCATAAAAAAGTGTTACTGCTTTTATTTTTCATTCCTTCTTGTCTCTGTAACATCCGGCAGCTTATGAACAAATATTAGCTCTTCCACGTTTCATTCCTGCTTCTCTCTGTAACATTCTGCAGACTGCAAACAAACGTTACCTCTTCCAGACTTCACTCCTGCTTGTCTCTGCAACATTCTGCAGACCACAAACAAACGAAGCTGTATCAGAACACTATTCCAACGAGCCACCACACACTGCAGCACAGATGAACTTCGGAAAACAGAGGAGAACCACCAATACAACATATTCAAGAAGAACGGATACTCAAAAAATACAGTGCGCAGATTCCTCAAGAACAAGCTACAACAAGCAGACCAAACACAGCCAGAAACCCTAATCATCTAACCATACATCAAAGAAGTTTCAGAAATGACAGCCAGACTACTCAGACCCCTCGAAATCCAAGTAGCACACAAACCCACCAACACTCTCAAACAAAAACTAACAAACTTAAAAGACCCAGTACAACCCATGGACAAAACCAAGGTCGTCTACAAAATTCCATGCAAGGACTGCCACAAAAAGTACGTAGGACAAACAGGAAAAAGTTAGCCACCAGGATACACAAACACCAGCTAGCCACAAAAAGACACGACCTTCTCTCCCTCGGAGCCCTACACACGGATTAAAAAGACCACCATTTCGACTGGGACAACACATCTATCCTGGGACAGGCTAAGCAAAGACACGCCAGAGAATTCCTAGAGGCTTGGCACTCCAACCACAATGCCATAAACAAACACATAGATCTAGATGCCATCTATCAACCCCTCAGAAAATGAACAGGAAATGACATCACCACAAACCCCAGGAACCCCACGGAGGAGAAAGATATCAATAGAAAGCAGGAGACAACAGCTTCGCTTCACTTGGAGGTAGCCACTGATGATGTTACCTATCCAGGTAATGAAACGTCTGGATATCATACCTACAGCTCAGCGAGCAAACCTACACCCTACATTTTAAGTCATTTTTCATGTTTATGTTGCATGAATCTGCGGTTATTGATCCACAGTTTAGTTTCACTCCCTATAGGTAACATGCTGATTTCTCCAGTTGTTCATAGTTCAACGTGATATATCCAGTGTGTGCATAACGAGAGAGAGCTTGCTTCCCACATCTTGTGTTTATCTGTGCCTTATGTCCAGCCTTCATCAATGGTGAGAGCAAGGGGCGAGGGCGAGACCAATGTGTAAGTCTCTCCGTGCCCATGCACGGCACCCACATCAGCAATTCTCCACTGTGCGTTTACAGCTAGTTCTCAGTGCCCCTAAACCCACACCCTGCCCCTTTGAAATATCTCCATTATTTTGTGCTGTATCGCTGTGCTCTTCTCACCAGGATGAATTACTTCTACTCAACCTCCTCCAGATTTCATCTGACAAAACATTCATTAAGAATTCCTTTGCATAAACTTGCACTTCGCAGCTCTCGGTATTTGATTTTCCTGGATGTCTTTCATACGAAAAAATGTTCACAGCAACTTGACTTGCAAAACAAAATGGCGTTCATTTTCATTATCCCAATGCAACCGACATTGCAATGTAGTTTAGTCATCAGGCTCAAACTATTCTTTGAGATTTTTGTCATAGTGTCAATGCATATAAAAAAACTAATGGAATCGCAGTTTCAATGTGACAGCTGTGATCATCTGAAAACTGCACCATTAAAAGGCGTCGATGATAGCAACGAGAGTGGGATCCGAACCCACGCATACAGAGCACAATAGATTAACAATCCATCGCCTTAACCTCTCGGCCACCTCGTCACTGACGCAGGGGTGGCTATGTCCTTATGAATAATTGAATTTCGTAAATCATGCAGAGCAGCAGATATTTCTCGCTGGTGTTGGTGAAATGAGAAATAACACAGTACGGTTCCAAGACTATGGTCTGACCCCTGGGTTGTGGGGCAAGTGCACTCCCACTGTCACACTGTGCACATAATGATCTGAACAAATATGAGGAAATGACTATGTAACAAGGTCTGTTGAATTCTGTGAAGATTTGAAGTCAACGGAATGAAGAACCCGAGACAGCAGGAGGTGTTCTTTCAATAAAGAGTTGGACAGAGCTCTTAAGGATAGTGGAATCAAGGGTTATGGGGATAAGGCAGAAACAGGATACAGATTGAGGATGTTCAGCCATGATCATAATGAATGGTGGTGCTGGCTCGAAGGGCAGAATGGCCTACTCCTGCACCTGCTGTCTATTGTCTATTAAATTGCCTGTGAGGAATTGTTTTCCAGACTGGAGGAGAGTGCATAGTGCTCAATGTCATTATTCAGAATACCTAACTTCCGCTCAGATGTTATTGCCATGCACTTGTGTACAGAACAGACAATTTCAAAATTCAATATAAGGCTAAACTGACAATTGAACTCAACAATGCAAAAACTTTGATCTGTATCATTTTCCTGGGCGTGCGACACCAAGTCACTGTATGATCACAGCAAAACAGTGAGCAAGTGTCAGAAGGAAAATGAGTGCAGTGTCAGAGCGCATACTGGGAGCAGCAGGTGACACACGGGGAAGTGCATTTCCCACAACAGGAACACTTCCCAAATAGCGGACTGCGGTGGAAAAAATTCAGAGGTGGTTTACATTTTGAAATTTGATGCCAGAGACACAATGGAGATCTGTCATTGAGTCCGTTCAAGATGAAGATTTTAAGATTTCTCCAGATGCAAAACAAAATAAAAAGCTCATGGGTTAGTGAAGGCAAAAGATGAAATTGTACATTTCATCAATCTACCCATCTTTACAATGAGTACCTCACCACTTTCCGCACTCCGAGACAGAGCCACTGGTGAAGATGATCATATATTCCCCGTTACTAGCCATGGAATCAGAGAAAGTCAGTTTCCCAGGAATGAGGAGGTAAGCTTTAATGTGTTGCTCCAGTGCTGAAGGTGACCAGTGCACGGTGTCTCTGGTTCAGTACAGTGGGCTGTGCTGCGCCGAAGTTTTAACTTTGAGCCTCACATGGAGCAACTTCAATTTACCGTCGTGTTGAGGGGTACGGACAGAAGGTGATATTGAGCAAAGCCAAGTTTATGGGAAAATACCCGTGTTTGTGGATTGAGAAACGACCTTTTCTGGATAATGACTCCTTGATCAACAAACATACTGCAAGTATCTAAAACGTGAAGAGACATGTGTGGAGAGAGAGCCGAAGGTTATTTTTCAGCAGATGGATAACGTTTCCCATGTGCACTGCGTTAAATCCCGGGAAAATAGATGTTGAACTGGTTGCATGTTACACAGTTTTTTGCAAACCCACAAAGGTTATTGCAATAATAAAAAAAGAAATCACATAGGACCGTTTGAATATTGTATTGAACTGAATTTTGGTCTGAGCATATTTCATCTTAAATGGCGTGCTGCAGAGAAGTACAGACGGTTAACAATACAAAAGGACAGAGTCTTCTTGGTGGATTTCTTGGGTGGAGTTAAGAATGTACGAAATGTACATAACATCATGTGAATGTTTTCAAATCTTTAAAGTAGGTGCCGCGTCTCCAAGTGACGATTCAATTCCTACTCATTAGGATATAACTTCCGTCTGCAGTTATATTACGACGTCAGCTCCATTTACTGAGTTTCACCTTGAATAATACGCCACACCTTACCAATCCATTAACTTGTTATACTCAGTCTTATTCAGGTGTACGTGTTCATGAAATATCTTTGTGTCTGAAGTCAACAAATTCGAAATTGTTACGCAATCACACTGACTTTCACTCAAGAGCAAATTCTCTCCTTGTACGTTTGTTCGTGTATCTTTTAAAACACTCTGAAGTCAGCTTCGACATTTTATTTCTGGAAAGTCGTTCACGATTTAAATAACTCTATTGAGTGGAAGAAACTTTCATCCAAACTTTTCTTTATCATTCACTAATGGTTTTCAAGCTCTAACGAAAGTTATTGATTCACTGGAAAGAGGGAATTTCCCCAATTTACTCATTCAAACCTCGCGTTATGTGAAAGTCTCATTTGTTCACATCAAACTTGCGTGTTTCTGCTCCAGCATTTCCAAATCTCGTGAATAAACTCCTTCATTCTTTCTATCACCCCGATGAAACCGGTTGTATCTTTTCTGATATTTTTATGTCTCAGTAAACAACGTCACTTGGCTTTCTAATAACTTGCTATCCAGGAAACAGCGTCTGTGCCCTTTCTAACTTCTTCACATGTTTTTGGTGGAGAATGACGACAAGGATTCAACACCATGTTCCCACTGAGTGTGACCAGATGATTTTACAGTTACACTATGAACTCTTTGCTTTTTAAATATGACTCCTCCATTTATAAACTCCAATAAGGTAAGTTATTATCTATCTAGTTTATGAACATCGTCTCCATGGAGACGAAAATTTCTCTCACTTCCTTTATTCTTCCACAGAATGTCTGAAAGGTTTGTAAGATCAACATCTCTATATCCCCGTGTCCTGAGTCAGTCTCAGCTATTTCTAAAGGCGACTGAAGTTCAAATACTTCATCGTGAATCTGCCGTCATTCCAGTGCAGACTGGTTCTGGACAGTAAATGCCATCACCAAAGGCCACTGTGGATCTGAAATCAACAGTTTTCACATAGGAATGGTCGTAGCTATTGTGTATCATATGTCCGTGTACTTGTTCAATTTGTTCATCATTTCATGGGTCCCTGTATGAATTCTACTGAATGATTAATTTGTGAATGGAGACATTCCCTTCACCGCTCATTCGAAACTCCATGGAACATTGAAAGATTCTACTCATACGCTTCCAGAGAACAGTCCTGCCATTATTGGGATGAATCAGCGAACATTCCCCACATATCCTCGAAGGCAAGGATTTCCTTTTCCATTTTAAGAGATCATGACAACCCTGAATCCAATGTGTGCGTTCAGGAAAACCAAAACAGTTGCAGCAAGACTTTAAAACTAAGATTTTGCAATTTGCTTGCATTGGTTGTCCCAAACATTACATTCCATATTTTGGTATGTCTGTGGATGAAAGCACTTTCTGAATCTTGAGCAATAATATTTCAGTTTTGTCAAAACATTATCATTCGCTGTTCTCTATTTCCCTTTCAGTTTCCCGTTTTACATCCCGTATTTTATCAGTTTATCTAAAGTTTTCAAAAATTTCAATCAATCTCGCTCCTGATTACCAATCCGAGAGAATGCCACAATTTTGTCAATTTATATGCAGTGCAGCTGTAGGGCGCGGTGACCCAGTGGAAAGGCATTGGTCACGTGAACCAAATAAAAGGAGCCGGCTGGTGGAATCTGGCCGTTCCATCACAGTCATATTTAAAACATTTAAGGTAATCTTGAGCCAAAGCATATTGGCAGAAAATAAGAAAACAAAAATGAAAACATTGCTGATGTTGAAAATCAAACAAAAACAGACGTTTCTGGAATATTTCAGGACGTCTGGCAGCATCTGTGGAGAGACGGACCCAATGGATGTGAAACGTTAACTGTGATTCATCTGGACAGATGTCAGCCAGCACACCTGTGATTTTACAGCAATTTCTGTTTTTGTTTCAGATTGGCAGATTTTGTCGCAGTCCATGAGAACAGTGCTCATTCGAATCAAACAGACAGCATGGACCTGGTAGTGTGAAATGGGACAGTAATAATGAATGAGTGGAGAGTGTTGTACTGGAAAAGGACAGCAGGGTCAGGCAACATCTGAGGAGCAGGAGAATGGACGATTTAGGCATAAGCCATTCATCAGGAATTAGGCTTGTGAGTCGGGCAGAGGAACAAAGCTGAAGCCAGGTACCAATTCGCAGACACCTCCTCCTACAGACCACGATCACAAACTCTCCTCCCCTCACCAAACCATCATCTCCCAGACCATCCACAATCTCATCACCTCTGGGCATCTCCCATCCACAACCTTCAACCTCATTGTCCGTGAACTGCGCACTCCCCGATTCTACCTCCTTCCTAAGATTCACAAACCTGACTGCCCCAGTCGACCTATTGTCTCATCCTGAGCCTGTCCCATCCGAATTATCTCTTCCTACATCGACACAATCCTCTCTTCCCAGTTCAGGAAATGCCCACTTACATTCGTGACACCCCTATGCACTTCACCTCCTCCAAGAATTTCGTTTCCCTAGCCCCCATCGCGTCATCTTCACCATGGACATCCTGTCCCTGTACAAATCCATCTGCCATGACAGATGTCTGCAAACCTTCCATTTCTTAATCTCACACTATCCCAAACAGTACCTTTCCACCGACATCCTCATCCACTTGGCTGAACTGGTCCTCACAATCAACAACTTCTCTTTCCAATTCTCCCACTTCCTCCATTGACGCTGGTAGCCATGGGCACCACATACGACCTAGCTCTGCCTGCCTGTTTGTTCGATACGCGGAACTGTCCATCTTTCACAATTATACAGGCACCATCCTCCACCTGTTCCTCCGCTACATTGATGAATGTTTGGGTTCACTTGGTGCTCCAACGAGGAGGTTGCATAGCTCACCAACTTTACCAACACCTTCCACTCCGACCTCAAGTTTATCCGGATCCTCTTGGTAACTTCCCTCACCTTCCTGGACCTCTCCATCACCGACTCTTGCAACTGACTAATTACAGACATATACTACAAGCCCACCGACTCCCACATGTATCTCGTCTACATCTCCTCCAACCCCATCTCGTGTAAGAACGCCATTCCTTATTCCCAATTCCTCCACCTCCAGCACATATGTTTCCAGGATGACCAATTTCACCTCAGAAAGAGCCAGTTGGTCTCCTTCTTCCACGATCACAAATTGCCTTCCCACGTGGTTGACAGCGCCCTCTGGTTCAACACCTCCATTTCACACACCACCACCCTTGAAGCCACGCCTCTCAACGCAACAAGGACAGAACCACCTGGTGCTCACCTTACATTCCATCAAACTCCGCATAAACGCATCATATTCTGCCACTGATGCCACCTCCAAACAGACACCATCACCAGAGATATATTTCGCTGCCCAGCCCTGCCAACATTCCGTAAAGACCATTCCCTCCATGACCCCCTCTTCAGGTCCATACATCGCCCCCAACCAGCCCACAACCCTCTCCTGGCATCTTTCACTGCCGCCAAAGGAAGGGTGAAACTAGCACCCACACCACTCCCCTCACCTCAGCCAAGGCCCGAATGGATCATTCCACATCCATTAGAAATTCACCTCTACAGCGACCAATGTCATCTACTGAATCCGTTGCGCCCAGTGCGGTCTCCTCTACATCAGGGAGACAGGAAACCTTGCAGATCATTTCAGAGAACATCTCTGGGACACCCGCACCCACCAACTTCACCATCCCGTGGCTGAACACTTCAACTCCCCCTCCTACCCCATCAAAGACATACAGGTCTTGGACCTCGCCACTGCCAAACCGTTACCACCCAACGCCTGGAGGAGGAACACTACACCTACCGGCTTGGGACCCTAACACCACACGGGATAAATGTGAATTTGAACAGTTACCTCATTTCCCCTCCCCCAAGCCCAAGCCTTCAACTGGGCACCGTCCTCACAACCCTTTCCATCACTGCTATTTCTGACCTATTTTCTTCTCCCTCCTATTCATCCATCTATTACTTTCCAGCTATTTCCCCTGAACCCCACACTATTTCCTTTTATCTCTCAGCCCCGACTCACAAGCCTTATTCCAGATGAAGGGCTTAAGTCTGAAACCTGAATACTCCTGCTCCTCGGATGCTCCCTGATCTGCTGTGCTTTTGCAACATCACACTACCAACTCTGATCTCCAGCATCTGCAGTCCTAACTTTATCCTTCGAATTATCAATGACCTTAGAATGAATATATCCCTGGATTGCAGTGATCACAGTGTGACTGAGTTTTCCATTTATTTTGGGTGAGAGCAGGCTGGATCTGAGACGAGCGATTAACATCTAAACAATGGGAATTGTATCAGATAGCGAAGTTAGGGCGGGCTGAAGTGAAGTGGAAAATTCTGTCAGAAGATGGGTCAATACAACTGCATGACATCATCTAGACTGTAAAAGACACGCAGAAGGAGAAAATCAACTTCAGTGCAGGCACAATGACAGGTAAAGTGGAAAGGAGACAATACAACACACTGAGGGGCAGTGGAATTATTTATGTAAAAGGATTCGATATATAAGCTACCCCTTTGCATAGGGACTACCCTCACATTGGAAAAAGGAATTTCCTGCAGTATAACGGCGATATTTGCCTGTGACATGACAATGCTGAGAGACACTGACATAGTTTCTTTTGTAGCTGCATGTCCGAGTGAAAGCATGATCGTCCCATTAACCAGAATTCAATACTTCAAAGCTTTCCTCTGCTCTGTACAACTTATTTGCTGCCCCTGTAGTCAGATCTCAATCGCTTGACTGTGTATCTTCTTCTGCTTCCTGCTTCATGTAAACACTTGAAACGTGAACAAATCCACATTCCACTTTCACCAATCTTTTGCAACTCCCGAGTTGGCACAGGTACGAGTGACCGATTGGCCTTCTCGAGCGTTCTCACTCTGGTATGATCTGAATGATGAAGTGGACTGTGTCTGATCGGCAGAACGTCCCCACGCGGGACGATGCTGTTTATCCCTTCCCCGTGGACTGAGCTGTCTCTATTGGCAGAGTATTCAGCCATTTCCCTCCACTTGCAGGCATTATGACGGGATGTAAATGCGGATATGCTCTGAAGCTTCCTCTCACGGGCACAGCCAGGTGCAAGAGCGCCGCTGGAACTTAGCAACTTTGATTGCGAACTTCCTCCAAATATCAATTATTTGAGAGAGAGAAACGTGCTAAGCTGGTGGGAAAGAGAGAAATGGGCTGTGGACTCTCTTCCCTCAGTAAAATTCAAATCAGTGCATTTTTGTGCTGACCATTTGATGTTCAGAATCAATCTTCACAGAACAATCCAGCAGAAAGGCTTTTGTTTCAGAGCCGTCGGTTTTTTTGCTGCAATCGGGCATCAGTTAATATCTGAGTCCCAACTGTCCCAGATGAAGCGACTCCGAATGAAACCCTCACTCACTGAGAACCATCCCCACAGCCAGGAGCTGCGGGGCTGCAGGCAGTCCAAAGCGGGAGGATTAAAAACGAGCCATTATTTCTCCCTCAACCACTCTGTCACAGAGACAGGGAGAGGGACGGCAGAGACATGTGACGTCATTCACGTACCGACAGAAGCCGTTCAGCCCATCGAGTCCACGGCAAATCTGTATCGCTTGCTTCTCTCTGAGGATTTTCATCATCAGTGCTGCTTGTTATAATAATAGGGAACTGTATCTGTGTCGAAATGCTGTCGCCGACAGACTGAACCACATGTCATTCACAGCTGTTCATTTCACCGGAGGACCCTGCTGTGCGACACAGTGTGGGGACTAACTGCAAGGCGGTAAAACAATGACTGCAGATGCTGGAAACCAGATTCTGGATTAGTGGTGCTGGAAGAGCACAGCAGTTCAGGCAGCATCCGAGTAGGTTCGAAATCGAGGTTTCAGGCACAATCCTTCATCAGGAATAAAGGCAGTGAGCCTGAAGCGTGGAGAGATACGCTAGAGGAGAGTGGGGGTGTGTAGAAAGTAGCATAGAGTACAATGCGTGATTGGGGGAGGGGAATAAGGTGAAAGGTCACGGAGGAGAGGGTGGAGTGAATAGGTGGAAAAGGAGCTAGGCAGGTAGGACAAGTCATGGGGACATTTACTGAGCTGAAAGTTTAGAACTAGGGTGAGGTGGGAGACGGGGAAAAGAGGAAACTGTTGAAGTCCACATTGATGCCCTGGGGTTGAAGTATTCTGAAGCGGAAGATGAGGCGTTCTTCCTCCAGGCGTCTGGTGGTGAGGGAGCGGCGGTGAAGGAGGCCCAGGACCTCCATGTCCTCGGCAGAGTGGGAGGAGGAGTTGAAATGTTGGGCCACAGGGCGATGTGGTTGATTTGGTGTCTCGGAGATGTTCCCTAAAGCGCTCTGCTAGGAGGCGCCCAGTCACCCCAATGTACAGGAGACCATATCGGGAGCAACGGATATAATAAATGATATTAGTGAATGTGCAAGTAAAACTTTGATGGATGTGGAAGGCTCCTTTAGGGCCTTGGAGAGAGGTGAGGGAGGAGGTGTGGGCGCAGGTGTCCAGTTCCTGCGGTAGCAGGGAAAGTGCCAGGATTGGAGGGTGGGTTGTAGGGGGGCGTGGACCTGACCAGGTAGTCACAGAGGGAATGGTCTTTGTGGAAGGCGGAAAGGGGTGGGGAGGGAAATATATCCCTGATGTTGGGGTCAGTTTGGAGGTGGCAGAAATGACAGCGGATGATTTGGTTTATGCGAAGGTTTGTAGGGTGGAAGATGAGCACCAGGGGCGTTCTGTCCTTGTTACGGTTGGAGGGGTGGGGTCTGAGGGCGGAGGTGCGGGATGTGGACGAGATGTGTTGGAGGGCAACTTTAACCACGTGGGAAGAGAAATTGCGGTCTCGAAAGGAGGCCATCTAGTGTGTTTTGTGGTGGAACTGGTCCTCCAGGGAACAGGTCCGGCGGAGGTGGAGGAATTGGGAATACGGGATGGCATTTTTGCAAGAGGTAGGTTGGGAAGAGTTGTGGAAGTGGTAGGGTGGGAAGAGGTGTGCATCGGGTCAAATCTCCGTCACATTCGTGACAGTTGTTCTTATGTTTGTTTCTTCTCTACGTGTGCTGAAGTAACACAGTGAGGGAGCAATTACTGTTGTCAGACATACATCTATGGGCGTATTAAATACTGAAGTTGTGAGATTCGAGCAGTGTTTATTAATATAGACCATTCACTGTTCGAATCTCTGGCTCAGGAATTTGACAGACCGAACTTGAGCAAAGGTTGAGCTGGGGCGTTTACCCCATGACGTCACACGAGTTTCTGCCGTTGCTTTGTTGTTCACGTCATTTGTGTGTTTTGCATCAGTGAGGATTTTGAAGTTGTCCCCTCGATACAAAAGGCCCGTAATTTTGCAACATTGTACAAAAGATGCAGTACAATAACAGCCGTTGCTGATTCAGTCTACTTATCCAGATATTGACCTTTAGAAACAGCACTGTGCACTCTCCTCGAGTCTGGAAAACAACTTCCTCACATATGATGTTATATTCTCGCTCTCATGGCGCTCTTCCTTCCATCGGCTTCTGTGTTTTCACAGAATCCGATTCAATCGATCTTGTCACTGTGTCATTTCTTTCCATGTGGTCAGATCTTGTGAACAGAATATCCCAGTGGGAGTGCCCTGGGCCGATAACCCAGAAGTCAGACCATACTCAGGGAACCGTATTCTGGTCTTGACCATTTCATGAACACCAGGAAGACATATCTATGCTCTTCAAAATTTAATTACCTGTTTTAAGAAGAAAGGTAAACAGTTCCTGGTTCCTGCTTCTGCTGCCACACGGACCAAGATTATAAATGCTGGAACTGTCCGCTCTCCCACATCAAATTTATCCCCAGGTTGTGTTAAGATGATGGTCTGAATCGCTTCCTTCTCTTCCCTGTCACTCTAGGACGATGTGAGCTGTGAAATCTTTGATGTGAACTGGAGACAACGGGAAAAAATGTATACACGTCAGCTTCGTGAGCGACGGGGCTCGCTGCAGTAACATCCCATGCTGATTCAGACAGCAGAAGCCTCCCTGTGACTTCGAGAAGCACAGACACTGCTCCCGAATAATGGGGAGAGATTCACTCTTTCCTCGCAGTTCTGCATTTTCTAACTGTCTCAGATGGCATTATTTGGACAATGGTTCCCAAAAGAAGATGATTTCTTGTGCATGCACGATCTCCCTTTTCTACACCTTTCCAGAATTCCCATACTTCCCACTCCCGCCAGACCCCTACCCCGCTCCACAAACTCTTGTTTGATAGCAAGCTGAAGACCGCGTTCAAACTGCTCTCCACCAACACTGCAATGACAATGGAAGAGGAGTTCGTCCAGTTATCAATGAAGACCGCCCTGTTCCGGGAAAGCAGCTAGCACAGCCTCCTGGGAGAAGCGAGTCAGAATGGACAGGAGCTGTTATTAGAACTTTGTGCTTCTTTCACTCCGAAACAGCAGAAATAGCCTTAGTTAAGCAAAAAACTCACCTGATTTCTGGTTACCACGTCTGGCGCCGTTCTGGCTCGTTTGTCTCGGGTGTGATATTGCCTCATACAGGTGACATACGTGCGAGAGCTCTCGGGTTCACATTGCAGATAAGCCTTGCAATTTTGTACACTATTTCATTTTCGACTGAGAAGGTATGATTTCGATGCAATTGAGTTCAGATAAAGATTCCAAAGCTTGAAAACATACACAAGCAAGTTCAAGAACCGCTTCTTCTCGGCCATTGCTGCTCTGAGAAATGAATTGCCTAACTTGAAATAACGCTGATCTTGCCAATGTGGATTTTGCTGAGCGCCCGTCCTATACATAGTAACCTGAATTCCTGAGTCTGGTCAAATGTTGCTTTTCTCACGCTGTGATCTGCATGTCCTTGATTACTATGATCCGCCTTTACCAATCGCAAACAACGCTTTCACTGGACTTAGGTCCATGTGACAATCAATCAATCAAAAAACAGTCATTTCCTCATTGCGTGGAGCCAGCAGAGCGAAGGTGGGCTGCATGGCCTCAATCTGCAGTTTGACACGTTTTGTGATTCTGATTGAAATTGCAATTAAAACAGAAGAATTGAGGAAGTTACCGATGGTTATATTGACACAGCCGGGACACATATGTGCCACAGTGTATCACACAATAACAGTGAAGATCTTTTGACGTCATCCTCGAAGGCACATGCTACAAAAACCTGAAGACTGTGGGAAACTGCAGTGGTCAGCGCTAAAAGAGCGTCCCAGAGGGATCGTGGTGGGCGCATAATCCAGAAATTAATTTATGAAAAGCATCCTCTGCTCGATGACAATTGCACCTTTCAGCATGTGTCCTGCCACCACCAGTGTTTCGTTATAACAGTGCTCCGTTCTTCGCATTACATATTGATGAGCCTTCGACGTCCTTATACTCAATGGTATCTGAAATAGATGCACCCGGCAAATTTATACATTTGAGGAAACACACGTTTGAAGATTTTTTTAGATTAGATTAGATTACATTACAGTATGGAAACAGGCCCTTGGGCCCAACAAGTCCACACCGACCTGCCAAAGCGTAACCCACCCATACTCCTACATTTACCCCTTACTAACACTACGGGCAATGTAGCATGGCCAGTTCACCTGGCCTGCACATGTTTGGACTGTGGGAGGAAATCGGAGCACCCGGAGGAAACCCATGCAGACACAGGGAGAAAGTGCACACTCCACACAGTCAGTCGCCTGTGGCAGGAATTGAACGCGGTCTCTGGCGCTGTGAGACAGCAGTGCTAACCACTGTGCCACCGTGCCGCCCACAAAGTTATAGAATTTGTTTGCTGTTCTCTGTCGTTCTGTTATGACCTGATTCGCAAAGTCACTTAACTGAGCTGGGAATATACTGGCGAAGGTGAGAGAAATCAGTTGTGGTGTGGACCATGCCCCTAACAAGCAGCACTGATGATGAATAACCTCAGAGAGAAGAAAGCGATAGAATTGCCGTGGACTCGATGGGCTGAACGGCTTCTGTCGGCACGTGAATGACGTCATACGTCTCTGCCGTCCCTCTGTCTGTCTCTGTGACACAGTGGCTGAGGGAGAAATAATGGCTCGTTTTTAATCCTCCCTTCCGCTTTGGACTGCCTGCAGCCCCGCAGCTCCTGGCTGTGAAGATGGTTCTCTGTGAGTGAGGGTTTCATTTGGAGTCGCTTCATCTGGGACAGTTGGGACTCAGATGTTAACTGAAGCCCGATTGCAGCAACGATGCCGACGCCTGTGAAACAAAAGCTTCTCTGCAGGATTGATTCTGCGAAGATTGATTCTGAACACCAAATGGGCAGCACAAAAATGCACTTACTGGAATTTTACTAAAGGATGAGAGTCCACAGCCCATTTCTCTCTTTCCCACCAGCTCAGCACGTTTCTCTCTCTCTCAAATAGATGATATTTGGAGAAACTTCGCAAAGTTGCTAAGTTCCAGCGGCGCTCTTCCACCTGGCTGTGCCCGTGACAGGAAGCTTCAGAGCATATCCACATTTACATCCCATCATAATGCCTGCAAGTGGAGGGAAATGGCTAAATACTCTGCCAATTGAGACACCTCAGTCCCCGGGGATGGGATAAACAGCACCGTCCCGCGTAGGGACATTCTGCCGATCAGACACTGTCCACTTTATGAATCAGATCATACCGGAGTGAGAGCGCTCGAGAAGGCCAAGCGGTCACTCGTACCTGTGCCAACTCGGGAGTTGCAAAAGATTGGTGAAAGTGGAAAGTGGATTTGTTCACGGTTCAAGTGTTTCCGTGCAGCAGGAAGCAGAAGAAGAGACACAGTGAAGCGATTGAGATCTGACGACAGGAGCAGCAACTAAGTTGCACAGCGCAGAGGAGAGCTTTGAAGTATTGAATTCTGGTTGATGGGACGATCATGCTTTCATTAGGCCACGCTGCTACAGAAGAAACGATGTCAGTGTCTCTCAACAATGTGATGTCACAGGCAAATATCGCCGTTAGACTGCAGGAAATTCCTTTTTCCAATGTGAGGGCAGTCCATATGTAAAGGTGTAGCTTATTTATCGAATCCGTTCACATAAATACTTCCACTGCACCTCAGTGTGTTGTATTGTCTCCATTCCACTTTACCTGCCATTGTGCCTGCACTGAAATTGATTTTCTCTTTCTGCGAGTCTTTTCCAGTCTGGGTGATGTGATGCAGTTGGACTGACCCATCTTCTGACAGAATTTTCCACTTCACGTCAGCCGCCCTAACTTCGCTATCTGATACCATTCCCGTTGTTTAAATGTTAAGCGCTCGTCTCAGATCCAGCCTGCCCTCACCCAAAATAAATGGAAAATTCAGTCACACTGTGATCACTGCAATCGAGGGATATATTCACTCTAAGGTCATTGATAATTCCAAGGATAAAGTTAAGACTGCAGATGCTGGAGATCAGCGTTGGTAGTGTGATGCTGGAAAGCAAAGCAGATCAGGTAGCATCCGAGGAGCAAGAGAATTCAGGTTTCAGGCTTAAGCCCTTCATCAGGTATAAGGCTTATGAGTCAGGGCTGAGAGATAAATGGAAGTGGTGTGGGGTTAAGGGAAAATAGCTGGAAAGCAATAAATGGATGAATAGGAGGGAGAAGAAAATAGGTCAGAAATGGCATTGATGGAATGGGTTGAGAGGACGGTGCCGAGTTGAAGGATTGGGCTTGGGGGAGGGGAAATAAGGTAACTGTTCAAATTCACATTTATCCCGTGTGGTGTTAGGGTCCCAAGCCGGCAGGTGTAGCTTTCCTCCTCCAGGCGTTGGTTGGTAATGGTTTGGCAGTGGAGGAGATCCAGGACCTGTATGTCTTTGATGGGGTAGGAGGGGAGTTGAAGTGTTCAGCCACGGGACGGTGAAGTTGGGGGTGCGGGTGCCCCGGATATTTTCTCTGAAATGATCTGCAAGAAAGTTTCCTGTCTCCCTGATGTAGAGGAGACCACACTGGGCGCAACGGATTCAGTAGATGACATTGGTAGCTGTATGGGTGAATTTCGAATGGATGTGGAATGATCCATTCGGGCCTTGGCTGAGGTGAGGGTGCTAGTTTCACCCTTCCTTTGGTGGCAGTGAAAGGTGCCAGGAGAGGGTTGTGGGCTGGTGGGTGGATGTGTGGACCTGAAGACGGGGTCATGGAGGGATTGGTCTTTATGGAATTTTGGCAGGGATGGGCAGCGAAATATATCTCTGGTGGTAGTGTCTGTTTGGAGGTGGCATCAGTGGCAGCATATGATGCGTTTATGCGGAGTAAGGTGAGCACCAGGTGGTTCTGTCTTTGTTGCGTTGAAAGGCGTGGCTTCAAGGGTGGTGTTGTGTGAACTGTCAACCACGTGGTAAAGCAATTTGTGGCTCTTTCTGAGGTGAAGATGGAGATGGAGATGGAGGAATTGGGAATAAGGAATGGTGTTCTTAAACAAGCGAGGGTTGGAGGAGATGTAGTCTAGATACATGTTTAGATTACTTACAGTGTGGAAAAAGGCCCTTCGGCCCAACAAGTCTCCCCACAGTCAGTCGCCTGAGGCGGGAATTGAGCCCGGGTCTCTGGCGCTGTGAGGCAGCAGTGCTAACCACTGTGCCACCGTGCCGCCCATGTGGGAGTCGGAGGGCTTGTAGTATATGTCTGTAATTAGTCAGTAGCCATAGTCAGCGATGTAGCGGTCCAGCAAGGTGAGGGAAGTTGCCAAGATTATCCGGATAAATTTGAGGTTGGAGTGGAAGGTGTTGGTAAAGTTGGTGAGCTATTCAACCTTCTCGTTGAAGCGCCAAGTGCCTCTAAACATTCATCAAAGTAGCGGAGGAGCAGGTGGAGAATGGTGCCTGTGTAACGGCGAAATATGGACAGTTCCACGTATCTGACAAACAGATAGGCATAGCTAGGTCCTATGCGGATGCCCATGGCGACCAGTTTTGATGGAGGAAGTGGGAAGATTGGAAAGAGAAGTTGTTGATTGTGAGGACCAGTTTAGCCAGGTGGATGAGGATGTCGGTGGAAAGGTACAGTTTGGGATGGTGTGAGATGAAGAAATGGAAGGCTTGCAGACTTCTGTCATGGTAGATGGAGTTGTAAAGGGACTGGATGTCCATGGTGAAGATGACGCGTTGAGGGCCAGGGAATCGAAATTCTTGGAGGAGGTGAAGTGCATAGGGGTGTCACGAATGTAAGTGGGCATTTCCTGAACTGGGGAGAGAGCATTGTGTCAAGGTGGGAAGAGATAATTCGGATGGGACAGGCTCAGGATGAGACAATAGGTCGACTGGGGCAGTCAGGTTTGTGAATCTTAGGAAGGAGGTAGAATCAGGGAGTGCGCAGTTCACGGAAAATGAGGTTGAAGGTTGTGGATGGGAGATGCCCAGAGATGATGAGATTGTGGATGGTCTGAGAGATGATGGTTTGGTGAGGGGAGGAGAGTTTGTGATCGTGGTCTGTAGGAGGAGGTGCCTGCGAGTTGGCACCTGGCTACAGCTTTGATCCTCTGCCCGACTCACAAGCCTAATTCCTGATGAATGGCTTATGCCTAAATCGTCCATTCTCCTGCTCCTCGGATGTTGCCTGAAGCTGTGTGCTTTTCCAGTACAACACTCTCCACTCATTCATTATTACTGTCTCATTTTACACTACCAGGTCCGTGCTATCTGTTTGATTCTAATGAGCACTGTTCTCATGAACTGCGACAAAATCTGCCAATCTGAAACAAAAACAGAAATTGCAGTAAAATCACAGGTGAGCTGGCAGCATCTGTGCAGATGAATCACAGTTTACGTTTCACATCCATTGGGTCCGTCTCTCCACAGATGCTGCCAGACGTCCTGAAATATTCCAGCAACGGCTGTTTTTGTTTGTTTTTCAACATCAGCAATTTTTTCAATTTTGTTTTCTTATTTTCTGCCAATATGATTTGGCTAAAGATTACGTTAAATGTTTTAAATATGACTGTGATGGAACGGCCAGATTCCACCAGCCGGCTACTTTCATTTGGTTCACGTGACCGTGACCAATGCCTTTCCACTTGGTCACCGCGCCCTACAGCTGCACTGCATATAAATTGACAAAATTGTGGGATTCTCTCGGATTGGTAATGAGGAGCGAGATTGATTGAATTTTTTGCAAACTTAAGATAAACTGATAAAATACGGGATATAAAACGGGAAACTGAAAGGGAAAGCGAGAACAGCGAAGGATAATTTCTTGACAAAACTGAAATATAATTGCTCAAGATTCAGAAAGTGCTTTCATCCAGAAACATACAACAATATGGAATGTAATGTTTGGGACAACCAATGCAAGCAGATTGCAAAATCTTAGTTTTAAAGTCTCGCTGCAACTGTTTTGGTTTTCATGAACGCACACATGGGACTCAGTGCTGTAATGATCTCCTAAAATGGAAATGGAAATCCTTGACTTTGAGGATACGTGGGGAATATTCACTGATTCATCCCAGTAATGGCAGGACTGTCCTCTGCAAGCCTATGAGTAAAATCTTTCAATTTTCCATGGAGTTTCAAATGAGTGGTGAAGGGAATGTCTCCATTCACAAATTAATCATTCAGTAGAATTCAATACAGAGACCCAAGAAATGATGATCAAATTGAACAAGAACACGGACATACGATACACAATAGCTACGACCATTACTATGTGAAAACTGTTGATTTCAGATCCACGGTGGCCTTTGGTGATATAATTTACTGTCCAGAACCAGTCTGCACTGGAATGACGGGAGACACACTATGAATGATTTGAACTTCAGTCCCCTTTAGAAATAGGTGAGACTGACTCAGGACACGGGGATTTAGAGATATTGGCCTTACAAACCTTTCAGACATTCCGTGGAAGTATAAAGGAAGTGATAGAAAATTTTCGTCTCCATGGAGACGATGTTCATGACCTGGATAGATAGTAATTTACCTTATTGGAGTTTATAAATAGAGGCGTCATTTTTAAAAAGAAAAGAGTTCATAGTGTAACTGTAAAATATTTTGGTCACCCTCAGTGAGGACATTGTGTGTAAACCTTGTCCTCATTTTCCACCAAAATCATGTGAAGAAGTTAGAAAGGGCACAGACGCTGTTTCCTGGATAGCACAATATTAGAAAGCCAAGTGACGTTGTTTACTGAGACATAAAAATATCAGAAAGGATACAAACGGGATGATAGAAAGAATGAAGGAGTTTATTCACGATATTTGGAAATGCTGGAGTAGAAACACGCAAGTTTGATCTAAACAAATGAGATTTTCACATAACGGGAGGTTTGAATGAGTAAATCGGGGAAATTCCTTCTCTCCAGTGAATCAATAACTTTCGTTAGAGATTGAAAACCATTAGTGAATGATTAAGAAAAGTTTGGAAGAGAGTTTCTTCCACTCAATAGAATTATTTAAATCGGGAACGACTTTCTCGAAATAAAACGTAGAAGCTGACTTCAGAGTGTTTTAAAAGATACACGAACAAACGTACAAGGAGAGAATTTCCCATTGAGTGAAAGTCAGAGTCATTGCGTAACAATTTCGAATTTGTTAACTTCAGACACAAAGATATTTCATGAACCCGTACAACTGAATAAGACTGAGTATAACAAGTTCATGGATTGGTAAGGTGTGGCGTATTGTTCAAGGTGAAACTCTGTAAATGGAGCTGATGTCGTAAAATAACTGCAGACAGAAGTTATATCCTAATGAGTCGGAATTGAATCGTCACTTGGAGACGCAACGCCTACTTTAAAGATTTGACCACATTCACATGATGTTACGTATATTTCGTACATTCTTAACTCCACCCAAGAAATCCACCAAGAAGACTCTGTCCTTTTGTACTGTTCACCCTCTGTACTTCTCTGCAATACGCAATTTAAGATAAAATATGCTCAGACCAAAATTCAGTTCAATACAATATTCAAACGGTCCTATGTGATTTCTTTTTTTTAATTATTGCAATAACCTTTGTGAGTTTGCAACAAACTGTGAAACATGAAAACAGTTCAACATCTATTTTCCCGGAATTTAACGCAGTGCACATGTGAAACGTTATCCATCTGCTGAAAAATCACCTTCGGCTCTTTCTCCACATATGTCTCTTCACGTTTGAGATACTTGCAGTACGTTGCAGTACGTCATTATCCAGAAAAGGTTGTTTCTCAATCTACAAACACGGGTATTTTCCCATAAACTGGGCTTTGCTCAATATCACCTTCTGTCCGTATCTCTCAACGCGACGACAAATTGAAGTTGCTCCATGTGAGGCTCAAAAGTAAAACTTCTGTACAGCACACCCCACTATAATGAAACAGAGATACCGTGCACTGGTCACCTTCAGCGCAGGAGCAACACATTAATGCTTACCTTCACATTCCTGGTTTTACCTTAACGTTTGGGAAACCGAGTTTCTCTGATTCCATGTCTAGTAACGGGGATTATATGATCATCTTCACCAGGGTTTCTGTCCCCGAGTGAGGAAAGTGGTGAGGTATCATTGTAAAGATGGGTAGATTGATGAAATGTACAATTTCATCTTTTGCCTTCACTAACCCATGAGCTTTTTATTGTTTTGCATCTGTAGAAATCTTAAAATCTTCATCTTGAACAGACTCAATGACAGATCTCCATTGTGTCTCTGGCATCAAATTTCAAAGTGTCAAACCCCTCTGAATTCTTCCACCGCATTCCGCTGTTTGGGAAGTGTTCCTGTTGTGTGAAATGCACTTCCCCGTGTGTCATGTGCTGCTCCCAGTATGCGCTCTGGCACTGCACTCATTTTCCTTCTGACACTGGCTCACTGTGTTGCTGTGATCATACAGTGACTTGGTGTCGCACGGCCCAGGAAAATGATACAGATCAAGGTTTTTGCATTGTTGAGTTCAATTGTCAGTTTAGCCTTATTTTGGGTGTTGAAATTGTCTGTTCTGTACACAGGTGAGTGTTAAAAACATCTGAGCGGAAGTTCGGTGTTCCGAATAATGACATTGAGCAATATGCACTCTTCTCTAGTCTGGAAAACAATTCCTCACAGGCAATTTAATAGACAATAGACAGCAGGGGCAGGAGTAGGCCATTCTGCCCTTCGAGCCAGCACCACCATTCATTATGATCATGGCTGAACATCCTCAATTTGTATCCTGTTCCTACCTTATCCCCATAACCTTTGATTCCACTATCCTTATGAGCTCTATCCAACTCTTTATTGAAAGAACACCTCCTGCTGTCTCGGGTTCTTCATTCCGTTGACTTCAAATCTTCACAGAATTCAACACACCTTGTTAAATATTCATTTCCTCATTTTTGTTCAGTTCGTTATGTGCATAATGTGACAGTGGGAGTGCACTTGCCCCACAACCTAGGGGTCAGTCCATAGTCTTGGAACCGTCCTGTGTTATTTGTCATTTCACCAACACCAGAGAGAAATATCTGCTGCTCTGCCTAATTTACGCAATTCAATAATTCATAAGGACATAGCCTTCCCAGCATTGGTGACGAGGTGGCCGAGAGGTTAAGGTGATGGATTGTTAATCTATTGTGCTCTGCATGCGTGGGTTTGAATCCCCCCTTCGTCACTGTCATCAACGGCATTTCAGTGGTGCTATTTTCAGATGATCGTAGCTGTTATATTGAATTTGGAGCTCCGATTGTCAGTTCATATGCATCGACGCTATTACAAAATCCCAAAGAATAGTAATTGAAATGTTGGTTGCATTGGGATAATGAAAAGGGGCGTGGTTTTCTTTTTCAAGTCAAGTTGCTGTGAAAGTGTTTTCGTATGAAAGTCATCCAGGAAAATCAAATACCGAGATCTGCGAAGTGCATGTTATGCAAAGGGATTCTTAATGAATGTTTTGTCAGATGAAATCTGAAGGACGTTGAGTAGAAGCAATTCATCCTGGTGAAAAGAGCACAGCGAGACAGCCCAAATTAATGGAGATATTTCAAAGGGGCAGGGCGTGGGTTCGGGACACTGAGAACTGGCTGTAAATGCACAGTGGAGAACTGCCGCTGTGGGTGCCGTGCATGGGCACGGAGAGACTTACACATTGGTCTCACCCTGTCCCCTTGCTCTTGCCATTGATGAATGCTGGACATCGGGCACAGATAAACACAAATGAAGGAAGCAAGCTCCCTCTCGTTATACACACACTGGATGCATCACATTGAACTATGAACAACTGGAGAAATCAGCATGTTACCTATAGGGAGTGAAACTAAACAGTGGATCAATAACCGCAGATTCATGCAACATAAACATGAAAAATGATTTAAAATGTAGGGTGTAGGTTTGCTTGCTGAGCTGTAACTTTGATATCCAGACGTTTCATTACTTGGCTAGGTAACATCATCATCAGTGGCGACCTCCAATTGAAGCAAAGCTGTTGTCTACTGCTTTCTATCTATATCTTTCTCCTCGATGGGTTTCCTGGGGTTTGTGGTGATGTCATTTCCTGTTCGTTTTCTGAGGGGTTGATAGATGGCATCTAGATCTAAGTGTTTGCTTATGGCATTGTGGTTGAAGTGCCAGGCCTCTAGGAATTCTCTAGCATGTCTTTGCTTAGCCTGTTCCAGGATAGAGGTGTTGTCCCAGTCGAAATAGTGGTATTTTTAATCCTATGTGGGGTTACGAAGGAGAGAAGGTCGTGTTTTTTTGTGGATAGCTGGTGTTCGTATATCCTGGTGGCTAACTTTCTTCCTGTTTGACTTACGTAGTGTTGGTGACAGTCCTTGCATGGAACTTTGTAGGTGACGTTGGTTTTGTCCATGGGTTGAACTGTGTCTTTTAAGTTTGTTAGTTTTTGTTTGAGAGTGTTGGTGGGTTTGTGTACTCCTAGGATTCCGAGGGGTCTGAGTAGTCTGGCTGTCATTTCTGAAACTTCTTTGATGTATGGTAAGATGGTTAGGGTTTCTGGCTGTGTTTGGTCTGCTTGTCGTGGTTTGTTCTTGAGGAATCTGCGAACAATATTTTTGGAGCATCTATTCTTCTCGAATACGTTGTACAGGTGGTTCTCCTCTGTTTTCCGAAGTTCGTCTGTGTTGCAGTGTGTGCTGGCTCAATGGAATAGTGTTCTGATGCAGCTTCGTTTGTTTGTGTTGGGATGGTTGCTGGTGTAGTTAAGTATTTGGTCAGTGTTTGTCGGTTTTCTGTATACGCAGGTTTGTAGTTCTCTGTTGTCCTTTCTTTCTACTGTGACGTTCAGGAATGCGAGTTTGTTGTCTGTTTCTTCCTCCTTGGTGAACTTTATGCCTGTGAGGGTGTTGTTGATGATGTTAAATGCCTTTACTATATTTTTTTGTTTTGTGATGACAAAGGTGTCATCTACGTAGCGGACCCAGATTTTTGGTTTGATTGTTGGTAGGGCTGTTTGTTCTAGTCTTTGCATTACCGCTTCTGCTATGAATCCTGATAGCGGAGATCTCATGGGTGTGTCGTTGGTTTGTTTGTAGACTATGTTGTTGAAAGTGAAGTGGGTGGTGAGGCACAGGTTCACTTGCTTCATGATGTTTTCGTTGGTAATGTGATTGATGGTTGTTGGTGCGTCTGTGATGGTCTCTTCTAAAAGTGTGGTAAGTGTTTCCTTTGCCAGGTCGATGTTCATGAAGGTGAACAGTGCTGTTGTGTCGAATGAGATCATTGCTTCTTCTTCCTCTATTTTGGTGTTTTTGATGATTTTTAGGAATTCCTGGGTGGAGTGGATGGAGTGCTGTGACTCTTCTATGAGGCATTTCAGTCTTGCGTGTAGTTCTTTGGCCCGTCTGGAAGTTGGTGTTCCGGGTAATGAGACTATGGGTCTGAGGGGGGCTTCTGGTTTATGGATTTTTGGTAGTCCAGTGCGACTTAGGCAACACCTTGATCCTGGGACAGTCTAAGCAAAGACATGTCAGAGAATTCCCAAAGGACTGGCACTCCAACCAGAACGCCATAAACAAACACATAGATCTGCATGCCTTCTATCAACCCCGCAGAAAACGAACAGGAAATGACATCACCACAAACCGCAGGAACCCCATCCAGGAGAAAGATATAAATAGAAAGCAAGAGACAACAGCTTCGCTTCACATGGAGGTCGCCACTGATGGTGTTACCTAGCCAGGTAATGAAACATCTGGATATCAAACCTACAGTTCAGCGAGCAAACCGACACCTTAAACCTCAACCTGAGTTACAAACCTTCACAAACCTTGCGATTTAAAGTGTCTTTATACGCATCTCATTAATGGACTTTTCGTTATAATAGCCGTCTGGTTGAAGGAAGAAGACACCACATTTCAAGATGGATGACAACGTTACCAATGTTGTTTTGAAATTGAGATCTATTTGATCATAATACGCAGTGAACAAGTTCATTTTAAATAATGCAAACCACATTCTCTCACCTGGAATAAAAGTGTGATATGAATACAAACATTGTCCTTGCTAACTCGCAGTTACTCAACATGAAAAATAGGATGTAGTTTTTATTAAGCATACATCAATTAGCACCATTATCTTACTTTGGATTGACTGCAGTATGCACATGCGAAATAAGGTTTAAGAAAGAATGAGTTTTGGAAATAATGATTCGGTGGTGACTAAAAATAATATTAGGTTCTCATGATGTGGATATTCCACCAATGGGTCCAGTGGTGGGGATGTTCAGTGGGCAGTATTTCTATGATGGTATAGAAGTATGTGAGCTGCTAGGAATGGGAGCTCCCACTTCATTTGGAGCAGCGTCTTTTGACGTGGACCAGAGAGCATTGTGACATCAGTCTGGGAGTTCCAACAACACCTGGAGCAGCTTCCATTGACATGTAGCAGCAGGGAGCATTGAGGCATCAGGCTGGGAGTTCCAAACACAACTGGAGCAGCTTCTGTTGACGTGGAGCAGCAGAGAGCATTGGAACATCCGAATGCAAGATCGAACCTCATTTGGAGCAGCTTCAGTTGACATGGAGCAAGGAGCTTTGTGAGATCCGTCTGGGAGTTCCACTCTCACCTGGAGCAGCTTTTAATGACATGTAGCAGCAGGGAGCATTGGGACATCAGAGTGATTGATCCAGCCTCAACTGGACTGCTTCTCTTGACATGGAGGAGGGAAAATTGGGACATCAGACTGGGAGCTCCAACCTCACAAGGATCAGCTTTTAGTGACATGTAACAGCTGGGAGCATTGGGACATCAGAGTGGTAGGTCTAACCTGGACTGCACCTTTTTCTACTGACATGGAGCAGGGAGCATTGGGACATCAGACTGGGAGCTCCAACTTCAAGTAGAGCCGCTTCTATTGACATGGAGCAGCAAGGAGCATTGGAACGTCAGGTTGGGAGCTCCAACATCACCTGTAGAAGCTTGTATTTACATGGAAGAGGAGGGAGGATTGGGACATTAGGCTGGGGGAAAGGATATTCAACTATTTTAATATAAAGTAAAATATTTTTTAACATCTCAGATGTTAATTGATTTATGAAGTATCTTTCCCGGGAAAATAATTAATTCTTTAGATAGTAAAGACAAGTCCTGAAAATACTCAACTCAGGAAAACGCATTGGTACAGAGAGAAATGGGAGTGATGCTTCATGTCTTTGTCTTTTCTTTTCTGGCCGACTCTGCAGTGGATTACGTCACCGGAAGGACGTTTTCACTCATTTCCTGCAAATTCGGACAGGTCATTAACGTTCTGTAAAGATGAAAATTAATGGGAATATGCGATGTTATGTTTAGGCTGGAGTTTACCTCAAATTATGGTGAAAACGCAGCAAAGTCAGTTGCAATTTCCAAGATTAGCAGTGACCTCATTGATTGGCTGATCAGATTGTGAATGCTCGTTTTTTGAGCACAATTTGAAGTGAATCAATGATGGTGATTATCTTTGTTCTTTGTTCACCTTGTGACTGTTACTGTTATTGCTCATGTCCTTGTTAACACCACAGCTCTGCCGCGTGTAAAATTTCAGCTGTCCATCTGGCCATTGGTGCAACCATTTGTATAGCTGGCTCCGGATCAGGCGGTTGTAAGTTCGACTTTTGCATTGCGCAAGCGCATTGTGGAGATTCATCACAAATCCAACCTAATAACTTTTGTTATGCTGATGTGGATAATATATGAAATTTTCATCTCCACGAACGAAAGTTCTTTCACTCTCTTTGATCAGTTAAACATTACCAAGAGCTATCAGAGTAAAAATCACACAGCACCACATTGTATCGAACAGAGTTAGTTGGAAGCACCAGTGTTCCATGCATTGCTTCTTCATCAGGTGTTTGTCAACTGTTGTAATCTAAAATTGCTCTGTGTGATTATTAAATTTATCCACCCCAGACCAACACCAACACCTCCAAGTCATGGGCACCGTCGACACCACGAACGGTCGGTTAAAGTCCAGATGATCTTCCAAAAGATCGCGCATATTGACACACACACCACGTTTCTGCAGAAAAACACCCACCTGATGAAGGAGCAGCTCTCCTAAAGCTAGTGCTTCCAAATAAACCTGTTGGACTCTACCCTGATATTGTGTAATTTTTAACTTTGTCTACTCAACTCAAACACTGGCTCTTCCATATCATAGACAACATCAGTCATGTCCCTCCGTTGTCAGAGAAGGCAACCTTGGAATAGCCCAATACATTGCTCATAGGGACGTTTCGTTTTCAGAAACCAACACACTTAATCGCTGCAGCTCCGATGGATGAAAAGCACAGAAAAGAAATAGCTGAGACTCAGTTTTGACAATATTTTGAAATTCTTTGTAAAGTGGAATCAGAGGAGAATGAAGGATTAACTGACTGTGCAGAGAGAGGGAAGGCACTATTCCCTTCTTTGATGAGCTGGGGTATTGACTGATCTAAGGCATGAAACAGGTTCCTTGTAGAGCTGCGGTCTCTGCATCAGGAACCAGGGATGAGGGCAGAAGCCGTTGCACCATTTCTTCATAACACAGTTTTTGGAATTATGTCACTGCAGATATGTTTCCCCTCAAAAATGATTGAATTATGGAGTGTTTACA
The DNA here is from genome assembly GCF_047496795.1 of Chiloscyllium punctatum. NCBI lineage: Eukaryota > Metazoa > Chordata > Chondrichthyes > Orectolobiformes > Hemiscylliidae > Chiloscyllium > Chiloscyllium punctatum. Next base: position 53,688,516 of record NC_092751.1, read on the forward strand.
GCACAGAACCGGGTCCCTTCATCTTGTTTCCCAGCACTTGGTCTGTAACCTTGTAAGATCTTACGTTTCACCTGAATGCTAATTTCTCTGAAACGTTTTAATCTCGTAAAACACAATAAGTGGGATTAAAGTTTGAGATGGGAACTGAACCCCATTTTTACCCATAGACTGAAGCACGCAGACACATTTCCCCAAGTGTGACACAGGCCTCGGGAGAAAACAAGCAGAAAGTAAGATTTCACCGACTTGTCTGATGTTGTCCCATTTCTGAGTTCAACACCAATGTCTGGTTACAGCAAAGAAAGGAAGCATTCAGCCTCTCCCGTCCCAGTGTTCCTTGCCCATTGTTTCCCCATTACTCTGTAGTTTTTAACTGCCTCACCTCGTTCTTGCTGCCAAACTTGAGCACTGCTCACGCCCACTATTTCCTGTCCAACCGAACGGTTCTTGGAATGAAAAACAGGAATGGCCTATTTCAAGCACTTTTCTAGTTTACAAGGACAGTTTTATCACCACTGAGCAAGCACATTGCCAGCTCAGAGAGAAGGTCTCATCCTTTAGAAACTGAAATGCAAAGATGATTGGACAGCCTCAGTATTGTAACCCAACCAACAAGACCGGAATTGGGCCGAGGGGATCACGCACAGAAGGATGGGAGAATAGAATGGCGAATTTCTTGGTGTCCAGGGTGATTTTAACAGAAATCTTCCCTGGCAGTATAGTGATGAGGATTCAGTGATTTCACTGTCATGGCTTGTTAAAGATTAAAGTTTACAGTAATCAATATGAAATACTGCCTGATATTTCGAAGCAGAATGATGTGCAGCAGACAGAATCGTTTCCCTGCATGACCTAATAAGAGAGCTCAGAAGAGCCAGGAGCAGACATGAGAGCCAGGAGGAGACATTAGAAGTTGTTGGCGGATAGGATCAGGGTTAACCCTAAGGCTATCCATAGGTATGTCAGGAATAAAAGAATGACGAGAGTTAAATTAGGGCCAATCAAGAATAATCGTGGGAAGTTGTGTGTGGAGTCAGAGGAGACATGGGAAAAACTAAATAAATATTTTTCGACAGTGTTCACTACATAAAATGAAAATGTTGGCGAGGAAGATACAGAGATACTTGCATCTCGACTCGAAGAGATTGAGGTTCACAAGGAAGAGGTATTAGAAATACTGTAGAGTGTGAAAATAGACAAGTCCTCTGGGCCAGATGGGATCTATCCTAGAATCCTCTGGGAAGCAAATGAAGAGATTGCCGAGCCTGTGCCATTGATCTAGAAATCATCATTATCCACAGGAATAGTGCCTGAGGACTGGAGGATTGCAAATGTGGTTCCCTTGTTCAAGAAGGGTAGTAGAGACAACCCTGGTAATTACAGATCAGCGAGTCTCACTTCAGTTGTTGGTAAAGCGTTGGAAAAGATTATAAGAGATCGGATTTATAATCATGTAGAAAAGAATAATCTGGTCAGGGACAGTCAGCATGGTTTTGTAAAGAGTAGGTCGTGCCAAACGAAACTTATGAGTTTTTTGACAAAGTGACCAAATAGGTAGATGAGATTAAGCAGGTTGATGTTGTGTATATGGATTTCAGCAAGGTGTTCGATAAGGTTCCCACAGTAGGCTATTATACAAAATGTGGAGGAATGGGATTGTGGGAGACATAGCAGTTTGAACCAGTAATTAGCTCGCTCAAAGAAAACAGAGTGTTGCAGTTAATGCAACATGTTCATCTTGGTGTCCAGTTACTAGCGGCATTCCGCAAGGGTCGATGTTGGGTCCAGGGCTATTCTTCATTTTTATAAATGTCCTGGATGAGGGCTTAGAAGGGTGGGTTAGTAAATTTGCGGGCAACACTATGGTCGGTGGAGTTGTGGATAGTGACGAAGGATGTAGTAGGTTGCAGAGAGACATAGATAGGATGCAGAGCTGGGCTGAGAGGTGGCAAATTGAGTTTAATGTGGACAAGTGTGAGGTGATACACTTTGGACGGAGTAATCTGAATGCAAAGTACTGGGCTAATGGTAAGATTCTTGGGAGTGCAGATGAGCAGAGAGGTCTCGGTGTCCATGTACACATATCCCTGAAAGTTGCCACCCAGATTGACAGGTTTGTTAAGAAGGAAAACAGTGTTTTGGCCTTTATTAATAAAGGGATTGAGTTCTGGAATCAGACGGTTATGCTACAGCTGTACAGAGATCTGGTACGGCCACATTTGAAGTATTGTCAACTGTTCTAGTCCTGCATTATAAGAACGATGTTGACGCTTTGGAAAGAGTGCAGAGATGATTTTCTAGCATGTTGCCTGGTATGGAAGGAATATATTATGAGGAAAGACTGAGGGCCTTGAGGCTGTCCTCGTTGGAGAGAAGACTGAGAGGTGACTTAATAGAGACATACAAGATAATCAGAGGTTTAGATAGGGTGGACAGGGAGAGTTTTTTTTCCAAGTTTGGGGACGGCAAACACGAGGGTCACAACTTTAAAGTGAGGGGAGAAAGGTATAAGACAGATGTCAGAGGTAGTTTCTTTACTCAGAGAGTAGTTAGGGCATGGAATGCTTTGCCTGTAACGGTGGTAGATTCGCCAAGATTAAGTGCATTTAAGTCGTCATTGGAGAGGCATATGGACGTACATGGAATAGTGTAGATGGGATGGGCTTCAGATTAGTATGACAGGGCTGTGCAACATCGAGGGCCGAAGGGCCTGTACTGCACTGTCATGTTCTATGTTCTATATGCTACAGTTCCACATCAGCAATGTCATCGGCAATTGCCTGAAGTTGAATCAGTTGAAAACAAGAACGGAGGGGGCGTCTGGAAAACGGAAGGGGAATAGTGGTTTGTGAGAGTTAACTAAATGCCTCGTGGAGCCAGGTTCAATGTAGATACTGAATATCGGTTTTCCTGTTTACGTTGGTATACTGATCACTACGGATCAATGACCCAATATTGTCTGCCCTTTGTGTGTTGTTCTTTGTACATTTCACCTCGGCTCAGTGCTCCGGGGGACCACGCTTTTTTAAATTTGGCACATTTTACTCAGGTCGGTTTTGCAGCTTCATATTAAGGCCAACAATTTTAGGAACTCATTGTCACCATTCAGACCACCAAGTCTGTTCCGCTATTGAATGGTTTCATATCTGATCTGATAACCTTGAACTGCACTTTCTTGCCTTTAGCCATAATGCTTGATGTCTTTGCTGTTTGAAGATCTGCCGATCTCAGCCTCATTACACCTAATGACACCTCCTCAACCGCCGTCTGCTACAAGAAAGTTCACTGATACAGAACTGTCTGAGAGAATAAATGCTTCTTCGTCTCTATTTTAATTGTGAGATCCGCATTCTTATACGAAGTTAAAAATCGCACAACACCAGGTCATAGTCCAACAGGTTTAATGGAAGCAATAGCATTTGGAGAGCTGCTCCTTCATCAGGAGGCTGTGGATTACACAGTGGTAAGGTACAGAATTTATAGCGAAAGGTTACAGTGTAATGTCACTGAAATTATACATTGGAAAAATACCTTGATTGCTTGTTAAGTCTTCCATTTGTTAGAATGACTATGTTAGGTTCATTTCTTTCTTATGTAAATCGAAAAACTTTCTTTTGACAGTTACATTCTCAGGTGGACTTTACCAGTTAGTGTCAGCACAGATAATATGTTGAAGGTGCTAGTCCCTGTGTGCTGCGTCCATGCCATAATGTTTAGACTGACGCTCATCTAAAAAAACAACATCCTGCAGGCAAGGATGCCTGAAGACATGGTACATTGGTGAAGCTGAGCGGAGGCGACAGCAATGGAACGGGCGCTGCACATTAATCAATAGACAGGTGTGCCCCTTCCCAGTTGGAGAGCACTTCAGTGATCCAGGACATTCGACCTCAGATCTTCGGGTGACAAACCTCCAAGGCGGTCTTTGGAACAGGCAGCAGCTAAAAGTGCCCCCACAGAAACTGATAGCTGAATTCGGTACCCATGGTCATTGGGTTCATGTCACAGTACAGGTGATCCCATTGCCCTATCTCCAAACAGTGACCCACCTACACACGAGTGCGCACGCGCGTGTGCACGCGCACACTCACACACACACACACACCCGTCTGTGGAGTGAATTTGTCCTTGCAGAGTTACATTGTACTTTGCTCAAAAACTGCATGAATCCATGTAAGTCTCTGGTAACTCATTTTTATAAATTAGAATCATTCTAAACATTATGGAACAGACAGCAGCACATGGGGGCAGACACCAGTTGTTAAACTTCACCTGAGAATGAAACTTTAAAATAAAAAAAAGTTTTGCACTTTACATATGAAAGAAGTGAAGCTCACATGGTCATTCTAACAGATCGGAGACTTAGCAAACAATCAAGGTATTTTTCAATGTACAATTTCGGTTACGACACTATCCGAGTGAATCTCTCCTGCAACGTTCCCAGTGCGATCTCATCCCTGGACAATTCTAGCACTGAGCCGAATGAACATATTTCTATTCTGTAACAGCATCGGGGGTGGCTCTGCAGCACTTATTGCCTTCCGGTTTGGAGTCACGTGGACGCCAGACCAGATAAGGACGGTAGTTTCCTTCCCTCAAGGACGTCAGTGAAACACATGGGTTTTTCAGACAACGTATTCTTAATTCTAGGCATTTATTGCATTCACATACTATCATCATCGTGGTGTGGTGAGAATCCAACCCTTCTGCCCAGAATATTACCTGGCTTTGCTGTGTTAACAATCCAGCGATAATACCACTAGGCTATCGCAGAAAGCCCTCATGGGGGATCTTTTCCAATAGAGTCTCTTTTCCCCAATTATTCCTTATGCCCTTTTATTGAGCCTCACACTCCAATAATCTCTTGTCCATGTCAGTAAAAGCTGCTAAAAGAGAATTGATCTCACAGCCAAGGTATCCAAACGGATCGAATGATTTGAAGGTGCCAATGAAGAGATTGGGGCAACAGTGAGAGCAACGGCACAGACTGGATGGTAACAACGTGAAAGTGTATGTTAGATTGTGCAATGCCTCAGTCAAATGGGATGAGGGATGGAAAAGAGAGTTTGGGAGAGTGCGAGGGAGAGACATCTTTGAGAACTTTTGGGTTTAAATCCTGATACATGAAACGCAGAAATAGCAGAGAGCAAAATTCGATGGAAAACAGATCTTCACCTCGGAGAATATTGTCTTGTAAAAACGATTAATTTCTGACCGTGTTACACCAAAAGTAAAACTTTGAGAGAACTGACCGCCATGCTGTGGATTCGAGCCGAGGTCGCTGCAATCACAATGCAGAATGCGAACTACTAAACGGTTATAGCATTCCACAGACCACACTTATTAACTGCAACCAGTATGGTAACAGAGGAAATGTCAGGAAGAATGTACAATATCAGGACTTAGCGACAGGCATGTGGGAACGCAGAATGAACCGAATCTTTAACTTTAGCGTCCCCAGAGACTGTGGAGATTCCATGAATGAGAGTACAGGAGAATGGGATTAACGAAACTCTCCAACTCTTTGCAGAGTGCAGAATATTGTTGAAACGTATGCTTCAATAGCATTATATTTGAATATCGGCGACTTCATCACTTTGCCCAAACAAGGCAGGACCAATTGCTGCATGCAATCACACATCATTCCAGTTCCAGACCCGGAATCAGAGAAACTGTGTGAAGCATGCACGAAGATCCAATTGGAAACTGGGATGGAATGAAAGGAGAGAGGCGCATGTATTTCCAAGGTTGGGACAGCTCCTGGTCAAAAGTGGGGTCGAAGGGAATACTTGCCCCCATTTATAATATTATGACCATAAAGAGTACATGTTGCTGAGACAGCCGATTGGCCCATCTAAAGTGTGTGGCGAGTTTAATTTTGGGGTGGCAAGGATTGAAATTTCATTTTCGTATTTGGATCATTGGTTTTGACATTGGCATCTGCTTTTGTTTGCATCAGCTCAGAATCAGCTTCTTGTTCCCAATAAATACTGCAACCTGGAGAAGGTGGTGTTGTGGTTATTTAATAAACTAGGCATCCTTGGGGACACACACGGAACTGGTAATGTTAAAGCGCGATGAATAAAACCTGGAATGAAAGTCTGATCTCAGGAACAGAGAACATGCCTTTAATTTCCTGCAATCCTATTCATACATGTCGCTTATACAGGGGTTGCTACCATCTTTACCCAATCCTGTCTAATTGTGTCTCCAGGACCTGAACAAAATAGCTGACCCTTAATCCGAGAATGAAAACTGTGTGAGAAAGCAGGCCATTCAGCCCTTGCAGTCGACACTATCCCTCTGAAGCACATCCCATCAGACCCACACTCCATACCGATTCTATTCCGCTTCATTTCCCATGACTGATCCCAGTCACCTTCACACCTACAGACTGTGGGAGGAAACTCACACAAGCAAAGAGACAATGTGCAAACTGCACACAGTCACACGAGACTGGGATCGAATCCATGTCTCTCGAGCAGCGAGGCAGCAGCGAATCAGGAGGAACAACAAATGCTGTCCTGACCAGCGACATCCACACCCTGTGGGTGTATCATGAAGAATAAAAACACATTCACAACATGGACAACGGGACTTACGTCTGCGTTGACATGATTTCAACCAATTGTTCATCCTGGGTAGATACAAAGACACCGATATCACAGAGAAACCAGGGCAATGCGGAATTCAATTACCTGCTGAAGTGGAAACTCATCTACTCAGTCAAACTGGGGACAGAATATTCAACAGTCCCGTGTATGGGAAGGGCTCAATGAGCAAAAGAACCTCCAGATTTACCAGCAAGATAACATATCCCAGAAGGAGATCAATTAAACTGTCAACGCTGCTGTTAATCCCAACCAGCTGCCAGTTTCATAGCGTCAAAGTCATAGACTCACACAGCATGAAAACAGGCCTTTCACTCCTACAAGCTCATACTGAACATAATGACAAACTAAACGGGTCGCATCTGATGGCTCTTGGAACTGCTGAGGGTGAATAATGTCCTTGTGATATTATTACTGCATTGTTAATATGAATGTCCAGATATAATTCTGTGGACACGGGTTCAAACCCTGGCATGGCAGATGCTGGAATTTTATTTAAACAAATACCTAGAGTCGAATAATGATGTTGAATCAGTAGATCTGATTCACTAATGCCTGATCGGGAAGGAAACTGCCTTACCTTTCTGGTCTGGCTGGTATGTGATTCCAGATCCATAATATCGTGGTTGATTCTGAACTTCCCTCTGGGCAATAAATTAGGTACTAGGCATGAATGAATAGCTTTTGTTAATCCCACTGATACTTTCCAATTCATTTAGCGATCCAAATATCCTGTAAATATTGTAAATGTACTTTCATTCATCACTGCCTCAGGAAGTGAATTCCACACATAAACCATCCTCTGTTAAAAAAAAGCCTCTCATGTCTTATTTGAATTCCCTCTTTCCACTTTAAACATTTGCCCACTCGTATTGAAATGCCTCTCCTTGGAGAAAAGACAGTTACAGTTAACTCCAGCCGAACTCTCAATAATTTATACATTTCTATCAGGTCGCCTTTCAAACTCCAGTGCTCGAGTGAAAACATTCTCAGAATGTCCAGCCTTTCGTAATAACACAAACCTTCCCCACTCGCCATACGCTGGTATACCTCTTCTAAAGCTACTCCAGCTGAATAATTTCCTTGCTATTACTTGGCGGCAAGAACTGGACACAGTATTCCAGAAGACGCATCAGCCAATATCCTATTCAAGTTCAACATAACGTACCAACTCCTACGCTCAAAGGACAGAGCAACGAAGGCAAGATGACATTTTTTTTTAACTATTCTGTCTATATATGAAGCAAATTTAAAAGAATTATGTACTTGCATTCCTGGCCTCCGTGTTCCACAACACGATGCAATGCCGGTCATTAATTTTATAAGTCCTACTAATAGTTGATGTAGCAAAATGCAATACCTTCCATTTATCCAGATTGAACTTCATGTGACATTTTTCAGCCCAAAGACGCAATGGATTAAGATCCTTCTGGAACCTTAGATCACCTTCTTTACAGTCTCCAATTCTGCTGTCCTCTGCAAGCTTATGAACCATGGCTTCTATGAGTTCTATTGTTTTCTCATACAGGTCAACGATTTTTACTTATTTGTCGTGGCCATCATTTAGCTGTTTGCAAATCAGGTAACAAATAGTCATGTCGTTAACCATGAGGAAGAAAGCCATAGACTGCTGGGAGATTGGAAACAATCAGCAAGAAAATGTGCTGAAAGGAATTCAATCCAGTGAAGTGGGTGATAATGAATTTGAGGACTCACAATGAGAAAAGTGTGAATACTGAGTGGTTTAAAGTAATAAAAGAGAAATTAGAGTAGACATTCACGAATGTTTGAAGGTGATTGGACAAGGGATCAAGTGGTCTCGATGTTCTTGACCGCAGGTGGGAATATAAAAGCCGGGAAACGATGCTGGAACTTTAGCAACGGCCTATTCAAGATCAATGGACAGGGGAATCAGATGGACGGAAGTGCGTACTTCAGGTGCTGGAAATCAGAACCAAGATTAGAGTGGTTCTGAAGAAGCACAGCAGGTCAGGCAGCATCCGAGTTTCAGAAACAAATAACGTTTCGGGCAAACGCCCTTCATCAGGAATAAAGCTGGGAGCCTCGAGGGTGAAGCGATAAACGGGAGGACTGGGTCTGGAAGAATTAAGCTGAGAGTGCAAGAGGTGGATAGAGATGGGGTTAAAGGAGATAGGTCGGAGAAGAGGGTGGAGCGGATAGGTGGAAAGGAAGATAGACAGGTGGGACAGGTCAGAAGGACGGTGCCAAGTTAGTAATTTGGAACTCGGATAAGGTGGCCGTGGGGAGATGAGAAAACTGGTGAAGACCACGTTGATCCCCTGGGGTTGAGGGTATGGAGGTGGAGGAGACTCAGGAACTGCATGTCCTAGGGAGAATCGGGGACGTGGTAATTGATGTTTTTGGTCATGGGGCGTTGGAGTTGAATTTTGCGGGTTCCCTGGAAATGTTCTCTGAAGCGCTCTCCGAGAATGTGTCTGTTGGCCCCAATGTAGAGGAGACCGCATGGCGAGCAACAGATGCAATAAATGACATGTGTGGAAGTGCACACGGATATTTGATGGATGTGGAAGGCTCACTGGCGCCTTGGAATGATGTGCGAGGGAAGATGTTGGTGCAGGTTTTGCAATTCCTGTGGTGGCAGGGAAGGTGCCGTGAGGGGAGGGTGGGTTTTTGGAGGGCGTGGACTTGACTAGGTAGTCGTGGAGGAAAGAGTCTTTGAGAAAAGTGGATAGGGGTGGGGAGGGAAATATAAATTTCCCTGTCACTGCAGAAATTGCAAAACCTGAACCCACATCTACCTTCTCACCCCTGTCCAAGGCTCTAATGGAGGCTTCCACGTCCATCAAAGTTTCTCCTGCACTTCCACACATGCCATTTCTTGGATACGTTCCTCCCGATGCGGTCTCCTCTAAGTTGGAGAGAGGAGATGTGTTCTCACACAACACTTCAGAGAATATCTCCAGGATACCCGCAAGAATCAACCCCAGTGCCCCATGGCCAAACATTCCAACTCCTCCTCCCACTCTGCCGAGGACATGAAGGTCCTGGGCCTCCTGCATCGCCACTGCCTCACGACCCGATGCCTGGAGGAAGAAAGCCTCATCATCTGCCTCGGGACCCTTCAACACCATGGCATCAATTTGGACTTCACCCGTTTCCTCATTTCCCATCCCCCTACCTTACCCCAGTTCCCACCTTCCAGCTCAACTCCGTCCGCCTGACTTGTCCCACCTATGCATCTTCATTCCCACCTAACCACTCCACCTACGTCTCTGACATTTCATGTTCACCCCCCACCCGCATCCACTTACAGCACTCTCAGCTACCTTGTCCCCAGCCCCACCCCCTTCCCATTTATCTCACCATCCCATCTGCTCCCAGTTTCATTCCAGATGAAGGTTTTTGACTGAAACGTCCATTTTTCCTGCTCCTCAAATGCTGCCGGACCTGCTGTGCTTCTCCAACACCACTCCAATCTTGAGGGGAGTCAGTTGATTGAGTGGATTTTCAGATATTTTCTATTGTTGACCACAGGCTGTGGATGATAGCAGAACTTTAGCAACCAACAGGTCAGGGAACAGCTAAAGGACAGCACAAGTCTGGTCACGGCATAAATCAACATTTGTCTTAAATTTGTAAGATAAAAGATGGAAGGCTGAAGTATGCCACTTTGCCCATCAAGACCATTTCACCAATGAGTTTCTCACTGATTCCTTTCCAAGTCAGGGTGCTATGGGCCTAGGAGGGGAACTTGAAAACTGTGGCGTTTTGCTGCATCTTCCAACCTTGTCCTTATCGTCAGTACAGCTGTTGAGCTTTGAATGTTGTCAAAAATGCCCGAATGACTGACTCCAGTGCATCTTATAGTTGGTGAACTCTGCTGCAATTGTGCCTTAGCGGTGAAGGGAATGAATATTGCAGGTATTGAAGAGGGTACACTCAAGTGACTGCATTGTCGTGGACGGTGTCCAGTTCCTTAAGTGTTATTGAAGTTACACCCATCTAGGTAAATGGAGAGTTATATTCCACGTCTCATTTGTACCTTGCAAACGATGTAGGATTCACAGAACAATGAGTTGAGTTTATAATCAAAAAATGTTTCAAGAACATGTTATTGTTGTCAAAGTGTTTATGTAGCCAGTTTCTATAAGTTATTTCCCCCGAAATAATAGCTCTGTGGACGATTACACGGAGTAATTTGTTTACAGTAAAGTTATTGAATGTCAATGAGATATGATTAGATTCGCATTTGTCAGAGTGATCATTACTCTATTTCGTCCTTGTGTGGACCAATCTGATTCCAGTCACTGTCTGATTTCAAGATCCAATTGCCGTCTGTGCTTGAGATTTCAACCGTTTCTTCGCATAATTGTCTCCACCTGCCTTAATAACATGTAAGGAAGCTAAAGGGGACAGCAGAGATTAATGAACATGTTTTCAACACTGGAAGAAATGGAGCTTCGTGGAATGATTAGTTAGGCTGGGATTATTCTCCTTGAAACAAAGGAGAGGGAGGGGAGTTCTATCATCACATCGTAACATTTATAAACGTTCAATATTCATGGGATCTTGACAGGGTAGATACGGGCAGGTGGTTCACCCTCTGGTTTGAGGAGAGCACCAGAGGACATGAACTCAGAATTAGATATGGCCTATTTAATTCAGAAATGAGGAGTAATTTCTTTGCTCAGGATCCAGTGAATCGGTGGAACTCCTGGCCGAAATTGTTGTTGAGGCTGAGTTGTTGTGTATTTTCAAACTGTGCCAGACAGATATTTAACCAGAAAGATGATGAAGCTTTGTCGAGGCAATGCTGGAGAATGGAGTTGAGGATTATCAGATCAGCCATGAGTTCGTTGAATGGTGGAGCAGACTCAATGGGCTGAATGGCCGTCTTCCATTCCTACATCATTTGTCTAACGCCCTATTTGAATGATACCTTTTGAATTCTGAGGGAGTGAAATGAAGTAATAGAAACGGTTTCTCAAACTGATCAGACAGATCAGGAACTAAGCTCATAATTTCATGAACAGGAAATGTGCTGTAGCCTGGATACAACAAATGGCACTGGGCACGCCGAGGATGGGTATGTGCAGATGTTGTGATTGCTGAAGAAAATTGGTGGGTCTAATATTGTTGCCAACTTGGTGATCACGCTGGATGATTGATCGCGGTATGATTCACACAGCAAAAGGTTGTGAAATAATGAAAAATTCGTTTCATTGGAAAAGTTTTCTGCGGTTCCAATTCAATTGACTGTTAAGAATACTGATCAGAACTTTGTGTGGATTGTTACATTAAAATTCACAATCCCACTAGATAAACTATTGCACCCGATCTCTCCTTATTTGTACCCCTTTCATTCGATGTCAATTCATAGAACGTCAAGATGGAATGAAAGGAGAAAAGAAACGTTTGCCCTCCTTTTCATTATCCCAATGTAACTTACAACAGAATCAAATTGCTTTATTCCGACTTTGATGATGAATCGATTTATCACAAATCTCCGGTGCAATGAAGGGCAAGAGCAAGATTCTCCACGTTAAATGTTGCATTCAATTTTGCTCCGAATTTATGTCAGCTTAAAGAAAATACTGATGAGATAAACAGAAGGTTGAACTACAAAACAAGATGACAGTTTTGATGCTCAGTTACTTTGGCAGATTTCAATGAGTATCAAATGAATCCAACATCATGGCGATCGTCCTCCCATCTTTAATGCATGGGATTAAAGCAGGAAATCGATCTCCAAGAGACGGGTCACTTCCTATTCATTATGGAATAGCTGTCCTAGACAATAGACAAAATCTGCTCAGTTCCATTTATGTGGAATATTAATAGAAATCTTTCAAAACTATGAGGTTTTTTGCTGAATCTTACTCAGCTGCAGATGTTTCCGATATTCCTTTGCATCTGAAGTCGTCCAAATTAGAGATTGTTTCCTCGCACCTTCTAGCCCCTACACCCTCCTTTACACTTTTACCTGGCAACAGGCTATCTCTCACCTGGTGAAACTCACTGCTTCTGTGTCTCTAAATGTGCCTTTCCAAATATTTTGGAAACGGATTGTCTGAGTGACAGAAATTCTGCTCCCATTATGTCTTTGTCCCACATCGATGGTTTTGAAATCTTGACTTTCAGAAATTTATGAACTTGACAGAGTGCATTTGCCACATATTTACTCTCTCCAAACCTCATATACTCTGGAAAACTTCCATTCGGTTTTCCTTGGTTTAGTTTCAAATTTTCCAGCACACAAATAAATAAAATTCCATCCCCACTAAATGCCGTCAGCATCGTCTACAATGTCTAAGCAGCCCAGTAAATGATGGCAGTGTCCTCTCTGATGGAATCACAGATTCCCCCTACAATGCAGAAAGTACAGTTCAGCCAATCGAGTCTATTGGGAGACTCTGAACAGCATCTCAACCAGACCTGGCTCTCGTCTCTATCCCTCCGGGCCTCTGGCTTGTGATTTCAAATAAACCTGCTGGAATAAAACCTGGCATCGTGTGACTGCTGACCTTATCACCGCGTTACCCATGGCTCATTCACTTAACTTACTTAATTCACTCCCTGGACATATCAGCGCAATGTAACATGGCCAATCCACCTGACTTGTAGACTTAAGAGCAGTGTGAAACACTGAGCAAATGTACCATCACATTGACCACTATCTGTATCATGTGTAACGGCTTTACACACTGGGAACTCCGCCTAGTTAAAGCAAGCTGCGACCACCAACCTGAATTCTATGCACCCAAACGCGGTTCTACGCTGTACAACCTCAGGAGTTCTGCTGGAAATGTCTCTGCGCTCAGATCTGAATAGGTTTATTCTGTTTTCTTCCTCAGATTCCTGCTTTAAATAAACATATCAGTCAGGAACAACACTACATAATGGTTTTCATTGCAACACAAAAACAATGTGCGGTTTGCTGAAGTTACGTGTTTGCACTTTCACTGACACTCCATCTCCCCAGGAGCTGCAGCCCTTCCCCAGCTGATTCAGACAGCAATGTCCTTCCTGTGACGTCCCATCGAGAATGGAAGGCCAGCCATGAATAACCTTCACTGGGGAACAGAGCAACAGGTTTAAAATTAACGATGCTCCCAGGGGAGAAATGAGCCCTCTGTCGGGCGGGGACACTAACCACGATACTGTGGAGGACAACAACATCGAAGGAGGCCCTTCAGCCTGTTGTGGCCTCACTTGTCAAACACAACTGCTTAACGACCTGAATCACGTTTTCCATCGTTTATCCCATAATCTTACATGTTTTGGCATGGCAAATTAACATCTCAATTTTTTTTAAGGTTAGAATGATTTCCGTCTCTCTGACCCTTTCCGCAAATCTACTCAAATTTTCTGCCTTTTCCCGAAATCTCTTGGCCCCAGTGTTCGATCCCTCCATCAATAACAAAAGCTTCTTTCAGTCTATCATATCCATATCCCTCAGTATTTATTACATCTCAGTCATGTCTTCTCCAATCTCCTCCGCTCAGCGACAAACAACCCCAGTCTGTCCAATCTCTCCTCACAACTGAAACTCTTCAGCCCAGACAATATCCCAGTGAATCTCTCCTGCACCGTTCCCAGTGCGATCACATCCATGCAGTACTCTGAATTGCAGAACAGCACACAGTAATCTAGCTAGGGCCGAATGAACTTTTTTTTCTATTCTGTTACAGTATGAGGGCGTCGCTCGCTCGGCAGTATTGATTGGTATCCCTAATTGCACAGCGGGCAGTTGAGACTCAACCATATTGTAGTGAGTCTGGAGTCACATGGAGGCCCGATCAGGTAAGAATGACAGTTTCATTCCTTAAATGACGTCAGATGGTTTTGTTTTTTTTCAACAATTGAACATGAATATACAGGAGTTATAAGATTCGTCATTCCAGATATTTATTGAATCCCAATTCTACCACCGAGCATGGTCGGAGTCAAGCCCAGGTCCCAGGTGTCTGAATTAACAGTTCAGTGTTCAGTGGTAATAGCGCTTGGCCATTGCAGAAAAGCAGTGCAACTGATCTTATCCAATTAAGTGACTTTTCCCTGATACTGTTCTGTGCCATTTTTCTGACCTTGACCTCCCGAATAATATCTGGTCCATATCAGTAAAAGCTGTTCCATGTGTATTGATCTCACAACAGTGGTAACCATTTGGATCAAATGGTCTGCAGGTCCCAATGGTGGGGTTGGGGCACGTTCACCCAGCAACAGTGACCCCAGCCACACAGACTGATCGGTATCAATCTGAGAGTCTGTATTAGATACTGCAATACCTTAGTGAAATAGGAAATGACTCCGCAAACACATGAGGAAAGAGCAGCGCTCAGAAAGCTCGTGGTTCCATTAAACCTGTAAGACCATAACCTGGTGTTGGGTCATTTTTAACTTTGTACTCCATAGTCCAACACCAGCATCTCCAAATTAACGAAATGGGGTTATGGGATGGAAAGTTCGGTTAGTGATCGTAGGAGGGAAGAAATCTCTGAGAACAGGTGGATTTGAATTCTGACATATGAAACACAGAGATGTGAGAGGGCAGAGCTTGAAGGGAAAAAAATCACCTTGGAGAAAATCAAAACTTTAAAACAACCGATTCATGGGGGCTTCACAGAAGACTGGGAGACATAGAGAAATTTTTGCCGTGACTCGGATTCGAACCAAGGTTCCTGCGACCACAGCGTAGAGTACTAACCTCTGTACGATCACAACAACCCACAGACGAACACACTAAACGTGTTCAATAAGTACTGTGTCATAAGAAATGTTAGGCAGCGCACCAAATGTACAATATCAGTGCTTTGCGAACAGTTGCAGATATGTGGGAACTCAGAATGGGCTGGCGATTTAACATCAGTTCCCCCAGTGGCTGTGGTGATTCCATCATTAATGTGTTGAAGGCTGAGATCAATAGATTTCTACAAAACATCAAAGATTCGGGGGACAGTGCAACTTTTGTTACCTGTACATCCACCAATAACATTTATTGTATCCGTTGCTCCCAGTGCAGTCTCTGGTACATTGGGGAGACTGGGCGTCTCCAAACAGACCGCTTTAGGAAACATCTCCGGGACACCCGCACCAATCAACCACACCGCCCCGTGGCCCAACATTTCAACTCCCCCTCCCACTCTGCCGAGGACATGGAGGTCCTGGGCCTCCTTCACCGCCGCTCCCTCACCACCAGACACCTGGAGGAAGAACGCCTCATCTTCCGCCGAGGTACACTTCAACCCTAGGGCATCAATGTGGACTTCAACAGTTTCCTCATTTCCCCTTCCCCCACCTCACCCTAGTTCTAAACTTCCAGCTCAGCACTGTCCCCATGACGGGTCCGGACTTGTCCTCCCTGCCTATCTTCTATTGCACCTATCCATTCCACCCTCCCCCCAGACCAATCACCTTCATCCCCTCCCCCACTTAACTATTGCACTCGATGCTACTTTCTCCCCACCCCTACCCTCCTCTCACTTATCTCTCCACCCTTCAGGCTCTCTGCCTGAATTCTTGATGAAAAGCTTTTGCCCGAAACGTCGATTTTACTGCTCCTCGGATGCTGCCTGAACTGCTGTGCTCTTCCAGCACCACTATTCCAGAATCTGTTTTCCAGCATCTGCAGTCATTGTTTTTACCAAATTTTTGTTGAAATGTGTACTTCAATAGCAAAGCAGTTTTACATCGGTTCCTTCACAAGTTTCCGCAAACAAGGCAGTAACCACTGCTGCCACATAATCCCATTTCCCAGCCTCAGAATCAGAGGAACTGAGTGGCGCAGTCGCAAATAACCAACTTGAAATCAAGATGGGAATGGGGTTGCAGAGATACTCGATGGCTCAAGTGACGCAACCGGAGAAAGCACGGTGTTTCTATGACAGTTTAGAGGCGTAAGCAATTCCGAGGTTGGGAGTGCTTCTGGTCAAAGGCGGAGCAGAATGGAAAATTTGTTCCAGTTTATAAAAACAGCAATCTACATTGCATCTTGCTAAGACATCTGAGTGACATAACTGGAGCGTGGGCAGCTGGTTTGACGTTTAATTTTGCTTCATTATCACCCAGTTCCCTGGAATGAATTGCTTTCACCAGTTTTATTTCCAATTGTTTGATATCTCCCTGCAGTCTGCGGCTTTCTTCCTCATGGTAAATTGCATGACTAACTGTTGTGTGATCCACACACTGCTAAATCACGGCCACTACATGTAAATAGGAATCATTGATCTATATGAGAAAACAGTGGAACACACAGCAGGCATGCTTCGTAGGTTTGCAGGCGACGCCAGAATTGTAGACAGTGGAGAAGAGTATGTAAGATTCAAAAGGATCTTAATCCAATGAGTCGTTGTACTAAAAAATGTAACATGGAGGGAGTTCAATCTGGATAAATGGAAGATATTGCATTTGGTACAACAAAAAGAATATGGCTTTGCGTATGTTGGAGAGCATTGAAGCTCGGTGTGCAGGTACATAATTCCTTGTAATTTGCATTACCAACAGACGAGATGGTTCAAAGGCATACTTCCCTTCATTGTTCAGTCCTTTGTGTATAGTAGTTGGGACGTTATGTTGAAGTTTTGCAGGACATTGATGAGGCGTCTTCTGGAATATTATGTCCAGTTCTGGTCGCCCATTTGTAGGAATGATATTATTCAGCTGGTGTAGGTTCACAAAAGGTATACACGCTTGTTGCCTGTGGAAGGTTTGAGTTATAATGAAAGGTTGGATCGGCTGAGACTATTTTCAGATTCGAGATCGGGGTGCTGGAAAACCACATCAGGTAAGGCAGCATCCCAGGAGCAGGAATTTTTTTTTCACGCAAGTGTCCTTCACCAGGCTCTTCCCCGAAACGTCGATTCTCCTGCTCCTCAACTGCTGCCTGATCTGCTGTGCTTTCCCAGCACAACATTCGCGACTTTGATCTCTCATCTGCAGTTCTGACTTTCTCCTAGTTAAGAGTGTTTTCACTCTAGGTTAGGGGTTTGAACGGCGACCTGACAGAAGTTTATGAATTATTGAGAGACAAGTTTAGAGTTAATGATGGCGGCCTTTTCGCAGGAGGGTAATGTCAAGACGAGAGGGCATATGTTTAAGATGAAAAGAGAGAATTTTTTTTTAAAAAGACATGTGCCGCATTTTTTGAGGGACGGTGTTTTACATGTGTAATTAACTTGCTGAGCAAGTGATTGATGAGGGAATGTTCGCAGCATTTAATGGACAATTGATTCCAAACATGAATGGGAAAGTGGGATTTTAAAAATAAATATATTCATGCCTAGTACGTCAGTTATTTCCCAGAGCGCATTTATGAGTCAACCACGGTATTATCCATCTGGAGTCTCCTGTGGGACAGAGCAGATGAATATGGCAGGTTGCTTCCCGAACTTGCATGAGTGAATCAGATTGTATTTTTACACACATCTTTTTCAGGTCATCACGAGACTCTTCAATTCCAAGTGCTTATTGAATTCAAACACCACTATCTGCCATGCCAGGACCTGAACCCTTTGTCCCCAAAATATTACCTGGGCTTTGGATAAACAACACAGTAATAAAACGACAAGGGCATTATCACCACTCAGCGGGTACAGGAGGAGGCAGACGGGAATGGGTTAGTTTGGCAGTATGTTCAGCATGGATCGGTTGCACTGACAGGCCTGTTTTCATGCTGTATGACTCTGACTGACGCTATGGAGCAAGTAGCTGGTTGGGATTAACAGCAGCATTGACATCATAATCGAACACCTGATGGGATATGTAATCCTGCTGGAGTCTCCGGAGGTTGGTTTGCTCAATCATCCCTTCCCACACACGGGACTGGTGAATGGTCTCTCCCCAGTGTTACTGATTAAATGAGATTCAATTTCTATGGTTAATTAACTCCCTTCCAGCAGTTCCCACATTGCCCTGCTTTCTCTGTGGTATCAGTGTCCTTTTTTTCTACACCGGGTGAACGATCCTTTTAAATAGTGTCCACTTCGATACAAATCCTGTTTTCCATGTTGTGAATGTGTTTTCATTCTTCCTCATTCACCCACAGGGTGTGAGTATCACTGGTGATGACAACATTTATTCTTTGCCCCTCGTTCGTTGCTGTCTGGCTTCACCACAAACCCGGATGTGATCCCTGCCTCGGGTGTCTGTCTGTGGGCAATCTACACATTCTCTTTGTGTTTGCGTTTTTATTTCTCCCTCTGACCAAAGATGTGCCAGTTACAGGGATCAACAATGTGAAATGCAGGCTTATGGGACAGGGAATACCATGGGGTCTGGTGGAATGCCCTTCGGCTGTACCGTGTGGACTGGAAGGTCCGATTAGACTGCTTCGCCACGCGGTGGAGATTCTTGAATTAAGGGTCAGCTCATGTTTTTCTGGTCCTGGAGTCTCTCGTAGGCAGGACTGGGTGAAGATGGTTGAATCCCCTGCATCGGGGACATGAATGAATGCGATTGCAGGAAATTAAAGTCATGATCTCTGTTCCTGAGGTCAGGCTTGTATTTCATGTTTTATTTGTCGAACGTAAACATCAAAATTTCTGGTGTCCCAACCCCCAAGGATGACTAGTTTAAAATATCACCGCCAGCAGCACCTTCTCCAGGTTGAAGTCTTGACTGTGTGGAAGAAACTGAGCTGATGCGAGCAAATGTAGCTGCCACCGCCAGTGTCGGAAACACAGACCCAAACAGCAAAATCATCTTTGCAGCAAAACCATTGCAAAGTTAAGGGCTCAACACGCTCCAACTTGTGCCACTCAGCTGTCTTAGAAAGATGCTCCGGAAATCGCTATGATAGTGTAAACGGGGACAACCATTCCCTTGAGCAGGAGCACACTCAACCGAGGAATTTCTTGCGCCCCTATACCATCACAGAAGGACAGGACGCTCACCTATTACATCACTGGAGCCAGAGAGTAACTCCGCGCGCACATTCCCATCCCCATTTCCGGTTGGATCTGGGCGGCTGTGCTGATGTTAAGCTAAAATGCTATTGAAGCATACATTTCAACAATATCCTGTACTGTCCCCCGAGTCTTTGATGTTTTGTCGAAATCGATCGATCTCATTGTCATTCAAGGGATCTCCACAGTCTCTGAGGACATCGAACTGAAAGATTCAGCTCATTCTCAGTTCCCACATGTCTGTCACTGTTCGCTGAGTACTGATATTGTACATTTGCTGTTCTTCCGAACATTTCCTCTGCTAGTATACTTATTGCTACTTGCAAGCATCCAGTTCAATGGTTGCTGTGATCGTGGTTGTCGGTATTTTGCATTGTGACCACAGCAACCTCGATTTGAAACCAAATCACGGCACTAATTGTTCTCTCCGTTGTCCTTTTTGTGACACATGCTAAGAAATTAATTGTTTTACCTTCAAATTCCGCTCTCTTACATCTCTGCGTTTCATATATCAGGGTTCAAACACGCCCGTTGTCAGAGATTCCAGTCCTTCCCACGATTATTAAACCTCCTTTCCGTCCCTCCTCCCATTTCTCTGAGGCAATGCCCAATCTATCACTCTCTTTCACATTCATACTGTTCTGTCTGTGCTGCTGCTGCGGTCACTGTTGTTGGGTGAACCTGCCCCAATTCCACCATCGGGACCTTCAAACAAGTCGATCCATTTCGATCCCACGGTTGTGAAATCAATCCCCATGTAGCAGCTTTTACTGACAATGGCCAGAGACAATTGTAGCGTCAGGCTCATGGAAAATACCCAGGGCGGTTTTGGTGAAAAGACATTTTATTGTTCAAGATTAGCTTTGTGGCTTTCTGTGTTGGTCTTGTGGTAATTACATAGGACTGATAATCCAGAGACCGAGGTAATAGTCTGGGTACTCGGGCTTGAATCCCACCATGCCATGATCGTCAAATTTGGATTCAATAAATATCTGCATTGAAGAATTTAATGACTACTATATATCCAATGACAATGGTTGATAAAAAAAAAACTGTTTCATTGATGTTATTTCGGGATGGAATTTGCTATCCTTACTTGATCTGGGCTGCATGTGACTTCAGACTCGTAGCAATATGGTTGAGTCTCAACTGCCCTCTGGGCAATTTGGAATGGGTAATAAACTCTGCCCAGCCAGAATCGCCCTCATACTAATCCAGAAATTTAAAAAACAAATGCTCATTAGCCTCAAGCAAGAGCGTTGTGTGCAGTCTTGCAAGTCACATTATAGCAGGGATGTGATCACACTGAGAACATTACAGGAGATATTTACCGGGATTTTGTTTGGGCTGAAGAGTTTCAGTTTGGAAGAGAAACAGGACAGAGTGGAATGTTTGTCGCAGTGTAAAGGAGATGCAGACAAGACATGATTGAGTTAGGGCATGGATAGGGTTGACTGAACGAGTTTCCCATTGATGCAGGGATCGATCAGCAGGTGCCAGAGATTTAAGGAGAAAGACAGAAAGGTTTGAGAAGATGTGCGAAAAAGCTTTATCAGCCAGCGGGGGGTTGGAATTTGGAATACACTGTCTGCATTTTTCAGAGTGGCAGAAACCCTTCGAGCCTGAACAAATATTCAGATGTGAACCTTTGATGCCAAGACATATCAGGCTGTGGGGTAAGCATTCTGAAATAGGATTCAGTTCATTAGGCAGTTGTTTTTGACAAGTGTGGCCACAATTGGTGGAAGGGCCTCCTTTGACACTCTTGTCCTCGGTAGTATAATGGTTAATATCCCCGCTTGTCACAGGGCTCAATTCTCCACTGGGCACGATGTAAATATTTTAAAATTGTCGCTCCATTTCCAAGGGCGCGTATTGATACCTGTCCTTCCATTCTCGATGGGGCATGTCACAGGAAGGACAGTGCTGCCTGAATCAGTGTGGGAAAGGGCTGCAGCTCTCACGGAGGCAGAGTGTCAGTGAAAGTGCAAACACGTGATCTCTGCAAACTGCACCTTTTTACTGTGTTGGAATGAAAAGCATTTGACAGGCTTGTTTCGGATTGAAGTGTTTATTGGAAGCAGGAAGGTGAGGAAGGAACAGCGTAAAAGCGTTCAAATATGAGTGCAGAAACATTTCCCGCAGCACGAATCAGATTGTAAAGCACAGAGTAGTGTTTCGATACATTGAATTTGGGTTGATTTGCTTTGATGAGGCTGAGTTACCAGGATATAAAGCCATTAAGAATGATACAGGTTTTGCTCACAATGATGGAACATTGGCTCAGTAATTCGCATTGCTGTTCGGTCTGAGGGTTATATTGATTGGCCAAGTTAAATTGACCTCTCGTGTCCAGGGATTGAATTAATAAATTAAGTGAATTAGCCATGGATAACGCTGGGACAATGCCAGAAGTCACAGGACGCCAGGTTATACCCCAACAGCTTTTTTTTATATCATAATGGGGAGGGTTGCCCCTTCTTCTGGTGAAATATAAAGAAATGGGGAGGGGAGCTAGGTCTGGGTGAGATGCTCCTCAGTGTGTCGACACCGGCTTGATTGACTGAAATGCTCTCTCTGCACTGTAGGATTCTGTGATTCTCTCGGAGAGGGTTATGAAGGGGTTTACTGGGGTGTAAAGCCATTAGAGACGATGCTGAGACGGGGTGTACTGAGGATGAGATTTTATTCACTTGTTGTCTTCGAAAATTTAGAACAGTTATCCCTGAACCAAGAAAGACTTAATTGGGGGGTGGTTCATGTTATGAGATGTTTGGACAGAGTAAATAGGAGGAAAATTCCATATTTCAATTGAGTAAACGTCTCGACGTCAGACATTCAAAACCTTTGATTAAACCTTTGAAGGACAAAGAAATGATGAGAGCAGAATCGCTGTTACTCCAAGAATCTGTTTTTCAAAATATTTGGAAAGGCACATTTGGTGACATACAAGGAAAAAAATTCACAAGGAGAGAGACAGCGTGTGGCTAGGTAAAGGTGTAGGGGTGTGGTGTAGTCAGTCGGAAGTTGCGGGGAAACAATGTCTAAGTGGGTTGACTTTAAATGTAAAGAATTTCGTGAACGTGTGCAGCTGAATATGATTCGATTCCAAAACCTCTGGATTTCGAAAGATTTGGCATAATATTCTACCTGAAGCATTGTGAATGGAACTGAGTGGATTTTTCTTATTGTGAAGGGAAGATATTACATAATGAATAAGAAGTGCCCAGTTGCTTGGAGAGCGACTTACTGCTTTAATCACATGCGATAAGGATGTGAGGACAAATACCATGATGTTTGGTCCATTTAATACTCGGTGAAATCTGCCAAAGCAACGAGCAACAAAACTGGTGGATTTTCTTTTGCACTTTAACCCTCTGATTTTCTAAGCAGTATTTTCCTAAAGCTGAAATAAAGTCTGAGCAAATTTGAATGCAACATTAATCGTTCCAATGAGATAAATCTAATTCACTTGTGATTATTACAATGAACATTGTGAGGTTGCAGCAAAATTAAAATGAAATGAACAAAACAGTGTTTCTTGCGATTTAATCCAATTCAGGTTCAGCCATATGAGAAAGGCCATTGAGCCACAACATCGCCTTTATTTCCCTCTCCATGGCTGCTTCTTCACGTGAAAGAGAAAGTGACTGAAGAAATTATGAGTCAAATGTAGATGTGATTTTGAGGGAAAATTCTTGTTCTTTGTTTCATTCCGACACAGTTCTGACTCAGAATGTATCACTGATAGCTATTCATTCTGACGAGCATGGCGATTTGTTGGCATTTGCTGTTATTATAATTCTGGTGCAAGCAGAATCACAATGGTGTGGATTTGATTCCGCTCTGCAAATTTCTCATCCTTCACTTTCACCACATGTACCCTGATGAGGTGACATGTCACCACTCTACAAAATGTGCTGAGAAGACTGAATGATTGTGGTGGTGGGTTATTACACCACTGTGCTCCGCATTCACGAGTTCGAGTCACACTCTGGTTGCTAACTTTACAAACCGCTCCAGCAGTTTTTATTGGCACCTCACACGTCTGGTATAGAATGGAGAGAGAATCTTGTTCTTGCCCTTCACTGCACGGGAGATTCACGAATAATCGGCATCACATTAAAGTCGAAATGAAGAGTGAGAGCAGTCATTCTATTCAATTGAAGATTAACTTGGTGTAATGAGAAAGAACGCATTTTTCTTTCCGCCCCACATTCCATCTAGTCTTTCTATGAACTTGCATCGAAAGAATGAGAAACAAATAACAATAGATCGGGAGCACAAGTTTATCCAGTGGGGAGGTGGGGGGGGGCGCATGAGTATCTTAACCTAACACTTCACACAATGATCTGATCAGTAATTCAAACAGTGACTCGGAATTGGAACCACAGAAAACTTCTCCAATGAAACGAACCTTTCATTCTTTCACAAATTTCTGCTGTGTGTGAATCATACAGCGATCCATCATCCAGCGTGATCACTGACTTGCCAATTGTATAAGGTCTTTCAGCTTTCTTCAGCTTTCACAACTTATGTATGCAGCCACCTGTGCTGTGCCCAGTGTCATTTGTTATCCCCAGGTCACAGTACATTTCGTCTTCCTGAGCTTATGAGCCTTGTTCCTGATCTGTCTGATCTGTGTAATAAACCTTTTCTATCACTTCATCCCATCTCCCCACAATTCTGAACTTATTAATAAAATAATGCGTTTGACAAAATGTTAAACAAATGGGAGTTTGCCATTCAGCCCATGGAGTCTGCCCCACCATTCAACGAACTCATGTTTGATCTGATAATCTTTAACTCCTTTCTGCCCAATACCTCGTCAAATTTTCATCATCTTTCTGATTAACTACCTGGCACAGTTTGAAAACACCCAACAACACTGATGGCACAGATTGTTTGGCCGCTGAGCAAAGAGATGACTCCTCATTTCTGAATTAAATGGGCAATATCTAATTCTGAGATTATGTCCTCTGGTGCTCTCCTCACAGCATGGGGCAAACCACCTGCCCATGTCTACCCTGTCAAGATTCCACAAATATTGAACGTTTATGATTCGTGTTATATGATTATAGAGCACCACTCCACCTCCTTTGTTTCGAGGAGAATAATCCCAGCCTAACCAATCATTCCACGAAGGTCTATTTTATAGAGTTGGCAACATCCTCGTAAATCTCTGCTGTCCCCTGCAGCGTCCTTACATATTCTTAAGACAGGTGGAGAGATTTCGGTGATGAAATGGGTTGGAATTTCGGCCGCAGACCAAATACAGCAATCATAACTCTGACAAATCAGAATCTAATCATATTCGATTGTCATTTGATGGCTTCATTGTAGCTGAATTCCTCCGTGTCATCGTCCTGACGGCTAGTTTTTCGGAGAAATGGAACCTGATCGCGCATAAAAGAAGTTGACGACAAAAATATGTCCGTCGGTCGACTTTGTTTGATTATTAACTCAACCCTTGTCTCCGTGAAGCCTACATCGTCCACAACGCACAAATTAGATGTTGAACAGAACTCTCTCCATTTGCCTAGGTGGGTGCCGCTGAAATACCACTGAAGGAACTGGAAACCCTCCACGACAATACAGTCACTTACTGGACATTGTTCAATGCCTGAATATTTATTCACTTCACTGCTGAGGCACAATTGCAGCAGTGTGCACCACCTAGATTATTCACTGAAGTAAGTCATCCAGGCTTTGTTGACAGAATCTTCAAAGCTCAAAGACTGTACCGACTATAATGACAAGGTTGAGATGCACTGAAACGTCACCATTTATGAATTACCCTCCAAGGCACATACTAGCATGACTTGGAGAGGAAGCAGTGGTAAATTCATTGAGTGGTGAAGCGGTCTTGATGGGCAAAGATTTATACTCGAGCCCTCCACATTTTATTTTACAATTTTGAAAAATGTTGATTATCGCATTGACCAGACTTGTGCTCATTCCATCAGTTGTTTCCAAAATTGGCGTTTGCTAAAGATCGAATATCATTCTCAGACTGTGGTCAACAAAGAGCCTCTCGTACAACTGATCTCCCTGCCCAACAATCTTCAGAGATCTGTGAATATCTACTACAAAATCTCTTTGGTCCTGTACACCACTCAGAATCCTCACTGCTATTGTATCAACTCTCCAAATTCATTCCCACTTACTGGTTTGGATTCAATTCCATTTGCCGTTTTTCCTTTCCACCTGATTGATACATCCCTGCGATCCCTGATATTATTCATCACAGTCGCCAAGACGACCAATTGTTGCATCGTGTGTCAACATCTAAACGTGACTCCTACAACTATGTTTGAATTATTGATCTACATCAGGAAACAGTGGTACTCCACTGGAAACAGGCATCCAAGAATTGTTCATTGCTGGATGGGATGAACACCTGCAATAACAGCAGAATCGGACCCTTGCTGTCATTTGTAAATCTGATTGCAACTCTGCAGGTTGGTCTCCTGACTGATTCCTTCTCACATAGGGGAGTTGTGAATGACCTGCCCACAATTTGACTGAGGAAGTGAGTTTACATTTCAGCGGGCAATTAAATCCCTTCCTACAGACTCCGTCCCCATGGACCTGACTTCATGGAGGCGTGGGTATTCTTGTGTCTATTTAGTTTGGATAATCAGCTGAATTTGAGACCACGCTGAGACGATTCCCAATTTTCCCAGTCATCCATGTATCTTTTTTATCCTTCCTTATTCTCCCCAGGAGTGTTACCATCATAGTCTGAACAGCATTTGTTGTTCAACCTTAACTCTCCTTGAACTGAGTCAGAGGGAATGTATGGGTGAACCGTACTATTGTGGGTCTGGAGTTATATGTTGGCAGGTCTCTTTAAGGACGGCAGATTTCCCTTTTGAAGGGACATGAATGAATGGGTTTTCAGCAAATTAAAACTTTTTGTCACTCTTCCTCTCAGCGGGTTTATATTCCAGATTTTATTCATCGAATCTAATTACCACCAGCTGCAATGCTCCAGTCTCCAAGGGTTGCTCGCCCAAATATCGCCATTATATTTACAGATGACACGAAGATTGGTGGAGTAGCAGAAGGCATAGTGGACTGTCAAAGAATGAAGGAGAATATAGATAGAGCAGTTGAGCGGAAAAGAGGCAGATGGAGTTGAATCCAGGCAAATGTGAGTTGATGCATTTTGGGAAGTCTAATTCCTGGACAGATGCATGTGTAGGAAGAGTGCAGAGGGATGCTTTGGAATTGGGTGATAGGTTTAGACAATGGATTTGGATCAGCTCAGGCTTCGACATCCAAAGGGCGTGTTCCTGGGCTGTAAATTTTCTCTGTTCTTTGTTCTTCTTTGTTCACTACTCTGTCAACTTCATGCTACATTGCTGCATCTCAGAGAATGATATTGTCAATTCTAATTTTCACAGAGGGAATGAGAATATGACATGTGGCTGTGTCGGAATGAAAGTGATGTACGCTGGTCTGGAGTGTTTATTGGGAGCAAGCGGCTGATGTGGAGATGATGTGATCAAAAACAGCTCTTAATGTCGAAGTAACAAAACAGCGCATTGTTAAAGGAAAATTTCAGAGAATGCTTTCAATTAATCGATCGCTTGCTGAAGGCTCCAGCACGCTTCAGCTGATCCAATCTGTATTGCGGGTTAATGCTGGTGTTGTATCCTAATACAACAATTATGTTCTTCGTTCCCGCCTTTGACCAGGAGCACTCCGAGCTTTGGCATTTCTTTCGCCTCGGTGCCATCATAGAAGAACCAGGTGCTCATCTTCAAGCCAATCAATCCATTTCGATACTATGGTTGTGAGATCAATTCTCATGTAACAGCTTTTACCACATGGAGCAGAGATTATTCGAACATCAGGCTATGGAAAAGGACACAGGGCAGCACAGAGGAAAAGAAAATTTATTCGAAAATATTTCTGTCTGTGGACTTCTACATCACTTATTCCACTTGCTCATTAAGCTCTGTCTTGTCTATTGTGTGCAGTTATGCAATTCGCATTATAGAACGGATATGATAGCACTGGAAATGATGCAGGAGAGATTTAACAGGATACTGTCTGGGTAGAAGAGTTTCAGTTGTGAAGAGAAATTGGATAGACTGGAGGCGTTTTTCTTAGAGTCGAAGAGATTGAGAGGAAACTTGATTGAAATGCAAAAAATAATTAGGAATATGGATGGCATAGACTGAAATCAATGTTTTTCTTTGATGGTGAGATCGACCACGGGGGGAGGGGCAGGGTGGCATAGATTTAAGTATAGAGGAGGAAAGGTTTGAGTGAATGTTCAGACAAATGTCTTGAAACAGCCGTGGGTTGAAATCTGGAACTCATTGCATGCAAAGGTTGCAGAGGCAGAAATAATCAGAACATTCAGATGTTTTCCGATGTGAATTTGTGATGCCAAGACATACAAGGGTCTCGGCGAAGTAATTTTAAAAAGTGTTCCGATAGTTAAGCGAATGTTAATTTCCAGTATTAACACATAGGCTTATTTTTGCATAGAATTCCTGGGTAGTACCACCGCCTGTCACTGCGTGAGGTCGGATTCAATTTGCTTCCAGGACAGGCGCTTGCATATTGGGAGGACTCAGTGGGTAGAACTGCACCATTCAGCGTCAGAAATCCGCCTTTGATTCAAGTCTTGTGTGAATGACTGTGTGGAATTTGCACACTCCTGCTCTCTCTCTCTCTCCCGTGTGAGTTTTCTCTGGCTGCTCCGATTCCTTCCCACAATGCAAATGTGTGCAATTCAGATAAATGGCAAACAAAATCTGAATGCACTGTAAGTGCTGTAAATAAGAGACAAAATTCAGAATTGCAGGTCGGGGAAAACAGAATGACCATTTCGGGTCAACAGACCCTTCATAGGACCTGATTTTAATTCTCAATGTTAATTATGATTTCTCTCCACTGATGCTGCCTGACTCGCTGAGCTTTTGGAGTAATTTCTATTTTTGTAGGTGCACCATAAATGCTGGTTTAGAAAGATAGAGTGGAGAGTGTGAATTTCTTCCATGGCACAGTGCAGACTCAACTGGCCAAATGGTTTCTTTATGCACTGTGTCTAATTCCACTAACTCTGAATCTATAAGTTTTTGTCCTTTTTTTAGTCTTTGTTTTTCACATCTCTCCTGTCATGTGAATTGCAGAGCAGGACAATCGACGGTTCGGACATAAGCCACCAATAAAACTTTACCACCTGACGCCTGGAAGATGAAGGCCTCATATTCTGCCTTGGTACCCTGCAACCACACGGGATAAATGTGGATTTCAGCGGCTTCCTCATTTCCCCTCCCCCACATTATCACAGTCTGAAACATCCAACTCAGCACCACCCTTCGGACCTATTCATCTCTACCCCTCTGACTTATCACCTTCTCCCCTCCTCCATCCACCATTTGCTTTCCCAGCTACCTTGCACCCAACCCCAACTCCCTCCCAATTATCTCTCAGTCCCCACCCTCAAGCCTCATTCCTGATGAAAGATTTAAACGTCGATTCTCCCGCTCCATGGATGCTGCCTGACCTGCTGTACTTTTTCAGCACAACACTATTGCCATGGCGAAGATAGACAAGCTCAGTTCAGGCTCTTTATCTGGGAGCGGAGACAGCTAAGTGAGGAAGTGATTAAGGTGCACATTAAGGGGATCGGTACGTGTGATAGGAATGAACTTCTTATGGGAAGAGTTAACATCCAGGGTTTTCTGTTAAACGCAAGGGAGAGAGGATGTTCAGATGAGATATAGGAAGAAAGTTTTCACTCTGAGAGTATTGTATAATTGGAAATCACTGTTTGAACTTTACCACTGTTTGTGGTAAAGCTATGAGTCATCAAAACATTTCAGGAGTATTTAGCCGAATACTTGAGAAGCGAGAGCACTCTTGGACAATGACCAGTTAGGGAAAGTGGGGTGAAGATGTCTGATGAAAGATCGCAACACTGCACAGAAAATACAGAGCATGAAAGCATGGGAAGGTTAAAGGCATGGTAACGACTGGCAATCTGTTACAAGGGGTCTCCGGAATGCTACATTCGTCAAAAGGTCACTGTGGCAGGATGGGATAAGAACAGTGGAATGCTCCTACACCAATAGCAGAGTCAGACTGAGGCTGAAAGGTTACTATGGCAGGCTGAGATAATAACAATTAATAAAGTCAGCCTTGCCTACTAAATATTATCATGGTAGTTTGGGAAACGTCGTGACAGGACATACTTAGGACATGAATTTAAATAATTAATTGATAATAGAATCAGCCTGCTTGAGACACTTGTAGCAGGATATGGCATTAAATATCTTATTAGTAGTTCGTAGAGTCAGCTTGGGACAGGAAAACATTGTGATAGATGGGGTATCTAAATATCTAATCATGACAGGTTTGTCTGGGATGGAGGTTCATTGTAGCACAGGTGGCAGTAGAATACTTAATGGTTACAGTAGAATAAATTAGGAAAAACAATAGTGGCAGAAGTAGAACGATAATGGGAATTAGCACCATTGGTTTATTGTATAGCTGGAGTGAGGTAATTCTGACTAACACAGTTGGCATTCTGATAAGCTAACAATACATGATTAAGGAAAAAGGTATAAAGTGATGGAGTTTAATTCAGATGCATGTGAGGTGCTGAATTTTGGGAAAGCAAATCTCAGCAGGACTTATACACTTATTGGAAAGTCCCTAGGGAGTGTTGCTGAACAAAGAGACCTTGGAGTGGAGGTTCATAGCTCCTTGAAAGTGGAGTCGGAGGTAGATAAGATAGTGAAGAAGGCATTTGGTATACTTTCCTTTTTAGGTCAGAGTGTTGAGTACAGGTGTTGGGAGGGCATGTTGCGGCTGTACAGGACATTGCTTAGGCCACTGTTGCAATATTGTGTGCAATTCTGGTGTCCTTCCGATCGGAAAGATGCTGTGAAACTTGTAAGGGTTCAGAAAAGATTCACAAGGATGTTGTCAGGGTTGGAGGATTTGAGCTATAGGGAGAGGCTGAACAGGCTGGGGCTGTTTTCCCTGGAGCTTCAGTAGCTGAGGGGTGACATCATAGAGATTTACAAAATTATGAGGTGCATGGAAAGGATAAATAGACAAAATATTTTCCCTGAGGTTCGGGCAGACCAGAACTAGAGGGCATAAGTTTAGTGTGAGAGGGTTAAGATATGAAAGAGACCTAAGGGGTAAACTTTTTACACAGAGGGTGGTACGTGAATGGAATGAGCTGCCAGAGGATGTGGTGTTTTCATGCTGCACATCTCAATGACTCTATGACTCTATGCCATGGACCCTGAGGTTCGTGCGAGTCAAAATTTTGTTTTCTGAATGTCACTGTTTTTGTTTGCCAATAAAAGATCTCCTTGAAAAACTCCCCATCTCCTGGTGATTGTCGACATCTTCTCGATGACAACCGCAACTTTGGGTGCAGTAAAATTGTGGCTTGTGCAGCTCTGTGGCGCAATGGAAACCGTGTTAGATTTCTACAAATTTGGGAACTTTGCAATTCAATGTTTGTGGGTTTGAACTGCACTAGCATTGGAGTTAAATTCAGTTTTCAGCTGAACCGTTGAGTGTTGTGCTGATTCATCGCCAATTCCGATCGTCTGGAGTTCTCATCCCTGCTATTGACCAGAGGAAATTCATTACCTTCTTGGTTGTGAGTTTTTACAGAATCATATCGTTTGAATAATGATCAGATCAGAATCAGATGCTCATCGGCAAAACCTGTCAATTTCGTGCAGAAACCCACTGTGCAACATATTCTTGGATGTCCGAATGGTGAAGATTATTGACGGATGCAATATGTATCATGTTACCTGTATGAACAGAAAGTTTCGATTGCTTAAATGTCTTTATCGCATTGTATGACAGGTTGTTGTGGATGAGCTGGGCAAAGACATTGACATGTTTGGTCAGCCATGATCATATCAAATGGCGGATAGACAGTGAGAGAATTAATCCCACGCTGTTGGTCTCATTTTTCTCACAAACCAGTTAGTCAACGAACTGAGCTAACCGACTTCCATTCAATGCAGAGCTAAACCAAACAGATCAGTGCATTTGAATTATATAATATTTCATGTAGAATGAGCTGCTGCACCTTCCAACTCTATTAGCTCTTCTTACACTTAACATTTTCAATTGCAGGTGTTATGCAATTTCTTTCCTATGAATGTGAACCATTTCCAGAGTGTTTCCCTTTTGCACCCCCATCCAGGCAGCCCAGAATCACTGTCGCTGTTTAATTCACTCCTTGTCTGCCTGCACGCGCTTTTCGAATATTCTGGAATCAGCTCCTAAAATGTTTTTATTTCTGAAAATTCATCTCTGAATGCAATAACTCTCAGAATTTAAAATGCCTGACCAAAATTATTTCCCGTGCCCTGCTGGGTTTGAAGTTCTAACGTCTAGTTTCCACTCACTGAAACGAGGAAACTTCCCTCATATTTACTCTTAAGATCTTCACATCAGCTGGATAACCTCTATTCGAACACAACTAAGTCTCTCCTGATTTCTCCCGCATTATTCTTTATCTATGCCATCATCTCATTAAACCACCTCTTTTCTTTTCTGGTGGCTTTATCTCCCGGTAAACCTCATTTCCTTCATTTCGAACAACATGGTATCATGGGCGTGTCATTCCTAAAGTCTTTGTATTTCAGTAAACGGTGCCCGTGTCGTTATTCATGTCCTTATATCCCTGCAAATTTCAACCTGAGAAAGGATACTGGGTCGAATTCAATGCATGAAAACTCACCACTAAGCTGTGCAATCTTATTACCGAATCAGGAAAGGTGGAAGCAATTTCAATTACAGCTGCAACAGAATCGGGTCAAATCCCAGTCACCTACTTGACTGTTGTTCTTATAGTTATTTCTTCTCTACGTGTGCTGAAGTTACACAGTGAGGGATCAATTGCTATTGCCAAACATACATTAGGGGGCGTATGAAATGCTGAAGTTGTGAGACCAGCGCAGGTTTTTATTGACATAGACCATTCACTGTTCAAACATCAGTCTTAGGAATTAGACAGAGAGCGATTTTGAGCAAAATTTGAGCGGGAACATTTACTCCATAATGTAACACCAAATTATGTGGATACTTTGTTGTTTACCTCATTTGTGTGTTTTGCCTCATTGAGGATTTTGAAGTTATCCTCTCTGTACAAAAGTTTCGTGCTTTTGCACCATTATACAAAAGATGCAGTACAATAACACCCAACGCTGTTTCAGTCTACTTGTACAGATATTGACCCCTGAAAACAGCACTATGCACTCGCCTCGAGTCTGGAAAATAATTTGTTACATTCCCATTCTTGTGGCTCTTTTCATTCCATCGGCTTCTGTTCTTCACAGAACCCCATTCAGCAGATCTTGTCACTGAGTCATTACTTTGTATGTGTTCAGATCATGTGAGCGGAATATCACAGTCCATAACCCAGAAGTCAGACCATACTCAGGGAACCGTACTCTGCTCTAGATCATTTCATGAACACCAGGAAGAAATATCTGTGATATTCAACATTTACTCACCTGTTTTTCAGAAGCAAGATAAACAATTCCAGGTTTCTGCTTTTGTTGTCACACCGACAAGGTTGTAATTGCTGGAACCAGTTGAGACTGTCCGCTCTTCCAGATCAATTTTCTCCCCAGGAAGTGTTAAGATGATGGTCAAAAAAGAAGAATCTTTTTATCGATTGATTTCTGGTTTAGGGCCGACCAGGCTTCCGCTGGGCCTCTATGCTAGCGCTGATCACAGCAGTTTCCCGCAGTCTTCAGCGTTTTTGTAGCAAGTACCTTCGAGGATGACATCAAAAGATATTTGCTGTTACTGTATGATACTCTACCAATAGAGACAGCTCTATCAATGGAGGCAGCTCAGTCCGCTGGGATGGGAAAATTTCTGCAGTGTGTCCTGCGGATCAGATACAGTGCACTTTATCATTCAAATCATACAGAGTGAGAGCGCTCGAAAAGGCCAAGCGAGATTTCCCCACAGGAGTTTATTGTAGGTGGAACAATACCAGTGGCACTCCCCTAACCGAGGAAAGAACAGTCTCAGAAGTCCATTTGGCAAGTTTACTTTTCAGACTCTGGTCACCATGCTCCACGAGCCCTGCAGCCTGTGGGCAATAAGCACAATGAAGTTGGTGGTGGATCCCAAAATGAAAGTATAATTCTTCATTAATATGTCCAATAAAATGGGGGTGGGGGGCTGGGCATTGTCAGAAGGTAGACAATATCAAATACCAGAGCAGGTTATAATCTCCTTGAGTAAAATATTTACAAC
Organism: Chiloscyllium punctatum; assembly: GCF_047496795.1. Taxonomy (NCBI): domain Eukaryota; kingdom Metazoa; phylum Chordata; class Chondrichthyes; order Orectolobiformes; family Hemiscylliidae; genus Chiloscyllium; species Chiloscyllium punctatum. The sequence goes on from NC_092751.1 coordinate 53,722,291, forward strand.
AGTTTTAGCAGTAGTGTTGGAAGTGGGGTAAGCTTCAACCCATCAAGGAAAAGAAAATCAACAATGACCAAAACATAATTATAATGCTGACACCTGTGCAACGAAATGAAGTCTTTAAGCATCTTTTGCAGTTGGCATTAGGTGGTCAGAGGTCGACTCACACTTTTCAGAGAACATAGAACATAGAATGTACAGCACAAAACAGGCCCTTTCATCCACGATGTTCTGCTGAGATTTAATCCTAATGTAAAATATAATAACAACCTACACACCCCTCAATTCACTGCTATCCATGTGCAAGTCTAGAAGTTGCTTAAATGTCCCCAATAACTCTGCTTCCACCACTACCACTGGTAACGTATTCCATGCATTCACAGCTCTCTGTGTTAAAACAAAAAAACTACTTCTGACATCTCCTTTATACCTTCCTCCTAATATCTTCAAACTATGAGTTTTCATACCAGTCAATCTTGTCCTGCAGAAAATACTCTAGGTATTGACTCTATCTATTCCTCTCATTATTTTGTACACCTCTATCAGGTCTCCTCTCTTCCTCCTTCTCTCCAGAGAGATATCCGAGCCTATTCAACATTTTTTTCATAAGCCAAGCCCCCCAGTTCAAGCAGAATCCTGGTAAACCTTCTTTGCAGCCTCTCCCAAGCCTCTGTATCTTTCCTACAGTAGGGCCACCAGAACTGGGCACAATATTTCAAGTATTGCTTCACAAGGGACTTGTAGAGCTGCAGCAAAACCGCACGGCTCTTAAACTCTATCCCCCCGTTGATGAAAGCCAAAACTCCATATGCTTTCTTAACAACCTTATCCACTTGTATTGCAACTTTGAGGGATCTATGTACTTGCACATCCAAATCCCTCTGTTCCTCCACACTGCCTTAAATCCTGTCTTTAATCCGATATTCAGCATTCGAGCTCCACCTTCCAACATGCATCATTTCGCATTTATCCAGGTTGAACACAATCTGCCATTTCTCAGCCCAGCTCTGCATTCTGTCTATGTCGCGCTGCAGCCTACAGTAGCCATTTATACTATCGCTGACACCTCCAAACTTTATGTCATCTGCAAATTTACTAACCCTCCCCTCAACCTACTCATCCAAGTCATTTAAAAAAAACTACAAAAAGCAGAGGCCCAAGTACAGAACCCTGGGAGACCCCACTCAACACTGTCGTCTAGGCAAAATACTTTCTATCTACAGCCACTCTCTGCCTTCTGTCAGTCAGCCAATTCTGTGTATATCTGTTTAATGCCTGGAAACAGAGTGTTGATGGAGGGTTGTCTGTTTATGTCTGATTAATGGTCAGTGATAGGGGGTGGTGAAGGGTTGTGTGTGTTTTTCTGTATATATCTGTTTAATGACAGGAGACAGACTGGTGGTGGTCGAATGCTGTGTGTGTGTACTTATGTGCATATCTGCTCAATGGAAGGATAACAGGGCAGTGGTGGAGGGTTGTGTGTGTGTGTTTCTGTGTATATCTGTTTAATGGCACGAGATAGCGTTGTCCCGGAGGGGTGTGCCTGTGATTCTGTGTATGTCTATTTAAGGGTTGGAGACAGGGTGGTGGTGTGTGTGTTTCTGTGTATATCTGTTCAGTGGCAGGAGACAAGGTGGTCATGAAGGGTTGTGTGTGTGTGTTCCTGCATATATCTGCTCAATGGCAGGAGGCACGTTGTTCATGGAATGTTGTGCTTGCATGTGTGTTTCTGCGTTTATCTATTTAATTGTAGGAGATAGGGTGGTGGTGGAGGATTGTGTTTGCATGTGCGTTTTTGTGTATATCTGTTTAAGGGCAGTAGGCAGGGTGTTCGTAGAAGTTTGTGTGTGTATATTTCCGTGTATAACTGTTTGATGAGCGGAGGCATGGTGGTCAAGGAGGTTTGACTGAGTGTGCGTTTGTGTTTCTGTGCATATGTGCTTAATGGCACGAGACAATTTGGTTTGTGTATGTTATCGTGGAAATCTGTCCAATGGCAGGAGGTGGGTTTTTCATGGTGTTTTGTGCATGTGGGTGTTTCTGCGTATATCCTTTATAATGGCAGGAGACAGGGTGGTGGTGGAAGATATGTGTCTGTGTTTCCATGTCGAAGTCCTTATGGTCGGAGACACGTTGGTGGTGGAGGTTTGTGTGTGTGTGTTTCTGTGCATATCTGTAAAATAGCAGGAGACAGGGTGGTGGTGGTGGAGGGGTGTGTGTGTGTTTCTGTGTATATCTGTTTAATACCAGGAGACAGAGGGTTGTTGGAGGGTTGTCTGTTTGTTTGTTTTTTTCTGTGTCTGTCTGTTTAATGCTGGTGTTAGGGTGGTGGTGCAGGGATGTGTATGTTTTTCTGTAAGTATCTGCTTAATGTCGGGAGACAGACTGGTGGTGGTGGAGGGTTGTGTGTGTCTGTTTCTTTGTATATCTGATTAATTGCAGGAAACAGTGTGGCGGTGTAGCGTTCTGTATGTATGTGTGTTTCTGTGTATATCTGTTTAAGGGCAGGAGACAGGGTGATGGGAGAGGGATGTGAGCGTGTTTCTGTGTCTATCTGTTTTATGGGCTGGAGAGAGTGTGGTCGTGGAGGGTTGTGCGTGTGTGTTTCTGTGTATATCTGATGAACGGCAGGAAACGGGGTGGTTGTCAAGAGATCTGTATGTGTGTGTGTTTGTGTGTTTGTGTATATACCTGCTTAAAGGCAGGAGACAGGTGGTAGTGGAGAGTTTCATGTCTGTATTCCTGTATCTATGTGCTTACTGGCAGGAGACAGGGTGGTGGTGGACGGTTGTATATGCATGTGCGTTTTTGCGTATATCCGTTTAAGGTCAGTAAGCAGGGTGTTCATAGAACATAGAATATAGATCATTATGGTGCAGTACAGGCCCTTCGGCCCTCAATGTTGCGCCGACCTGTCATTCCAATCTGAAGCCTATCTAACCGACACTATTCCATGTACGTCCATATGCTTGTCCAATGACGACTTAAATTTACTTAAAGTTGGCGAATCTACTACCATTGCAGGCAAAGCATTCCATACCCTTACTACTCTCTGAGTTAAGAAACTACCTCTGACATCTGTCCTATATCTGTCACCTCTCAATTTAAAGCGATGCCCTTCGTTCTCGCCGTCAACATACTTAGAAAATCCTCTCCCTGTCCACCCTATCTAATTCTCTGATTATCTTATATGTCTCTATTGAGTCACGTCTCAAACTTCTCTCCAACGAAAACAGCCTCAAGTCCCTCAGACTTTCCTCAGAGGACCTTCTCTCCATACCAGGCAAGATCCTAGTAAATCTCTTCTGCACTCTTTCCAAAGCATACTTCGTATACTTCTGATATTGCGGTGACCAGAACTGTACACAATACTCCAAGTGCGGCCGCACCAGAGTTTTGTACAGATGTAGCATAACCTCATGGTTTCAGAACTCGATCCCTGTATTAATGCCTTCCGAACAGCACAGTCAACCTGGGTGGCAACTTTCAAGGATCTGTGTACCTGGACACCGAGATCTCTCTGCTCATCTACACTACCAAGAATCTTATCATAAGTCCAGTACTTTGAATTGCTGTTCCTCCGACCGAAGTGCATCACCTCTCACTTGTCCACATTAAACTCCATTTGCCACCTCTCAGCCCAGCTCTGCAGCTTATCTATGTCTCTCTGTAACCTACAACATCTTTCGTCACTATCCACAACGCCACCGACCTTAGTGTTGTCTGCAAATTTACTAACCCACCCTTCTACTCCCTCATCCAGGTCGTTTATAAAAATGATGAACAGCAGTGGACCCAACACCAACCCTTGCGGCACACCACGAGTAACCGAACTCCAGATGAACATTTCCCATCAACCACCACCCTCTGTCTTCTTTCAGCAAGTCAATTACTGATCCAACCTGCTATATCTCCTACAATCCCATTCCTCCGCATTTTGAACGATAGCCTACTGTGGAGAACCTTATCAAATGCGTTGCTGATATCCATATACACCACATCATCCAGTTTACTCTCATCTACCTGTTTGGTCACTTTCTCAAAGAACTCAATACGGTTTTTGAGGCACGACATAACCTTCACAAAACCGTGCTGACTCTCCATTATCAAATTATTATTTTGTTGATGATTGTAAATCCTATCTGTTCTAACCTTTTCCAACACTTTACCAATAACTGAAGTAAGGCTCACTGGTGTATAATTATCAGGGTTGTCTCTACTCCCCTGCTTGAACAGGGGAACCACATTTGCTATCCTCCAGTCTTCTAGCACTATTCCTGTAGACAATGACGACTTAAAGATCAATGCCAAAGGCTCGGCAACCTCCTCCCTTGCTTCCCAGAGGATCCCAGGCTAAATCCCATCCAGCCCAGTGGACTTATCTATTTTCACACTCTGCAGGATTTCTAATACCTCTTCATTGTGAACCTCAATCCCACCCAGTCTAGCAGCCTGTATCTCAGTATTCTCCTCGACAACATTGTCGATTTCTCGAGTGAATACTGTCGAAAAATATTCATTTAGTGCTTTCTCTATCTCCTCCGACTCTTCACACAACTTCCCATTAATATCCTTGATTGCCCCTAATTTTACTCTTGTCATTCTTTTATTCCTTAAATACCTATAGAAAGCTTTATGGTTTACCCTAATCCTATCAGCCAACAACTTCTCATGTCTCCTCCTGACTCTTCTGAGCTCTCTCTTAGGTCTTTCCTGGCTACCTTGTAACCCTCAAGTGCCCTAACTGAACATTCACATGTCATCCGACCGTCAGCCTCCCTCTTCCTCTTGACCAGAGATTCTACTTCCTTCGTAAACCACGGCTCCTTGCGCTCTACAGCTTCTTCCCTGCCTGACAGGAACATATTTATCTAGGACTCTCAGGAGCGTTTCCTTGAATAAGCTCCACATTTCTAATGTGCCCATTCCCTGCAGGTTCCTTCCCCATCGTATACTTCCTAAATCTTGCCTAATCGCATCGTAACTGCCGTTCCCTCAGCTGTAAATTTCGTGGAAGTTGCGTGTTTGTGCATTTCCATGTATAACTGTTTGATGACAGGAGACAGGGTGGTCGAGGAGATTTGAGTGAGTGAGTGTGTGTTTCCATGTATATGTGCTTACTGGCACGAGACAGTTTGATGTGTGTGTTTTTTGTGTATATCTGTCCAATGGCAGGAGGCAGGGTGTTCATGGAGTTTTGTGTGTGCTTGTGTTGCGTGTGTGTGTATGTTTGTGAGTTTCTGCATACATCTTTTTCATGGCAGGAAACAGGGTGGTGGTTGAGGAATGTGTGTGTTTTTGTGTGTATATCTGCTTAAAGACAGGAGAGAGGGTGGTGGTGGAGCGTTGTGCATTGGGTTCAGTGTCTACCTGTTTAATGTTAGGAGGCAGGATGGTCATATTGGGTTGAGTGCATGTGTGTCAATGTGTATATATATTTAAGGGCTAGAGACAGGGTGGGAGTGGAGTGTGCTGTGTGTGTGTTTCTGTGTATAATTGTTTAATGGCAGGTGGCATGTTGGTGTGGAGGGTTGTGTGTGTGCTTCTGCGTATATATGCTAAATGGAAGGTGACATGATTGTGTGTGAGTGTTTCTCTGTATACCTGCTCAATGGCAGGAGACAGGATTGTCATGGAGGGTTGTGTGTGTTTCTGCGTATCTCTATTCAATGTCAGGAGACAGTGGTGTTGAAGGGTAGAGTGTCTGTGTTTCTGTGTCTGCGTGCTTAGTGGCAGGTGACAGGGTTGTGGAGGATTGTGTATGTTTCTGTGTATACCTGTTTAAAGTCAGTAGGCAGGGTGTTCGTAGCGGGTTGTATGTGTATTTCTGTGTATATCTGTTTAATGGCAGGTGAAAGGGTGGTGGCCGAGGTTGGTGTGTGTGTGTTTCTGTGTATATATGTTTACTTGCATGAGACGTGGTGGTGCTTGAGGGTTGTGCGTGCGTTTCTGTGTATATCTGCTTAATGGCAGGCAACAAGATGTTGGTCGGGGTTTTATGTGTGTTTGTGTGTGGGTGTTTCTGTGTGTATCTGTTTAATGGCATAAAACAATGTGGTGGTTAACAGTTGTGTGTTTGTGCATTTATACGTATATCTGTTGAATCGCAGGGGACAGGGTTGTGATGGAGGGTTGTGTGTGTGTGTTTCTGTGCATGTCTGTTTAATGGCAAGAGACAGGGTGATGGTGTCGAGATTAGTTTGTGTTTCTGTTTATATCGGTTTAATCGCCAGAGAGAGTGTGATGGTGGAGGGTTGTGTCTGTGTGTGTTTATGTGTATGTCTGATTAACGGCAGCAAACGGGGTGGTGGTGGAGGGTTCTGTATATGTGTGTGTTTCTGTGTATATCTGTTTCAGGGCAGGAGACATGATGGTGGTCGAGGGTTGTGTGTGTGTACTTTTATATATATCTGCTAAATGGCAGCAGAACAGGGTGGTGGTGGACGGACTTGTGTGTGTTTGTGTGTATATCTGTTTAATGTCAGCAGACAGGGTGGCGGTCGAGGATTGTGTGTGTGCGTTTTTCTATGTATATCTGTTTAGTGGCAGGAGAAATGGTTGTGGTTCAATTGTAGAGTGCGTGTTTGAATGTATATCCACTTAGTGGCAGGAAATAAGGTTGTGGTGGAGGACTGCGTGTGTGTTTCTGCATGTATCTATTTAATGGCTGCTGACAGGGAGGTAGTGGGGGGTTTGTGTGTTTCTATATATATATTGAATTGCAGGAGACAGGCTGGCAATGAGGGTTGTGTGTGTGCTTCTATGTATATCTGATTTAGGGCAGGAGACAGGGTGATGGTTGAGGGTTGTGTGTGTGTATTTCTGTGTACATCTGCTCAATGGCACGAGAACAGTGTGGTGGTGGAGGGTTGTGTGTGTGCGTGTGTGTGTGTATTTCTGTGTATATCAGTTTAATGCCAGGAGACAGAGTGTTGGTGTAGGGTTGTCTGTGCGTTTTTTTGTGCCAGTCTCTTTAATGGAAGTTGATAAGGTGGTGGTGCAGGGTTGTGTGCGTTTTTCTGTGTATATCTGCTTAATGACAGGAGACAGACTGGTGTTCGTGGAGGGTTGTGTGCATGTGTGTTTCTGTGTATATCTGTTTAATGCCAGGAGACAGGGTGGTGCTGAAGATATGCGTGTATGTTTCTGTGTACATCTGTTTAGTTGCAGGAGACAGTGTGTTGGAGGAGGATGGTGTGTGTGTGTATCTGTGTATATATGTTTAATTTCAGGAGACAGGGTGGTGGTGGAGGGAATTGTATATGTGTTACTGTATATATCTGTTTATGGGTAGGAGATGGGGTGTCATGGAGGTTTGTGTGCGTGTGTGTGTTTCTGTGTAAATCTGTTTAAGGACTGGTGACAGGGTGGTCTTGGAGGGTTGTGTGTGTATTTCTGTATATCTCTGCTTAATAATAGGAGAACAAGGTGGTGATAGAGGATTGTGTGTGTGTGTTTCTGTGTATATTTATTTAAGAGCAGGAGACAGGGTGGTGGTGATGGAGGATTGTGTGTGTGTTTCTGTGCATATCTGATTAATGACAGGAAACAGGGTGGTGATGGAGGATTGTGTGTGTATTTCTGTGTGCACCTGTTTAATAGCAGGAGACTGGGTGTTCGTTGAGTGTTGTGTGCGTGTGTTTCTGTATACATCTATTTAAGGGCTGCAGACAGGGTGGTGGTGGAGGGTAGTGTGCCTGTGTGTTTAATGACAGGAGACAGTGGTGGAGGAGGAACGTGTGTGTGTTTCTGTGTTTAACTGCTTAATGACAGGAGACAGGGTGGTGCTGGAAATATGTGTGTATGTTTCTGTATGTATCGGTTTAATTGCAGGACATGGTGGTGGAGGAGGCTGGTGTGTGTGTGTTTCTGCGTAAATCTATTTATAGGCAAGACACAGTGTGGTAGTGGAGGGTAGAATGTCTGTGTTCCTGTGTCTATGTGCTTACTTGCAGGAGACAGGATGGCGGTGGAGGGTTGTGTATGCATGAGTGTTTCTTTGTATATCTGTTTAATGGCAGGAGACAGGGTGGTGACCAAGAGTTGTGAGTGTTTGTTTCTGTGTATATCTTTTTAATGGCAGGAGACAGGGTGGTGGCCAAGAGTTGCGTGTGTTTGTTTCTGTGTATATCTGTTTAATGGCAGGAGACAGGGAGTTGGTCGAGGGTTGTGTGTGTGCATTTCTGTGAATATCCACTCAATGGCAGGAGACAGGGTGGTGATGGAGGGATGTGTGTGTGTGTTTCTGTCCATATCTGTTTAATGGCAGGAGACAGGGTGGTCGTGGAGGGTTGTGCATGTGTGTGATTCTGTGTATATCTGTTTAATGGCAAGAGACAGGGTGGTGGTGGATGGAGTATGTGCGTGTTTCTGTGTATGTCTGTTTAATTGCAGGAGACAGGGTGGTGGTAGAAGGTGGTGTATGCGTGTTTCTCTGTATATCTGAAAAATCGTCGGAGACAGGGTGGTGATGGAAGTTTGTGTGTGTTTGTGTTCCTGTGTATATCTGTTTAATGAAAGGAGACAGGGTGGTGATGGAGGGTTGCTGTATGTTTCTGTAAATTTCTGTTTAATAGCAGCAGACAGCGTGGTGGTGGAGGAAGGTGAGTGTGTGTTTCTGTGTATAACTGTTTAATAGCCGGAGACAGGGTGGTGCTGGAGTTTTGTGTGTATATTTCTGTACATATCTGTTTAATTACAGGAGACAGGTGGAGGGTTACGTGTGTGTTTCTGTGTATACCTGCTCATTGACAGGAGACAAATTGGGTGTCAAGGATTGTGTGTGTGTGTGTTCCTGTGCATGTCTGTTTAATTGCAGGAGACAGCGTGGTGGTGAAGGATTGTGTGTGTGTTTCTGTGTATGTCTATTTAATGGCAAGAGACAGGGGGATGGTGTCGAGATGTGTGTGTTTCTTTTTATACCTGTTTAATTGCCGGTGAGTGTGTGATGGTAGACCATTGTGTGTGTGAGTGTGTGTGCGTGTGTTTCTGTGTAGATCAGTGTAATGGCAGGAGACAGTGTGGTCGTGAATGATTGTGTGTGTGTGTTTCTGTTATATTTGTTTAATGGCAGGAGACAGGAAGGTGTTTTAGAGAGTTGTGTGTGTTTCTGTGTATATCTGCTTATTGTTCGGAGGCAAAGTGTTGGTGCAGGGTAGTGTGTGTATGTGCTTCTGTGCATATCTGCTTAATAGCGTGAGACAACGTGGCGGTGGAGGCTTGTGTTTTGTGTTTTAGTGTATATCTGATTAGTGGCAAGAAACAGGGTTTTGGTGGAGAGTTGTGTGTGTTTCTGCATATATCTGCTTATTGGCAAGAAGACAGGGTAGTGGTGGAAGGTTGTGTGCTGGTGTTTCTGTCAATAACAGTTTAATAACAGGAGACAGGTATTGGTGCAGGTTGGTGTGCATGTTTTTCTGCATTTTACGTGAACCGAACAATTTGCTGCAGAGACATTCACACCTGGACACGAGCCACATTGATAATAACTGAGTTGGAAACGTTTTGGAACTGAGTTGGAAGAGTGTCTTTTTTTAACGTTTTCAAGATGTCAAATACGCTGAACAGCAACGCGCTATTGGAAACAGAAAGGTGAACGGTATAATGGCTTCAACTTTCAGTGCTGAATGCCACTGAGCCGCAGGAGGAGCGACTGCGGCTTGTTTCTGTAGTGTAGCGGTCATTACGTTCGCCTGAAGCGAGAAACATCCCCACTTCGAAAGTGGGCAGAAACTTGCTTTGTTCGACGACTGCAGCCTTTGACACAGACAAGAGCCGACCTTTCTTGCTTGTTTTCCTATTTGCAAACCTGCCTTCGAATTTGCTTCAAGAAATCTGCTCTCGAAGTGAACTGCAATAACATTCCATTTAAAAACAGTGCAAAGCATTGTAAATGATCATAAGCTTTCTGTTTGAGAGTGGAGTTTACCCTCGTCTGATGCATCCGTTTGCATTCCTTGCGCAGGCAGCCCGGTTCAAAGATAGGGAAGAAGCCGATGCGCTGGTGTCACAATGCACCACGGATTCCTGAACTAATCTGTCTGTCAAATGTATCCCAAAGTCGTCTCTGAAAGACCTCATTTGGAAGGTGTCTGTCGTTATTCAACGTGCGAGAATTGGCACCAGAGATCCTGAATCATGTTTTGGAGCAGTTCGCAGGTTGGTGGCTCATTCAATCAGCAACAGCAATGAAAGAAATTACACTCTCGGAGGAACCTCTGGACCTGTGCTTTCATAGCGTCGCTCGTATTAAGGTGCGCCCCGGGATCTAAGCCACGTTGGAACTGAAACGGAGGAATCGACAGAGAGACTACACAATGACATCGCATCCATTTGGTTTTCTTGAAATCACTGACGAGCAGGAAAATGTAAACGGGAGGGCGACTGGGGAAGTGTGGCAGGTGCAGCTCTGGAGAAACTCCTTCTTTGTGATTCACTCAGCAACCAGACACGTGAAGGTGAATCAAGGGCAGTTAGCACCTCTTCCGGAGTGGGGGTGGTGTGAGGTAATTACCTTTTGACTTCTGTTACTATGTTGAGAACCTGCCTTTTAGACTGAGGTGAAAAGAAACTGCATTTCTAAAAAGCACCATGGAATTTGTTAAACTCTATTGAGACGCTTCTCATCGATTCCCACACAGGTTTCCGACTCAGTTGGTATCCATGAGGCTCATGTCCAGGTGTGAACATCTCTGCAGCAAATTGCACGGTGAAGGTAAAAGGCAAGGGAAGTGGCATCTCGAACCGGCCCCGAGGTCAGACCTTCCTCAGGATGCAATCTGTAGATCTCGGATTGGAATGCGACCTCCGGTTTTAGGGTGGAACTTTCTTTGGGAACCTTATTCTGCAAAACAGACACAGTGACTGAAACTATGCTGCACGGTATGATTTGGGACACGGCCTGCTCAGCTTTGTGCATTTTCCCTGTAGTCCGGTGTGTTTCATGTTCCGTGTAAACGTGAAAGTTGTCCTGTTTCGAGCAATGGGTGAAATCATTTAGCAAAGCAAGAATCCGAATTGCAGTAATGTCAAGCAGCTGATGGTAATTTGACCCAATCATAACCGATCATATATTCTCACGCACTCACAGATACATTTGTAGCTGAATCCAGTCTGAGAAGATAGACTCAGCTTACTAGTGTGTTTTGTCTGGATTGATGGGCTGTCATTATCTGCTGAGAAATTGATATTGTCGACGGGCACATCCGAGCAGCTGTGCGAGTCGGAGAGGGATAACAGAACACTTTTCATGTGAGTTTGCATCTGTTGTTATGCAGGAGCACAATTAGAAGTGCAAGAAAACGACGAGGTGGGCATGTTGGTAGTGTGGCCGAGCGGTCTAAGCCGCTGGAGTAAAGCTCCAGTCCCTCGACAGAGGCGTGGGTTCGAATCCCACCGTTGGCATTTCGTCTGAACAGCTCCATCGGCACGGGCTGTTAAAATAATGTTTCGATCCCTGCTGCATTTCTGTTTAAAACAGAAGAAAAATGGGTTTGCTCCCGGGGGAATTGACTGCGGTGTGGGAAAGTGCCGAATTTTCCCAAGTGCCTGGTCTGTCGTGATCGTGTTCGCCTCCCGCGGGGAAAATCGCAAGCAGCTCTACTGTTGCTTTCAGTTCCAGGCAAGTTGAGCTTTTACTGGAGCCGAATGGAGACTGTTATTTCATCGCTGTTGCGAAACAGAGTCCTACGGTGACTCGACCGCCGTCATTCGGTTTTCTGGCCAATGAGAAAATCGTTCCAATCTATTTCGATGTCATATGTTATTGAATTTCTCCCACTTTATTCATTTCCGTCCTGGAGACATCGGAAGGGAAAGGTAATCTAATCGGGACTGCGATTGGTGAAGTTCACTTTTTATGGCCCATTCTTGTTATGTTCTTTCTTTGTCGCTTTGCAGCATTGTCTGAGAAGTGGTGGTGCACTCAGGCTCCATTATGTTTGAAAGAGTAGTTTGGAATTGCCCCGTTGTTAGTTGTGTGATTACTTTATGGCTCATGCCCCCGGACTGTCTCACATTTAGCATTCATGTTAGCTGTGTCTGAAAATGCATTTGGTTTTCCAGTTTTGTTTGTGTTCCGTGTTAAATGCTTTCTGTTTTGCGATTCGCTCAATACATTACGAATTAACAGGGTTTCTGAGGTAACTTCCAGCTGCAAAAATCCTCAACTGAGAATCTGGGTAACTTTCACGGAGTATGGTCAGTCGGAGCAAAAGTAAGAATGTCGTTCGTTTCTGCAGTGTTTCATAATACTACCTTTCCCGTGAGCAGTGGAACAGACTAAATGATTTTGCCACAGACTGCGACGGTAAGCTCCGCAAAAACGTAATTCTTTAAAGCAGGTGTGAGCAACACAACGTTATTGGGGTACACCACGTGGAAACAGATACTTCGGTGTATCACGTCCATGCTCAGCACATAGCCAAATTTAAACAAGTCCCCATTCAACAACGAGCTCATGGAAACAGAAAGGTGAAAGTTAGAATGGCTTCAGGTTTCAGTGCTGGATGCCACTGAGCCCCAGCAAGGACGGCAGAGGCCTGTTTCTGTAGTGTAGTGGTCATCACGTTCGCCTCACACGCGAAAGGTCCCCAGTTCGAAACTGGACCGAAACAGCTTTGTTCTTCAACTGCAGCCTTTTACATGGACAAGAACGGAGCTGACTTGCTTGCTTTCCCATCTGCAAACCTGCCTTCGAGTTTGCTTAAACAAATCTGCTCTCGTCGTGAAATGCAATGCAGTTCCATTTACTAACAGTGCAAAGCATTGTAAAGTTTTTCTCCTACCTGGTTCTGATCATATGCCATTCTGTTTGAGAGTGTAGTTACCCCCTTCTGATCCTTCCACGAAAAGCATGACCGCTTTTACATTCCTTGCGCAGGCGGCCCGGTTCAAAGACAGGGAAGAAGCCGATGCGCTGGTGTCACAATGCACCACGGATTCCTGAACTAATCTGTCTGTCAAATGTATCCCAAAGTCGTCTCTGAAAGACCTCATTTGGAAGGTGACTGTCCTTATTCAACGTGCGAGAATTGGCACCAGAGATCCTGAATCATGTTTTGGAGCAGTTCGCAGGTTGGTGGCTCATTCAATCAGCAACAGCAATGAAAGAAATTACACTCTCGGAGGAACATCTGGACCTGTGCTTTCATAGCGTCGCTCGTATTAAGGTGCGCCCCGAGAGCTAAGACACGTTGGAACTGAAACGGAGGAATCGACAGAGAGACTACACAATGACATCGCATCCATTTGGTTTTCTTGAAATCACTGACGAGCAGGGCGACTGGGGAAGTGTGGCAGTTGCAGCTCTGGTGAAACTCCTTCTTTGTGATTCACTCAGCAACCAGACACGTGAAGGTGAATCAGGCGTGAGAGCTCTTCACATCCTGAACAAAAAGCAATCAAGGGCAGTTAGCACCTCTTCCGGAGTGGGGGTGGGGTGAGGTAATTACCTTTTGACTTCTGTTACTATGTTCAGAAACTGCCTTTTAGATTGAGGTGAAAAGAAACTGCATTTCTAATAAGCACCATGGAATTTGTTCAACTCTATTGAGACGCTTCTCATCGATTCCCACACAGGTTTCCGACTCAGTTGGTATCCATGAGGCTCATGTCCAGGTGTGACCATCTCTGCAGCAAATTGCACGGTGAGGGTAAAAGGCAAGGAAAGTGACATCTCGAACCGGCCCCGAGGTCAGATCTTCCTCAGGATGCAATCTGTCGTTCTCGGATTGGAATGCGACCTCCGGTTTTAGGGTGGAACTTTCTTTGGGAACCTTATTCTGCAAAACAGACACAGTGACTGAAACTATGCTGCACGGTATAATTTGGGACACGGCCTGCTCAGCTTTGTGCATTTTCCCTGTAGTCCGGTGTGTTTCATGTTCCGTGTAAACGTGAAAGTTGTCCTGTTTCGAGCAATGGGTGAAATCATTTAGCAAAGCAAGAATCCGAATTGCAGTAATGTCAAGCAGCTGATGGTAATTTGACCCAATCATAACCGATCATATATTCTCACGCACTCACAGATACATTTGTAGCTGAATCCAGTCTGAGAAGATAGACTTAGCTTACCAGTGAGTTTTGTCTGTATTGATGGGCTGTCATTGTCTGCTGAGAAACTGATACTGTAGACGGGCACATCCGAGCTGCTGTGCGAGTCGGTGAGGGATCATCCAACCCTTTTCACGTGAGTTTGCATCTGTTGTTATGCAGGAGCACAATTGGAAGTGCAAGAAAATGACAAGGTGGGCGTGTTGGTAGCGTGGCCGAGCGGTCTAAGGCGCTGGATTAAGGCTCCAGTCTCGCCAGAGACGTGGGTTCGAATTTCTTCTGAACAGCTCCATCGGCGCGGCCTCTTTAAATGCTGTTTCGATCCCTGCTGCATTTCTGTTTAAAACAGAAGAAAAATGGGCTTGCTTCCTGGGGAATTGACTGCGGCGTGGGAAAGTGCCGAATTTTCCAAAGTGCCTGTTCTATCGTGATCGTGTTCGCCTCCCGCGGGGAAAATCGCAAGCAGCTCTACTGTTGCTTTCAGTTCCAGGCAAGTTGAGCTTTTACTGGAGCCGAATGGAGACTGTTATTTCATCGCTGTTGCGAAACAGAGTCCGACGGTGACTCGACCGCCGTCATTCGGTTTTCTGGCCAATGAGAAAATCGTTCCAATCTATTTCGATGTCATATGTTATTGAATTTCTCCCACTTTATTCATTTCCGTCCTGGAGACATCGGAAGGGAAAGGTAATCTAATCGAGACTGCGATTGGTGAAATTCACTTTTTATGGCCCATTCTTGTTATGTTCTTTCTTTGTCGCTTTGCAGCATTGTCTGGGAAGTGGTGGTGCACTCAGGCTCCAGTATGTTTGAAAGAGTAGTTTGGAATTGCCCCGTTGTTAGTTGTGTGATTACTTTATGGCTCATGCCCCCGGACTGTCTCACATTTAGCATTCATGTTAGCTGTGTCTGAAAATGCATTTGGTTTTCCAGTTTTGTTTGTGTTACGTGTTAAATGCTTTCTGTTTTGCGATTCGCTCAATACATTACGAATTAACAGGGTTTCTGAGGTAACTTCCAGCTGCAAAAATCCTCAACTGAGAATCTGGGAAACTTTCACGGAGTATGGTCAGTCGGAGCAAAAGTAAGAATGTCGTTCGTTTCTGCAGTGTTTCATAATACTACCTTTCCCGTGAGCAGTGGAACAGACTAAATGATTTTGCCACAGACTGCGACGGTAAGCTCCGCAAAAACGTAATTCTTTAAAGCAGGTGTGAGCAACACAACGTTATTGGGGTACACCGCGTGGAAACAGATACTTCGGTGTATCACGTCCATGCTCAGCACATAGCCAAATTTAAACAAGTCCCCATTCAACAACGAGCTCATGGAAACAGAAAGGTGAACGGTAGAATTCACTCACACGCGAAAGGTCCCCAGTTCGAAACTGGGCAGAAACAGCTTTGTTCTTCAACTGCAGCCTTTTACATGGACAAGAACGGAGCTGACTTGCTTGCTTTCCCATCTGCAAACCTGCCTTCGAGTTTGTTTAAACAAATCTGCTCTCGTCGTGAAATGCAATGCAGTTCCATTTACTAACAGTGCAAAGCATTGTAAAGTTTTTCTCCTACCTGGTTCTGATCATATGCCATTCTGTTTGAGAGTGTAGTTACCCCCTTCTGATCCTTCCACGAAAAGCAGACTGCATTTGCATTCCTTGCGCAGGCGGCCCGGTTCAAAGATAGGGAAGAAGCCGATGCGCTGGTGTCACAGCGCACCACGGATTCCTGAACTAATCTGTCCGTCAAATGTATCCCAAAGTCGTCTCTGAAAGACCTCATTTGGAAGGTGTCTGTCGTTATTCAACGTGCGAGAATTGGCACCAGAGGTCATGAATCATGTTTTGGAGCAGTTCGCAGGTTGGTGGCTCATTCAAACAGCCACAGCAATGAACGAAATTACACTCTCAGAGGGACCTTTGGACTTTCACCAGAGCTGCAACTTCCTCACCTCCCCACTCGCCCTCGCCGTTTACATTTTCCTGCTCGTCAGTGATTTAAAGAAATCCAAATGGATGCGATGTCATTCTAGCCTGTTTGTAGATTCCTCCGTTTCCGTTCCAACATGTCTTATATCTCGGCCTGCACCGTAATACTCGCGACGCCACGAAAGCACCCCTGCTACCTCAATGCTATAACAGGCCATTTGTTTGAATAAAATGATACTCCAAAGAGTAACCCACCCAAACACTCTTTCCAATCATATTTCTTCACATTTACTGCTGACTAATACACATATCCCTGAACACGATGTGCGATTTAGCATGGCCAGCTCACCTAACCTGCACATGTTTGGATTGTGGGAGGACACGACAGCAAAGTCACATCGATTTGGGGAGAACGTGCAAAGTCCCCACAGTCACCCGAGGAGAGAATCAAACCAATGTCCCTGGCACTGTGAGGCAGCATTGCTAACCACTGAGGTACCATGTAATCTTATGCAATAAGTAAAATCAGTGAAAGAGACTTAAAAAACAAGTTTCAAATGAGCACTCTCCGGCATTGTCAAAGCATGTCAATCTTGCATTCAATACGAATAGGTGTATGGAAAACAATAAAAAAACAAAATCCCGGCAATTCACGAATAAACAAGAATTAAAAGTTTAATTTGATCAAAGGTCATAACAATGTTTCGATGAATTGCAATTTTTAATGACAAATGTAGGTAATTAGCTGACTAATGTATAATTGGAAGTGGCATATATTTACTTAATGCCGAAGAAAGCGACTTGTTTTCCCCTTGTTACACAGCAGCATAACAATGTGTGTGTGTGTGTTCGAAATGTTTGAATCAAGCTCTTTCTCACAAAATAACTGATGACTTACGATCACTAAGCCTTGTCACCTTTAAAACCACAACATTGTCAAATATTTTCCAGGAATTTACAACCAGAAGAACTAGTTAACTTCTTTTCATAGGAACCCAAACAGAATAAGTAGCGGACACTGTGAATTAGTTGAGTCAATGCAAGAGTTCAACTGAAGACAACATCCCTTCTTTCCAAAATGTTCAAAATTTTAAAAAATCAAAATTTATTGCCATTGTTGAATGAAAGAAAAGAGATGCTAATTCATTTTCATTTGATTTTGTTGCATGAAACATCCGTAAGCCGTAGTATGATTACAAGCATAATAAAGGTGAGCATTGAAGTCAAATATAATTAATTGAATTCAACGATGTTTCAACAGGCAAAATAAAAATTGATATTTACAATGATTGAGAGATTGTGCACTGCAATATCTTTGCAGTGGTTCATGTACTGTCCCGTAAATCCACATTTGCGCAACCTACTAGATTGAATAATTATTATTTTTATTCTAAATCAGCAACAATTTAATTATCAAAGTCTGTCAATGCATTAAAGAATAATGAATAATCTCTTTTTGCAAGTGATTGAGCAATGTCTGGAAATGAACTGGAATTAATTCAGTGAAAAGTAATTACATTTCCCTGAATTTTAAGACTGAGATTACCGTGATCATTCAAATGAGCAAACATCAGATATTTGCAATGACGTTGGATGGGAAGTCATTGGTATCTTTGTGGGGTAGGTGACCTGAGAAATAAAGGCATTTTCATACTGTACTATTAGTACTCAGAAATAATGGATTAAATCTAAATGTGAATCTCATTATACTTGTTCAAAAGACTTATTTATAAATAATTGTGCCATTACTGTAATGGCAATGACTTGATAATGAATGCTGTATTTTGAAGAATTAAAATGATACAATATTTCAAAAGCAGTTTGCTGTGATGTTGATTGGATATCTATTAAGATCTGTAAACCGAGGCATAAAACATTGTACCTAGCTTTATGGATTGAAGAAAAATGAGCCATTCAGTGATTATTGAGTAAAATTCTTCTTTTTTAAAGTAAAAAATGTACGTAATACAAGAATTGTGAATTTCCATACACCGGATTCCTTGTAGAGATATGATACATCAATTTATATGATCAATATTATGATCAATGTTGAAAGATTTGTGTCAGAATTAGGAAGAGAATTCGTAAGTCATGAAAGTGAGCTTGAAACTGAACAATGTAGTCAATGACATGTGGCGTATATGCGATTTTAATAATATTGTCATTTTTGGACAGTGATGAATAATGTTGGAATAGAAATGCCAAAAAAATCAACATGGTCAAAGCAGTTCTTTTCTTACAATGAAATGAAAACAATAATTATTTTGTAGCACGCATGATTTGAAATAGCAGTTTTTTTAATATGACATATACAGTGAAGACTAACCCTTTTTCAAAAATGTAGGAACTTCACGAATTTAAAATGCAGTATTTGTCCAATTTGTAATAAAATGGTTATAATTTGAATTGTCTCTTGTAAACACACAACAAAAAAGGAGCTTAAAGATTGTTAGATTGACAAAAATTTGCTTCCCAACGTTATTGTTGTAAAGTCAATATCTGTGATAAATTAGAATTATTGGTTTAAACAATATAAATCAACATTAACGACTGAACTGAAATATAACACATCAATTGCATTAACTGCATAGAATAGTAAATAAATGATTACTGTTGTCATTTGTCCCAGGAACAATAAGACACTTACTCAGGTTATTCCACTGAATAGTAATCAGCTGATGATGAATATCTTTGTGTCGCTTTATGTGCACTGTTTTGTGTGAACATTGATTTCAATAAATTTAGATATTTACATGAATTAGGAACAGGCTGATAACTGGGTGTGAAAGATCTTATTTAAGATTAGACAATTTTTAGTATTCACTAGGTTTGCTGAACAAAACACAGTTAAGTCATCATGCAATAAACTGGATTAGAGAGAAATATGCAAAATTCAATTTCAAATGGATGCACTCGGATATTTTCACAACATTTCAATCTTACATTCAATATAAATAGATGAGTGGAAAACTAAAAACAAATTTAAGACAACTCAAACAGATCAATAACTAAAAATTGATATATAGTAGGAAGTGGCATTTGTTTATTTAACTGAAGAAGAACTTGATTTTTTTCTCGTATTTACACCTTTGAAGCATCAAGTTCTATATGCAGTCTGAACTCAGCTCTTCAGAACAAAAGAAAATCAAGGAATATCTGTACTTTGCATATTTCATCTTTGTGAGTGCAACATTATCAAATATTTTGCAAAGAATATTGATTGAGTGGAATTAGATACATTCTGTTATTCGTGGACTGAAGAAAATATATAGCAGATATTGTGATTATTGGAATGAACAACAAATGAAAACATATCTAATGTTGAATTGAAAGGCAATTCATTCGATTCTTAGATATTTTCTTATCAACATTCATAGCTGCTCTGGCACAGCTCTGTGCAAGGTGGGAATTGAAATTGTACCCTCTGGTCTGGTAACAGAGACACGACCAGAGTGGCACAAGATTCCTTCATAACATTCCCAACCAGGCTGGGCAGGGCTGAAAACTAATCAGATGTTTATTGTGATAATTGGATTGGAATTAAATGGTTGGACACTGTGTGTAATCTACTTAAAATTCAGTAGCAATTTACAATAATGATGGGAGTTAAAAAATGTCTTAATTAAACATGATTTTTATGATCACTTGGGGAACGACAGCTTGACAGGATGGTGTGATTTGTGTGCATTATATATAAAAAATGAATTTAATTATTCTATATGGTCAGAAGTTTCTTATTTTCTGAAATGCAGATTAAAATGTTTTTGTTCTACACGTAAATTGGAACAAAATGATGAATTGGTCAGTCAATGTACCTATTCAGCTGAAGACAACTTTCATTCTTTCTGAAAATGTACGATTTCTAAGAAGTCACTATTTCCTGTGATTGTTTAATGAAATAAGATAGATGCCAACTCTTTTTTGTATGCTTCAAAAAATTCATGGGGATTTGAATTATTTTGCACATGAAAAATATTCAATTTTTCTTGTGATTAAAAACACAATAAATGTTAACATTAAAGTGATTTCCAATCAAATCAATTCAAAAGTGTTTCCAAGTTTAAACTGAAAAGCAATATTCAGAATGATTGAGTGATTGTACGTTGCAATGTCCTTGCATTAGTTATTGTATGGAAATATAGTTCCACATGTCCACCCCTTACCGAATTGAACAATTATTAGGTTTTGGCAACAAATCGATTTGAAATATTTTATTAATGAATTTAAGAATAATGAGGTATCTCCTCTTACTATTCCACTGAGTAATGTTAAGAAACGAAGAGAAATATTGCAGTGTAAAATAACTGGTGTTCTCTGAATTCCAATGGCTGAGAAGACTGTGATCTTTCAACTGAGCAAAAGTCAGATATTTACAAATGATGTTGCAATGGCAATAATTGGTCTTTTGTGGGTATATTGACCTGATCAAACAGGTTTTACTATTGTAGCACTCACACTAAGAAATATGGAAGGTATTAAAAGCACATTGTTCTTGTTATAAAGCCGAAGTTAAAGTATTGCGTAATTATTGTAATTGATCATTGTTTCTAAAATCCTGATAAATAAATTGACTTAATATTTTGAATGCACTTTGCTCTGATGTCGTTTGTATATTCATTAAGATTAATAAACTGAAAATTAAGATATCAAGCTTGGCTTTAATAATTAAAAAATCTCAGCAACAATTGAACATCGTTCAACTTTTTTTTGGTCGGTTCATGTCTATTTTATTAATATAACGTTTATCATGATAAATGTTTAGATAAATGTCAGAACTAGGAAAAAATAATGAGGATAGGAAAGTGAGTATTATTATGAACTAAACATCGAGTTAATGACATTTGGTATAGGAAGTCATTTTGTCGCAAAAAACTAATAATTCTGTGATTATTGATCATTGCCACCTACTGTTGGAAGAAAATAAAACTATCTCAAAATGAAACTAAAATAAATATCATTTTGGAGGTCACATGATTTGAAAAACGGACATTGTCACTTAATGTGACATTTTAGCTGAAGAATCGTTCTTCCCCCCTCCCCCCGCCACCCCCATGTGTAGTCCTATCAATAATTTAACATTTAGCTTAAGTTGAACTAAATAACAAATGGATATTCCTCCATTATTTTCTTGCACACAAAAAATAAAAAAAAAAATAACATGAAAATGATATCGCTCTGCAAGGAATAGTTCCACAGATAATAAGTGTTCATATTGAATTAAAATGTCACCATAGCTGTAGGAGTGATTTCCCCTGACAAGGAATGAAGATTGAGGAGATAGGCCGAACTCAGGCAAGTGGAAGATGTTTACTCATGCCTCAATCAGTTAATGCAGGAATCATCCCCCGAGGCAAATCTAGGAAGGGAGATCGATGACACACTGTAACGTGTACAGTAAAAAACAGTATTTTTACACACCTTCTGTATTACAATGTCCACACGCAATGTAGTTACAGTCCTTCCCTCATTATACAGACACCCGATCCTGTAGAACAACTAATCTTGGATGAACATCGCTATGGATAGCCCGAGCTTCCTATTGCTTCATGGTGTTTTACAGGTTTTTATAATCTCCAGGCCTTGGGATCTCTCTGTGCATTTTATTTCCTCAGATTACAAAATTAATTGTTGCAGTCCTTTGGGCCTCTCACTCTGCCTTATTTGCGATTCTCAAGAATATGTAATTAGAAACTTTTTAAATGTTCTGAGCAACGTTAGTGGGCAGCATGGTGGCACAGTATTTAGCACTGCTGCATCACAACGCCAGAGACCCGGGTTCAATATCCCGCCTCAGGCGACTGACTGTGTGGAGTTTGCACATTCTCCCCGTGTCTGCGTGGGTCTCCTCCGCGTGCTCTGGTTTCCTCCCACATTCCAAAGATGTGCAGGCCAGGTGAATTGGTCATACTAAATTGCCCATAGTGTTACCTAAGGGGTAGATGCAGGGGTATGGGTGGGTTGTGCTTCAGCGGGGCGGTGTGGGCTTGTTGGGCCAAAGGGCCTGTTTCCACACTGAAAGTTATCTATCTATTCTCCAAAAAAAGTAACTATTTCTGGCAATCAAACCCTGTCTATTTCCCTGATAGCCGCTGTGGAAGTTAGCTGGGCTCTATCCTGCAGCTGGTGTTTATTCATTCACTGGGAAAATTATTCTTTCATTAATGAAAGTCAGGGTTAGTCATTTTTCTGTATGCCTGCATTCTCTTATCACTATCTGGTATATCACTGTCTGGAATGGCATACTTATGGACTTGGAGTAGGATTGTACAAAATATTCTTTTTTAAATATTCTTTTTGTTCGTCTCATTTATCTCCCCTCCACCATTTTGTGTTTTAATTCCAAGGCAGGCTGCTCGGGGCTTCCCTACGGCAGCAAATCTACAAGGATTTCAGCACTAAAATAAAAATTATCATTCGCTACCATTAGGAAACAGTACCATGCAATAGGTTTACGTCACTGAGACTTAATTCCACACTTAAAGCCGACTATACTGGATTTGATCAATGATTACATATTAGATATAAGTAACATTTAGTGTTAAAACTAGTCACGGTAAATTTAAAATGATTATAAATGTCATATTACAATCCGTCACATGTAGAATTGAACATTAATTATTGGAGTCTAAAACAATCAGACGTATCTTCATTTGTAAGGCGAATATGAATCCAATGATTTCTGTGAACATTCAAATGAGAAGGTATCAGATATTTCCTGTCAGTGTTGGATGAGGAATCATTGCTTGGTTTGTGGTTGTGTTGACCTGGAATAAAAGATATTTTTTTCTTTGTAAAATTGGCACTACAAAATAATTATTAAATTGAAATGTGAATCTCACGATATTTGTTACAAAACCAAACTTGAATTACTGTGTGATTGTTGGACTAACAATGAATTGGTAATCTATTTTAGAACACTGACACATTAAGTGATTCAATATTCCCAAACGGGTTTGCTGTGATATCGATTACATAATAATTAGTATCAGTGAACTGAGAGTTAGAATGCTGGCATGATGTTTTGGAAAATATTTTCGATATGCATTGATTATTGATCATTCAATATTCTCAGATAAATCTGCAATCTGTAATTGCTGTCTCAGCTTTTCTTCTGTAGAAATACAATATATAATCCATGCAACTTTTCATGTCATCAATATTCAGACATTTGTGTCGACATTACAAAGAAAATAAATCGACAAGGAACATGGGTATCATAGCAAAAAACAGTCAACAACATTTATAGAGGAAATTTTTAAACATTGTCTCTGAGTGAATACATAAAAAGGTTTAATGGGGATCTGTTGCAATGTATTGAGCCGCATTTACATTTTTCGCACGATGATTGGGGGAACCTATCAGAAAACTCGCCTATATTTAGGAATTCCTTTATCTCAAAACATGTTACTATCAGCATCCTTAGTCGTAAGTGAAGTCTATTTAATGGTGTGGGAATGATGTGTGTATATGATAAGAAGGAATCTCTTGCATATATTTGGGATGGTGTGAAAGCGTGATGTTTGTTGTGGTTATTCATCTTGAGAACAATACAATACTGACAAAAGATTTTGCACTGAACAGTAATTAGGTGGCCTTGAATCACATCGTGTGGCTTTATGTCCAGTGATTAATTTATTTCAAGAGCTTTTCAATAGCAATCATATTTTCCATGATTTGTAAAATGATTAATAATTTTGTGACAAACATCCACATGTGGTCATGAGCTGGATTCAAAGAATCCAATGTGTTGGTGTGAAAACCCTTCATTATTGACATTTCCAAGCGAGGTGTATAATGCTCAGGCACTGACTGGAAGTCAAGGTGGAAGAAAATCTGATTCACCCTGGAGCTGATTGATTCTAACTGCTGTTTGATTGAGGTTGATTGATTTTGTATTTGTCCCGATTTCTCTGCCTGTAGGTGAATTTACAACGTCCAATTTCTGTCCAAGGGTCACTTCACATCACTGGAGAGTTAAAATATAATTCACATATTGTGATAACAATGAATTTTCAATTAAAGTTTGTGTTTTAACAAACAAAACGATTTGTTGTTTTCCGGGAATTTACATTGACATTGATTAGATATTTATTAAGATAGATAAACTGAGAATTATCATCGAGTTGCAGGATTGTTGAATTGTTCAACCACAGACTTGAGGGTTTTATTTTTGGAATGATTTGGAGGCGCCAGTGTTGGACTGGGCTGTACAAAGTTAAAAATCAAACACCAGCAGTTCATTAACCAATATGTTTATTTTGAAGAACTCGCTTTCAGAAAGAACCAGCGTTCATCAGCTGTTTGAAAGAGCAGCGCTCCGAAAGCTAGTGCTTCCAAATAAACATGTTGGACTATAGCCTGGTGTTGTGCGATTTTTAACTTTGTTTTTTGGAAGGAATATTTTCTTTATTCAAATATACAGGCTGTTCAAGAGCTCTATCGCGCCTTTCGTGATTTTCTTTTAGATTTTCTCATGTATAATTCACATAATTTTCACTGTAATTAGTATTTCAAATTTCCATCAGATCTAAGATGAAACGAGGACCAATTAATGAGTACTTCCATGAATGGAAAGCACAATAAATTCACTTTACAGAGGCAAGATTCAAATGTTATCTGAATAAGCAAATAAACATTTTGAATGGAAAATATCTGAAAATGTTTACATTCAAATTTGAATGAAGTCAAATTACTTCTTTTTGAAATACATGGCCTGAAAACCTGTTTGAAAACATGAACAAATCAAGACTATCAACATGTCTTGCTGTCAGTGTCCTCGGCCAATTTTCACAAAGAATAAGCACCACTTTCAGCAACAAGTATCATGTGTAATTACTAAATTGAAAAATAAGGTGATAGCTCTTGTATTTATTGGCAAGAATGTTTACTGTGGTTATTGCACTCAGTAAAACTAAGATCAAGACCAATGGCTGTTAGAATCATTGGCCACTCGTAATGAAGAATAAACACTGCTTTGAGCAACAAGTATCATGGATAATTACTGAACAGAAATTTCAAAGGACACCCATTGTATTTATTGGCTGGAATAATGACAAGATGCTTACTGTGGTGATTAATCTCAGGTAAAATAAGACAATTACTGAGATTATTTCCTGAACAGTAATTAGATGGTAATGAAGACCATTGTGTGGCTTCATGTATCGTGCTTTGTGTGAGCATTGCTTTCAATAACATTGTGATATTATACAGTGTGCAGCTAAGGTGAGTTGGTCATGCTAAATTGCCAATAATGTTCATGGATGTTTCAGGTTAGGTGCATTAGATCTTGTTAGAGTGGTGCTGGAAAAGCACAGCAGTTCAAGCAGCATCCAAGGAGCAGTGAAATCGACATTTCGGGCAAAAGCCCTTCATTAGGAATACAGCCTGTATCCCTGATGAAGGGCTTTTTGCCCGAAACATTTATTTTCCTGCTCCTCAGATGCTGCCTGAATTGCTGGGCTTTTCCAGCACCGCTCTAATCTAAACTCTGATTTCCAGTATCTGCAGTCATTGTTTTTACCGAGGTTCGGTGCATTAGTCAGGGGAAATGTCGAGTAATAGAGTAAGGGAGTGTCTGGGTGGGTTACTCTTTGGATGGTCAGTGTGGACTGTTGGGCCAAATGGCCTGTTTCAACACTGTGATAGAATCATAGAGTCATAGATTCTATGAATCTATGATTCTATGATTTTGGATTAAATTGATATGAGTGCTAAAGATACTACTTAAAGTCAAAAAAATCTTTTAAGTTTAGCAAGGTACATTGAAGCCATCATGCATGAAGTGAGATAAGTGTGTGTGTGTGTGTGTGTGTGTGTGTGTGTGTGTGTGTGTGTGTGTGTGTGTGTGTGTGTGTGTGTGTGTGTGTGTGTGTGTGTGTGTGTGTGTGTGTGTGTGTGAGAGAGAGAGAGAGAGAGAAATTAAATGTTCAAATGAAAACACGCCAATAATTTCACAGCATATCAATCTTACATTCAATATGAATAGGTGAATGGAAAATAAAAATAAATTTCTGACAATTCATGAATAAGTAATAATTAGAAAATAAATTTGATCAAAGCACATACCGGTATTTAGATGAACTGCAATGTTTAGTTACAAATGTAGGTGATCAGCTGTCCAATGAATAACATGAAGTTGCATTTGGTATTTTGCTGAAGAGGAATTTCGACTGTTAATACTTTCCTCTTTATACTACCGGAGAATAGGGATTTATGTGCTTGAAATGTTTGAACTAGTTTCCTTTAAACAGTAAAACAAATCATGATTATCATGTCTTAGACTCTTCCATCTTTAAGGTTGCAACATCGTCAACTATTTTTCCAAGGAATGTAGAACCAGCAGAATTAGATGCATCATTTTATTAGTGAACTGAAAAAAATAAATAGGAAATATGGTGATGATTGAAATGAAGAACAGATTGAAGAATATCTAATGTTGTTTTGAAAAGCAGTTCAATCTATAGTCAGATATGTTCTAATGAAATTTCCGAGTTGCACTGACACATCTCCGCTGAATGTGGAAATTGAAATCATTCCTCCTGATCTTGATGTAGAGACACTGTCAGAGCTCCACAAGGACCCGTCATAATGTTACCATCCCGGAAGGGGAGATGAAAAGTCACATGCTTACGGCGGCAACTCAAATGAAAATTAATCAGATGTTTCTTGTAATTATTTGAATGGGAATTAATTGCGTATTTCCTGTGTGTAATGAACTGACAAAGCGAATTAGTAATTTACAGTAATGATGTAACAAACCAATAAAGACTTTAATTAAATATGAATCTCGTGATTATTCATTATAAGAAAAAAACTAATCATTTGATCAGTGTACACTGATGAACGAAACTCAATCAATCCAAAAGTTCCATATGTTCAATGCAGTTTGTCACAGAATGAAAAGAAAATTAATATGCAATTGCAACATAAATGATTAGGAAAATAAATTAATTGGTCACTCAATGCGGTTGCTCATCTGAAGACAACTTCCCTTCTTTCCAGAAATGTTCAACTTCCCAAAGTTCAAAATGTCCTGTGACTATTTCATGAAACAATAAAGAGATGTTAGTTCCTTCTGTTGTACTTCAAACAGTTACAAAAATTTTAAATGATTTTGTTCCATGAAAAGTGATTAACTTGTATTGTGTTTATAAATACAGTAAATGTTAACATTGAAGTTAAACATAATTAAATCAATTCAACTGTTTCCACGGTTAAAATAAAAATTGGTATCCACAATGCCCACTGCAAAATCTTTACATTATTTAATTTATGAGCCATAATTTTGTAGTCATACCGTGAACTATATTGAGCAACGATTAGATAATAGCAGCAATTGAATTGTCAAAATTATATCATTTCATTTAAGAATACTGAGAAATCTCAGTTAATTATTTCACTGAGCAATGTGGAGAAACAACCAGGAATTATTCTGATGAAAATAATTGCATTTCTCTGAACGCTTCAGCTGAGATTACCGTGAACATTCAAATGAGCAAGTATCAGATATTTACAATGAGACATCGAATGGGAAGTCATTGGTTCCATTATGGGATCGTTCACCTGAAAAATAAATTGATTTATGCATTGTAGTGTTCGTACTAAGAAACAATTGATGCAATTAAAATGCGAATCGCACTATATGTGTTAGAAAGAATAACGCCAATAATTGTGCAATTATTGTCATGGCAGCGACTGGAAAATTACGTTATAATCTAAAAAAAAAGATTCAATATTTTAAAAGCACTTTGTTGTGATGTTGATTGGATATTCATTAAGATCGGTAAACTGAGAAATTTAATATAGTAGCTAGCTTTATGGATTCAGAAAAATGAGCCATTCAGTGATTATTCAGCAGAATTGCTTTTGGTTCAAAAATGCAGGATTACAAGAATTACATGTTTCCATCCATTGGTTTGCTTATTGAGATGTAGCTTTAATTTACAACTTTTTGTTCATGACCAATGTTTAGACATTCATGTCAGACGTAGGAAGTAAATAAGTAGATCGGGAAAGTGCATATTGCAGTGAACATAAGATACAGGGAGCTTCCATAATTCTGTGATTATTGTACATCGATAAATAACTCGGGAGTAAAAAATAATTAGAAATCAACATGTTCAAAGCATTTTTTTTCTTGTAACAAATTGAAAGAAATCCTTATGCATTGCACATGGTTTGAAAACACATCAGTCACCAAAACCCCAGTCAGAAATAAAATCAAGGTCATAATAAGCATCGGTTTAAGATAATAAGACCCTTATGAAGAGTATTCTGCTCAACAGTAATTAGAGGACCTTGATCATCTTCATGTCAT
This sequence comes from Chiloscyllium punctatum, assembly GCF_047496795.1. NCBI lineage: Eukaryota > Metazoa > Chordata > Chondrichthyes > Orectolobiformes > Hemiscylliidae > Chiloscyllium > Chiloscyllium punctatum. Next base: position 53,750,580 of record NC_092751.1, read on the forward strand.
TCTTGCAGAGAAAACTCTTTCATTATTCATAAAGAGTTAATATTGTAAATATTTTGACATTTGTATCAGAACTAGGAAGAAATTGAGAAGCAATTCACATGATTATTTTCGTGAAAGAAACTCAAAATAAATTAAATTTACAGTGCCACCTTTCAGTATTTTCTCTGCATAAGCAGATAAAGGTTTTTAATGCGCAAAATCAACAGGTTTTCACCTACAGTTGTACTAAGCCGAAATAAAATTATTTTATTTTGCGATACTTTAACTGAAACCCTGATTGACCAGCTGCTATGTATGTTGATGTTACCATCCTCAGTCATTTGCAATAAAGCATGGTTATTGGTTTTAGCTAAATAATTTGTGTGCAATTACTGAACCAAAATGTAAGAAATCAAATGCATTTATTGGATGGAACTGGCCACCAAATGTTTATTGTGACTCTTGTTCTCAGGAACGATAAGAGACTTACTCCGGTTTTTCTCCTGAGCAGTAATTAGATGACCAGGAAGACATTTGTGTGGCTGTATGTGCCCTATCGTGTGAGCATTGATTTCACTTACATTGAGATATTTTACTAATATCGGAAGGGTTTAACATTCGCGTTTTAAAATTCTGAATTAAAGTCATATTTTCTTTTTAAAAATTATGGGAATTCCTTTGTGAAACATTGATTTAGAGATGCTGGAGTTGGACTGGGGTGAGCAAAGTTAAAAATCACGTGACACCAGGTTATAGTCCAACAGGTTTATTGGGAAGCCCTAACTTTCAAGGTGCTGCCTCTTCATCAGGCGATCTTCATCTCTTCATCTGCTCGGACTAGAGAATAAGGATTGGTGTACGTGAGGAGTTGGAATGCACAATAATGTTGTGTTAAGTGTTTATTGAATCTCTTCTGCAGCATGAAGTTCACAGAATAAACAAAATGTGAGCATTCATGAGCTGACTGGAAGTAAAATCCTGTTGCCCACCATATGAATAATACGCGAATGTATTTTGAATAAATAAAATGAATTTCATTACTTACATCCTTTAAAAATTTAAAAACTGCAGTGTCTTCAAATCTAAAATTTAGATATAACATAATATAATGCATAATGTTATTAATGATCTGAAGATAATAAATTGCAGATTGAGAGATTATTGGAATGAAAAACAGACAGAAGCAGATCTAAAACTGGATTGAAAATCAATTCAAACTCTGCTTAGATATTTTCTAATCACCATTCTAAGCTGCTCTGGCGTATCTCTGTTGGAGAAGGGAACTGAAGCCACACGTCCTAGTCTCATAGGAGAGACACTACTAGAGCTGCACACGTGTCTTTCGTTATGTTCCTAACAAGGAAGGGTGGGATTATAATCAATTGTGATTACTCATATGAAAACTAATCAATATTCATTCCGATAATTTGGCTGGGAATTAATTGGACTGTTTCTGTGTGTAATGGACTGAGAATGAAATAGTAATTCCCAATAATGATGGTACTAAGCACATATGCTCTTACTTAGAAATTAAAATCATGGCAATTGAAAGAATGATAAATACACATATTGCTAATTCATGAAAAATATGACTGCGGACTGTGTTTAAAGTAGTTTTTCTTGTAATGAAAAGATAGCTAGAATGCTTAGCAGCAGGATGTAATTGCGAAAAAAAAACATTCAATGTGACTATTCTGCAGCAGGCAGCTCCCCTTCCTTACACACATGTATAACTTCCAACAATACAAAATTTACTCTGAAAAGAACATACGTATGTAGATTCTTCTTTCTTGTTGACAAAAAAGTCACAAATTTGATTTTTTAGTTTTAAAATTTTTAACTATTATTGTGATCATAAAAACAATAAGTCTTCACGTTGACGAAAAATATAATCAAACCAAATCAAATCAAAATACACATCGATATTCACAATAATTGGGAGAGTGAACACAACAATATCTTTTCATCAGTTAATGTACGGAGCCATAATTCCACTGTTATACCCCTGACTGGAATTATTTACTGGATCAATTATTAGATATTATAAATAACTAAATTATTAATATGCTGTCAGTGAACTGAATATTAATGAGAAATCTCACATTGCTGTTTCAACGAGCAATTTGTCGAACTAAACAGTAATTATTACTGAAATGTCTTAGATATCTCTTAATCAATGAGGCTGTTATTACTTTGATTGTTGAAACGAGTAGCATTCAGATATTTATAATGAGCATTGGCTGGAAATCAATGCTTTTTGATGTAGACCTGAAAGATTTTGTTATTATAGTATTGGCAGTAAGAAATGATTGATTAAATTATGATGTGCATCTCACCTTACTGAATATTTTCAATTTTTCTAAAAGGTTTCTGGTCCATTCTTCAATTTAACAAGGGTAATTTTGGGTCAGCATATCAGTAACTGCAAACATTTTCGAAACATCTCCATCAAAGTTATTAATCTGATAATTCAGAACGAATATCATAAAAACTCTGTAAATTTAACTGACTATATTTTTAGATTGTAGTCAAGTTCGTTCTCTACTTATTTCCTTCCTATTTCTGACACCAGTGCCTCAATATTAATTAGATTAAATGTCGTATGAGTTCGACGTTAGTTTTCTCTCAAAGATCTGTGCAGCACAGGAATTGGTCATTTGGCCCATAACGTTGTGTTGAACTAAATGCAAAAGAAACTCATCCCTTCTGCCTACTCTTGGTCCATATCCTTCCAAATTATCGAAATGAACATTAAAGAGCCTTAATGTATCCGCTTTCAGCACCAACCCTGGAAGTTCATTCCAGACAGCTACCACTACCTGTGTAAAAACAAATTGCCCCTTACATGCCCCTTGAACATTCCCCCTAACCTTAAACGCATGTCACATAGTTTTTGATGTTTCAACTCTGGGAAAAACTCTCTGACCGTCAACCCTATCTATGTATCTCATGATTGTACAGCTATCCATCAAGCATTCCCTCAGTTTCCGCCATTCCACAAAAAGGAATCTGAGTTTTTCTCGCCTCTCCGAATCCAGGCAGCATCCTGGTAAACGTCCTCTGTACCCTCTCCAAAGCCTCCATACCATTCCTGTAATGTGGCGAACAGAAGTGAATACAATACGTCAAGTATGCCGGAACCAAAGTCTGATAAAGTTACAATATGTCTTCCTGACTCTTGGAACCAGTTCCCTGACCAATAAAGGCAAGCATGCCATTTGCCTTCCTAACCACCTAATTACTTGCATGGTCACTTTCAGGGAACCATGGTCTTGACCGCAAAGATCCCTTTGAATAATAAAGCTATTAGGGTCCTGCCATTAACTATCTGCTTTTCCTTAACATTTGAGCTTCCAAAGTGAAACACTTCACACTTGTATGGATTAAACTTCACCTTTAATTTATCTGCCCATATCTGCAATTTATCTTTTTCCTGCTCAACATTGTCCTCAACTACACTGAACGCTCTATCATCTTCAAACTTATTAACTTCCCCAATTAGATTTTAATCCATTTCACTTCTATATATTTGTATCGCAAACAGAAGGGTTCCAGTACTGATACCTGTGGAAAAAAGGCATAAAATGAGGGAAATGCAGAATTCTTGAAGAAGTGAGGTTATTTGAATGACAGAACAATTCTGATGAATAATATTCAAAGGTGTGATTTTTGGTTTTAAATTAACCCGATGTTTTAATTCTCAGTCTTCTGATCTTTATGGATATCAAGGACAAACTGCTATGAATACATTTAATGATTTTAAGTGTTGAGTTCTAACATTAATTATTATTTAATTGTTATTTCAATTCACACACCATCATGAGATTAACACTTTTGTTGAATCCATTATTTCTTAGTGCCAGTATCATAATGAAATATTAACATTCTTTTCAGGTCAACACACCTGCAATCAACCAAAGTTTTCTCATCCAACAATTATTCTAATTATCTCATTCTCTTTCATTTGAATTCTCATATTAATGGAAGGATCATTAATCAGTCTTATCAATTAAGAGATGGTGAATTATTTTTCACATAAATAATTCTTTTTTTTCCTCAACATATTGCAGAATTACATTGCAATAAGGGTTTTCTCATCATTCATAAATCTGTTATCAGCCATTTTAAAACTAATTATTGACAATATCTAATCGGTAATCATTGTTGAAATCCAATATCTCCAGCTGTAGATGAGGAACTATGTCTCAGTACATCAACTGGTACAAACAATATTGCACTCTACAATCTCTTAAGATTAGCAAAAATAATTTTAAGTGTGGAAGCTTAGCTGGATTGAATTGGTTGTGAGCAAAAATGCAGTCTGAGGAAAGGTAACTGGCCCAAAAGTATTAACACTTACTTCTTTCCACAGATGCTGCCAGACCTGCTGAGTTATTTTCCAGCAATTATTGATTTTGTTTGTGATTTTCACCATCCACAGTTTTGTTTACATTCTTGTATCGATTGTATTTCACTTCAATTCTAACATTTCTTTATTTCTGATTATTACAATAAGAACTCAGTATTTTTCATGTTAAACATTATTTAAATTTTACGAGATTCTTGTGTAAATATACCAGAATTGACAAGTGTTTGTTCTATGCTTTTACAATAGATCTTGAATTCTTAGAAATCACAATGTTTTGAAAATGAGGGAAGTTGTCTTTCGCTGAGTAGTCATATTGAATGACTTATGCTTTATTTCCAATTCATGTGCATTACAAAGCAAGATAAGTTTTATTTATGCAGATGAATAACTGCTTCAAACATATTGACTTACTTGATTATCATGAGATCTATGATTATTTAAGGTCATTGGTACTTCGTTCCTTCATTATTAGAAATGACTAATTCTTTATATCGGTACACTACACTATGGAACTATCTAATGCAATCCTTGTCCAATTCGAACAATAAATATCTGAGTAGTTTTCCCTGTGAATAAACACAGTAAGTATGTGATTATACTCCTGCCCTTCCTGCAGGGGAATATTATGGAGGACTCCGGTAATATCTGTACTAGTAGACCAGGGGGCATGGATTCAATTCCCACCTTCAACAGCGATGTGTAAAAACACCTCAGAGTTGATTGAAAAATATCTAAGTGTCAATTGAATTGCTTTTCAGCCAACATTGTCTCAACTTGTAATTGTTGTTCATTATAATGATCACAACATCTTGAATTTCTTTGCTTCACATCACTGATTGAAGTATGAATGTTATTACGCTGCTTCTAAATACCTCTCAACTTTTAATAATTTTGCAGTTCTAAAGATTCTGCGGTGTAAATAATATTTAAGGTGAGGGGGAAAGATTTAAAAGGGGTCTGAGGGGAAACTTTTCCACACAGTGTGTTTCATTTATTGGGATGAGTTGTGAGAGGAAGGGCAGTGGCTGGTACAATTACAACATCTAAAAGACTTTTGGACAGTTTATTGGATAGAAAACTTCGAAACGGGTATGGGGCAAACACAGGGAAATGGGACTAGTTTAGTTTAGGAAAACTGGCCGGAATGCTAAGTTGGGCTGAATGGTCTGTTTCTGTGCTGTGTCAGTCTAGCATTCTACAATTCAAACTTCACTGTGATTGATAAAGGAAAGAACAAACGGGTGTTAATTGTATTTTGTGTCCACAAAAAAGTGACATGAATTTTAAATAATTTTGTCACATAAAATATTTCGCTCTTATTGTGATTAGAAGTACAATGAACGTGAGCATCGAAGTGAAATATAATTAAATCAATTCAACTGGTTCCATGGTTAAGATAAAAATTGATATTCACAATCATTGTGAGTTTGTACATTGCAATATCTTCACATTACTTCATGTACTGAGCCATTATTACACATTTATACCCCCTACTGAATTGCACAATACTTAGATATTAGCAACACTTAGATTTTCTAAAATCTATCAGTACACTTAGAAGGAGAAATCTAATTTTGCTGCATGACTGTGCAATGCGCAGACATGAACAGGAAGTATTGCAGAGAAAAGTAGTTACAGTTCTCTGAACTCATAAGGCTGATATTACTGTGATTATTCAAATGAGCAAAAGTCAGTTTTCGAAGCGTGTTGGATGCAAAATGATTGATTCCATTGTGGGATAGTTGACCTGAAAACAATAACATTGTTGCAATGGATTAAATTAAAATATGAAATAAAATAATATATGGATCTGATGATACATGTTAGAAAGCCAAATAACTTGTTCAGCAATTATTATAAGGGTAATGAATTCCTAATAAATGTTGTATTCTGAACAAATAAATTGACTCAATATTTTAAAAATACTTTGCTCTAGTGTTGATTAGACGCATATTAAGATCGGTAAACTGAAGACTGAAATATAAAATCGAGATTGATGGATTGAGGACAATAAATCAGCCATTCATTAGTTTTTGAAAAGAATTTATTTTTTTGTCAAAATGCAGACAATACAGAAGTAATGTATTTCATTCAATTAGTTTACTTGTAGAAACATGTGTTTTTAATTTATGTGATTTTATTCTGATCGATGTTCAAACATTTGTGTCTGAATTAGGAAGCAAATAAAAAGATAATGAAAGTGAATATGATAGTGGCCACAAGATACAGCCCATGATATTTGATAGAAAAAGGAATTTGCATAATCTCATGACTATTTAATGTTCATAAATAATTAACTCCTCAGGTACTGAAGCAGTCCAAGTCCAACTACAACAAGATCTGGACAATATCCAGGCTTGGGCTGACAAGGGGTAAGTAACATACATGCCACACAAATGCAGGCTATGACCATCACGTATAAGAAATAACCTAACCACCATCCCTTGACATTCGATGGTGTTACCATCACTGAACACCCACTATCAACACTATCCTGAGGATAATCGTTGATCAGGAACTGAATTGGTCTCACCACATAAACACAGTGGCTACAAGAGTAATTCAAATCCTGGCTCCTGAAATCCTGTCCAAACGCTACCAGGCACAAGTCAGGAGTATGTTGGAATACTCCTCACTTGCCTGGTTGAGTGCAGCCCTTCCAACACTCAAGAAACGTGATACCACCCGGAATAAAGCAGCCCACTTGATTGGCACTGCGGCTACTCAGCATCAGTGGTGCAATCTCTACCTCTTCTTATTATCAATAATAAAAGAATTTTACATTGTTCAACTTTCTCATCAAAACCGAGTACAGTATTCACCGCAGCCCTCTTTTATACTAACCAGCAGTATTTCCATCACCAATAGCAGCTCCTCTTAAAATATTTTGTCAGTAACTTGCAATTAACTGATTGCTACAATTACAACTGAAAGCGTGTTGCTGGAAAAGCGCAGCAGGTCAGGCAGTATCTAAGGAGGAGGAGAATCGACGTTTCGGGCATGAGCCCTTCTTCAGAAAGGTACTGAAGAAGCAGTGAACCAAATTTTGAAATGATCTTTCTGAACATAATATATATTAGGTTAAAACTGAAGTAGGTGTCTTACACAACTTGCTGCAAGGACACAGACAGTAGAATCTGACGTGATCATGAGTATGTGGAGGTGAATGTTGGAGACAAGCTGGGACTGTATTGGATTAGTCATGGTGAGAGGGAAAAAATGCTGGATGCAGGGTTTCAGCAGCTGATGGACTGATGCTGAGGCGAGCCATCGGAAACTGAGCAGGAGACCACCATCTAATAGGACAGAGAAACTGACCCATTAGCCTGAAACTGACTGACCACGTGGCTGTCAGTGACTCCAACACAAGTGAATGGAAACATTGCTCAGAGCCTGTTTCTGGAACATTCAACACAACCAGGAAATGGAAAGTGATTAATTAGCTGAAAACAAAGCCACTGCTCTGTTAGAGTCAAAATCATTCAATGTTCAGTTATTGAACATTATTGACTCTCAGAATATTCTAACCTGCAGAATCACAGTAAAAGGGGAAAGTAAACAACATTCTTGGCAAAGACATAATGAACCACCTGCTTATATAAAAACAGCTCAGCAAAAAGGGCTGAATCCTCCACAAACTGACAAACACAGTTACCATCAGATTTATAGATAGACAATGAAATTCTTCAGAAAATCACTTCCCTGCTTATGGTGTGTGGGAGAAACCATTCTCAGTGAGAACTGCCATTTATTTCCTTTGAAAAGAGTCTCATGTTCCCCTCAGAAAAGCAGGTGTGTTGCTCACTTACAGACTGACTTACAGACAAAGGAAACCTGATCAGGGACTCGCAGGTTAATTAAGCTGTTAGTGACAGTCCATTGCACACAACAAGAGCTTAGACCACAACAGATCCTAGTGAAACCAACAATGCAATGAAAAAGGTTTATTAGTCTTTATAATCATGCAGCCTCTCTCAATCAAATAATCCTAGTCAACTTCCAAACATTTTAAAACTATTAATACCAATGTATACATATTTATTTCCTTTCCTAATTTCCTCCAAAAATATATCTGATTATTCCCTTCAAAGTATATTTTAAATGGTTAATTCATAATCACAATTCATTTCCAATTATTCTTAGAGCAAAACAACTTGCAAACTAAAATCGTTTTCATGTCAATAATGACACTGGAAACTTTGTTATGTAGTTTACCCATATTTCCAAATATTATTTTGGTTCATTATTGCAGTGAAGCTAAAATTAAAGTCTTTTTATTTTCTCTGATATCCTTCCATTACTTTATTCCCTAATAACAATGCCCATGGTGTAATGGGTTACAAGCATTGAATAAAATTGAATTTTCATTGCAAGAACTGGTACAAATAATCACATGTTGTCGTTAATTATCATTTATTTTCATTGTATGATCACATTAAATTCACTTAAATAATCACAGTACAATTCTCATCTCGATAGATATGTCGAGTGAATGTCAAATTATTCTTATTTCAAGTAAAACCAAATTACATTTTGCTCTGTTTTATTCCAGGAATGACGGAATATGTTGCATTATTATGATAAACAGGAACAGGTGAAGGTGATGGCTCTCAGACGTGAGGCCTTAAAGCCAAAGAACCAGGTGGTAGTTACAGTGGGGGAGGTACCTAGTGCCCCGCTCTCCTCAGAAGGCAGTGAGGATGGTGACACTGACTGGAACGGCTTAGATGACAAAGCGCACACGTATGGACAGAGAGACGGCAATGAGTGGGATCACCCATTGCCCTATAAGGTCCAAAAGGCCCTCTCTATGGCACCACTGGGCATCTAAGCTCAACTTGGACAGACAGTAGGGAGCAACAAATGGAACTGACAGAAACCAAACATGAACCGTTCACCTGCTGAATGACAGAAGTTGGTGAGTTAACATCCGGCCTGATAGAGAAATGGTAATAATGGGCCTTATTGGGAGAATATAGATGAATTAATTGAGGTACAGTCTCACCGATGATGGTGTCAGGCCAAAAGCTCTCAGGCCAAGATGCCCCGACATGTACATCAGAACCTGTCTCTGCAATGAGAGGGTGCAGGTGCGAGCCGATTCCCACCAGTGCACAGCTGAAAGTGGCTTCAGGCATTTACAGATATGACAGGGACACACTGGGGAGGGGACAGGCTCAATGGGCCAAAATAACCTTGGTGACTCAGGGAACCAAGGGTAATATCGAGGATCATACAGAGAGGAAGCCTGAGGTGTGTAAGGGCCACGGGGGATTACCAAATCCCAATCTGTGATGATGATATCAGTTTGTTGTTTTTAACTGGGACCCCATTTAACTATAATTATAAACATGTGACTCCCAGTGGGAGATCATTCTAACCACCTTCTGAATTGGACCATGAGTGCTGAGACAATCTCAGAAACACAGTGGAATAGCTGCAGTACAGGGAGGGTAACCAGACTGGCAATTTTACAAGTGAAGCAGTAAAGGACATATTGCCAAGGAACGTAGGCAGAGAGAGGGAGATAGATATTCCCATTGTGTGTGTATATGTTCACCGAGGCACATGAATATTCTTTGATGCTGTGTTTGGGAACCAGCAGAGCATAATATTAATACAGGAGCATCTATATCAATTTCCAATATGGATTTGCCCCATATCACCTCAATTGCTAAAATGAGAGCAGTCAGAGAGGGAATCGAAGAAGCTGGATGAAATAAACCTCTCCCGACGCAGATCATGCATATGGCCAGATATGGGAGTGGGAAACTGAGGAAGGGACCATTCTGGGAGTTGCCAGTTTAGAACAGTTCGGCACAACTATTGATGTAGAGACACAAACTGTAATATGGGAACAACCTGAACAGGCCTGGGACAGGAAGCAAAGGAAAGGCGACATCTGCAGAGTAGTAACCTTGCAGGGAGACTGGAACAGTCAGGGAATCTGGGGAGTTATAGCTAGGACCCAAACAGCAGTGTGGATAACTTAAACAGGAATGTGGGTTATTACCTGTAGATACTGTAAAGATCGAGGGCCCTCTCACACCCCACACAAACAGGATCTCATTAAAGCTGAGGAGGCAGTAATTGTGACAGTAACAGATTGACAGAAGCAGGGAATAGTCAGACGGACAGTATCCCAGACTAACTCACAGAAGCCGGACAGCTCATCCCACCTCACTATTTAGTATACCTCACTCAGTAAATCCGCCACGAAAGAGGATCCTACATGAGCGAACCACACCACTGTATTTAATGGACTGAAATCGCAACAGTATATAGTCTCAGCCCTTGATATTGTGAATGGGTTCTGGTTCATACCTGTGGACATGGAATCCCAGAATAAGCTGGCGTTTACTGGCTGAGGAAAACAGTACACCTGGATCCAGTTACCTCAGGGATCCCATAATATTCCACTATATCCTATGGTTGATGGAGTTAGTCACATTGATCTTACCAACACGTCATTACCTCAGTTGGTGAGAAAGAACATATCCAGATATTAAACAGAATATAGTGCCAGGTCAGGCAGGCCGGGCTTAAAATTAACCCACAGAGAGTGGGAAGGTAGGGGACCTGGGACATCACATCAGGGAGATCAAATCAGGAAGGGAGAGGGGACAATCCCAGCGGAACGACAGACCATGATTTTAAAACTATCCACCCCCACAGCGTGAAGGAGGTAAGGCAAACATTAGGATTGTTTAATTACTGTGGGAATTTTGTGGAGAATTCTCCAGAATTGGCAGAATCATCACAAACCCTGACAGAAGCACGGACATTAGCCAGGGGTCAGGGAGTCAACATCTACACACACAGTCAGCATGCCTTTGGTATTGTTCATGACCATGTGTTGGCCTGTGCGCGGTGAGGGTATATCACCCTGTCTGGGGGCCACATAGAGCACGAAGCACAGGTCAGATAGTTAGTGGGAGCAGTTAACTATCCCATTGAAGCAGCAATAATGAAGATTAGAGCTCACAGGGAAGTAGAAACCCCACACCAACGGAGCAGTAAGTATGTGGGGAACGCGAGTGAAATACTGACTGAAACAGGGCAGACATTTGGGGAAGTGGCAGTGGCAGTAACTGCAGAAGTGAGTAAGGAAAGTTTAAAGACCTTCGCAGATACAGCCCCACAACAGGAGAATGAGGAATGGGAAAAGGGTGGGGCAGTAATAGGACACGTCAGTGTCTGGATGATCCAGCAGTGCCACTACACTGTATAAGACAAACAGTATTAAAAACATATCATGGGCTGGCCCATATTGAGGAGGATAAAATGCAATATCAGATGATCCACTCCAATCCTTGCCTGGAACAGGGAGAAATACAGCAAGGTTTTGTCGAAGGTGTGTAGTCTGTTCACAGTGTGAGCCAGGGAAAGCAATCAGGATAAAATGGAGGCAGCAGCAGGGACCCAGGGGCCCATGGGAACAAGTACAGATGGGTTTTACACACCCACACCCATCCCAATCCCAGGGAAGGAAGTCCTGCTGGGTTTTAATAAATAGGTTTACTCAGTGGGTGGAAGCATTCCCCTGCAGATTCTGACCAAGGGACACATGTTACAGGGAACATAGCTAAAGAGCTATGTGCCCTGTTTGATACTGAACAGAAATCCCATCACCATACCAACCCCAGAGCTCTGGGACAGTAGAAGGAATGACGCAGACACTTAAAGCTCGTCTGACTAAGGCTTTCTCAGAGACAGTGCAGCGATGGGTTAGAGTACTCCCCACCAGCCTAACGAAACTGAGGACAAGCCCAGAAAAGGGGACGGGGCTGTCCCCCTTTGACTTAATCACTGGATGGATGATGCAGATGGCACAGGGTATAGTAGTGGGAGAACCGGAGATGTGTGGTAGTGGGAGGGCTGGAGATGTGCAATGATAAGGTTAGGGTTAAACCATTTGTGAAAGAGCTAACAAAGCAGCTGCATGAGCTGAGAGAATCAGACTGTGAAAGGGAACGCGGAAATATCGGAGCTGACATTCCAAACCCTGGAGTTCAGGTCAGGGGGCAAATATTACTGGAATGTATGAAGTAAACACATCAAAATGCTGGACATATCTGGGGGAGCCGGAGAGGGACCTCTCCCACCATATATTAGTAAGGAGCTCTGAATAAACATTGGTCGTGCTGCTCAACACAGAACTCAAGGCTCCTCTTTGATATTTCTCTCAGCAACAGTTGTGCAGGGGTATGTTGCTGGCTGGAGGTCTATGGCTAGTGCTGTTCCACAAGGATCAGAACTGGGATATCTGTTGTTTGAAATGTATATAAATGAAAAGTTTGAAAATGTAAATGATTTAATTAGCATGATTCGGAGATGCCGGTGTTGGACTGGGGTTTAATTAGCAAGTTTGGAGATGGCGCAAACTGTTGAAGTTGTGAATTGTGAAGAATGATGTCAAAGGATACAGCAAGAAAAAGGTGAGTCGGAAAGTTTTGTGGAGAAATTGCAGATATATTTTAATTCAGACAAGCATGAGGTGATGTGTTTTGGAAGACACATAGCAAGAGGAACGTATACAATAAACAGAAGGGTCCTGAGCAGCTCTGATATACAGAGGGATCTTCAGTTGCAAGCTGACAGATCCCTGAAAGTGGTGAAGGAGGTGAATGGCAGGTTTGCTTTCTTCTGTCAGGGGAGTGAATATAAAACTATAATCAGGCCACCTTTGGGGTATTGTGTGCCGTTTTGATCACCACATTATAGGTAAAATGTGAAGGCGTTTGGGAAGGTGGAAGCAAGTTTTCCAGGAGGTTTCCTGGATTGGGAGAGGTTGGAAAATCTTGGATTGTTGTCTTTGGAAAGTCAATGGCTGTGGGGTGACACAACTGGCACAGACAGAGTTTGTAAACCATGGTTTACTACAGAAATTGCATCCCTTGTTAAGAAGAAGAAAGAGGCTTATGTGTTGACGAGGCAAAATGGTACAGATGAAGCAATAGAGATTACAGATCAGCTAGGAAACATTTAAGGAGAGAGTTCAGGTAAGCAAAGGGAGGACACAAGCAGTCTTCAGCAAATAGAACAAAGGATAACCCTGAAATTTTCAATAGGTATGTGAAGAATAAAAGGATGTTTAGGGTAGGAATAGAGCTAATCAAAGACAGAAGTGAGAAGTTTTTATGTTTTTTATGTATTGTTATTTTTATGGGCGGCACGGTGGCACAGTGGTTCGCACTGTTGCCTCACAGCACCAGAGACCCGGGTTCAATTCCCGCCTCAGGCGACTGACTGTGTGGAGTTTACACATTCTCCCCGTGTCTGCGTGGGTTTCCTCCAGGTGCTCCGGTTTCCTCCCACAGTCCAAAAATATGCAGGTTCGGTGAATTGGCTCTGCTAAATTGCCCGTAGCGGTCGGTGAAGGGGTGAAATGTAGGGGAATGAGTCTGGGTGAGTTGCACTTCAGCGGGGTCGGTGTGGGCTTGTTGGGACGAAGGGCCTGTTTCCACACTGTAAGCAATCTAATCTCAAAGTTGAGTGTGGACCCTGCAGAGATCAGAAAAGTGCGAAATGAACATTTCTCATTGGTGCTTACACAGGAAAAGAAGAATATTTTAGAGGACAAAAATGAGGTACGCGATACTAGACTAGAAAGGATTGAGGTTAGTTATGCACAGGTGCTATCAATTCTAGAAGGAGTGAAAGTAGACAAGTCCCCAGCCCGGATGGGGTTTATCCGTGGATTCTCTGCAAAGCTAGGGAAGAGATAGCAGAGCCTTTGGCTTTGGTATTTGAGTCATCATTGTCAATGGGTTTAGTACCCGAGGACAGGAGGATTGCAAGTGTTGTGTCCTTGTTCAAGAAGGGCTGCAGAGATGACCCAGGTAATTATAGACCAGTGAGCCTTACTTCCATTGTAGGAAATGTTTTGGAAAGGATTATAAGAGATAACAGTTATAATCATCTCACAAGCAAAAATTTGATTTCAGATAGTCAACATAGTTTTGTTAAGGGCAGGTCGTGTCTCACAAACCTCGTTGAGTTTTTTGAGACGGTGACCAAGCATTTAGATGAGACTAGGACAGTTGACGTGGTATACATGGACTTCAGTAAAGCCTTTGATAAGGTTCCACATGGTAGGTTGTTAGAGAAAATGCAGAGGTATGGAGTTGAGGGTGATTTAGCAGTTTGGATTAGAAACTGGCTTTCTGAAAGAAGGCAGCGAGTGGTGGTTGATGGAAAATATTCAGTCTGGAGCCCAGTTACTTGTGGTGTTCCACAAGGATCTGTTTTGGGACTACTGCTGTTTGTCATTTTTATAAATGACTTAGACGCAGGCATAGGTGGATGGATTAGTAAATTTGCAGACGACACTAAAGTCTGTGAAGTAGTAGACAGTTTGGAAGAATGTAACAGGTTGCAGGGGGATTTAGATAAACTGCAGAATTGGGCTGAGAGGTGCAAGTGGAGTTCAATGCAGCTAAATGTGAGGTGATGCACTTTGGCAGGAATAAAAGGAAGGCAGAGTACTGGGTCATTGGAAAAATTCTTGGTAGTGTGGGTGTGCAGAGGGATCTTGGTGTCCATGTACATAGATCCCTGAAAGTTGCCACCTAGATTGATAGTACTGTTAAGGCGGCATATGGCGTGTTAGGTTTCATGGGGAGAGGGATTGAGTTCTGGAACCACAATATCATGCTGCAACTATACAAAATGCAGGTGCGGCCACAGTTTTAATATTGTGTACAGTTCTGGTCGCCCCATTACAAAAAGGATGTGGAAGCATTGGAAAAGGTGCTGAGGAGATTTATCAGGATGGTGCCTGGTGTGGAGGGAATGTCTTAAGAGGAAAGGCTGAGAGACATGGATCTGTTCTCATTGGAAAGAAGCCGGCTAATGGGGGATTTGGTAGAGACATACAAGATGATCAGAGGATTAGATATGGTAGACAGTGAAAGTCTTTTTCTTAGGATGATGACGACAGCTTGTATGAGAGGTCATAACTACAAATTGAGGGGTGATAGATTTAAGTCAGAGACAAATTCTTTACACAAAGAGAATGGTAAGTGTGTGGAATGCCCTACCTGCTAAGGTAATCAACTCAACCACATTAGGGAGCTTTAAACAATCCTCAAATAAGCTCATGGATGATGTTAGGATAGTGTAGGGGGACGAGTTGAGAAAATTCCACAGGTCGGCGCAACATTGAGGGCCGAAGGGACTGTTCTGCACTGTATTGTTCTATGCTCTATGTTCTATAATCTGAATCTTTTTCCAAGGTAGAAATGACAAATTCTAGAGGCCATAGATTTCAGGGGACAGGGGTAAAGTTAAAGAAAATAAAAACCGGGAGAACAGCAGATGCTGTAAATCAGAAACAAAAACAGAAGTGTCTGGAAATGCTCAACAAGTCTGGAAGCATCTCTAAAGAGAAATCAGAGGTCACATTTCAGAAGAAGGACCCGAAACATTAACGGATTTTTATTTTCACAGATGCTGCAAGACCTGCTGAGCATTTGCAACAACATGTGAAAGTTTAAAGGGAGTTATATCAGGCAAGTCTCGTATGCAAAAGGTGATAGATGACTGGAAATGTACTTTCCTGGGAGGTGGTAAATGCAGAAACAATCACAATGCTTAAGAGGCATTTGGGCAGGCACATAAGCGGACAGGGGTTGGCAGGGATATGGATCATGTCCAGGCCGGTGGAATTAGTTTGGAATGGCATCATGGTCTGCACAGACATAATGAGCCAAATATTAAGATGCTGTACTTTTCTGTTTTCCAGGGGGTACTGTGCATGGAGCGAGAGGTAATATTTTTTTCTAACACACAGTGAGTTGATACATTTTGAGAGAAGCAATGTAGAAAGGAAATATATATTTGGATAGCACAGACACGAAGAGTAGAGACTGAGGGAAGGGGGTGGGGGGTGGGGAGGAATGTGTACAATTCTTTAAAGGAGAGAAAACATAATCAGAGTGTTTTGACCAAAATATATGGGAACCTGGGTTTCATTAATAAAGGGAATGAGAACAAATTCATGGAAACAATTTCATTGACTGATTAGGTCACAATCAATCATTGTATCCAATTCAGGTCAACAAATTCCTGCTCAGGAAGGATCTGAGTGATCTTCAGAGTGTGCAGTACAGACTTACTGGTGTGGTGCACTGATGAAGAAAATGCAGTTACTGGATTGATTTGGAAAAAAGATTGTTATTTTCTTTGAAGAAATCAAGTTGAATATATCTTGATAGATTAAAATTGATAAGATTATAACACACCTCGATAGAGCAGACAATAAAATAAATTGCACTCAATAGGTGATGGCTCAAAATTTAAGATCAAATATAACGTTTTGAGAAAGTGGAAGATTGCAATGTTCCACTGACTGTATTGGCTGGAAATATGCAGAACGTGCTGCCTATTATAGTGTTGCAAGTAGAGATGATCAAAGATTAACAAATACGATTATATCAGATCTGAGGGAAATAAACTTTCAGGGTTTTGAGGACAATTGGAGAATGAGAACAAGGGATTCTGCTGCAGAGAGCCAGCTTGAATTTGATGGGCCCCTTTCTGTGCCATAACATTTTTTTTTGTACTTGCTCAAATTGTTCTGGTTATTTGTCTTCAGGGTTAAATTATCATTAAGGTAAATCTGCTCTGTGTTCATGCTCATACCAACACAGGTTGTCCTTCCACAGCAGGAGATAATGTTTACTGCTTTACACTTGGTTCTCGGGGAGTCCCCAGGTAAGGTACCCAGAACTGAAAATCTGCTCCAGGGTGTTTTAACCAGGATTGTGAAGATCTTGGAATATCTAGTGCCACACCAATACCTGAAATACTTTCCGACTGACTGACTAAATGAAATATGTTCCTTCCACACCATGTTGGTGGCTGGAGTTCTGTGGTCAGTGTTGTTCCACAAGGATCAGAATGGGAACATCTATTGTCTGTAACATATATCAATGATTAGCATGGAAATGTAAACGATTTGATTAGCAGGTTTATAGATGGAAGAAATTGATAAAGTTGTGAATCGTGAAGAATGTTGTCAAAGGATACAGCAAGAAATAGATCAGTTGGAAAACCTGTACGGAGATAGATTTTAATCCAGACAAGTGTGAGGTGATGTATTTTGTGAGGCTCATTGCAAGAGGAATGTATTCACTAAACTGAAGGGCTCTCAGCAGCATTGATGTACACAGGGATCTCCAGGGGCAAGTTCACAGCTCCCTGAAAGTGGTGAAGGAGGTGGATGGCATACTTGCCTTCTTGTGTCAGGGACTGAATATAAAACTGTCATTAGGCAACATTTGGAGAATTGTGTGCTGTTTTGATCACCACATGAAAAGGAGGATGTGGAGGCTTTGGACAGCGTGAAAACAGGTTTACCAGGATGTTGCTTGGATTGGGAGAGGTTGGAAAGACTTGGATTTTTGCGTTGGGAAAGTCAGTGGCTGTGGGTGATCCGAAAGGCTCAGACAGAGTGAATAATCTGAATCTTTTCCCAAGGTGAAAACGGCAAACTCTACAGGCCAGAGTTTTAAGGGGAGTGGGGGCAAGTTTAAAGGAAATGAAAACTGAACCAACTGCAGATGCTGTAAACCAGAAACAAAAACATTTTCTGGAAAAGTTCAGCAGGTCTAGCAGCTTCTATGAAGATAAATTAAAGTCAACGTTTCTGAGGAGGGGTGACCAGACCCGAAATATTAACTGATTTTTCTTCACAGATGCTGCATGATCTGCTGAGCATTTCCAACAACACCTGAGCAAGCTTAAAGGGAGTTGTGTCAGACAAGTTTCTTATGCAGAAGCTGGTAAGTGACAAGAATGTACTTTCCTGAGAGATGGGAAAAGCAGAAACAATCAGAATGTTTCAGAGGCATTTGGACAGACAGATAAGCAAGCATGGATTGGCAGGGATATGGACAGGCAGATGGAATTAGTTTGGAATGGCATCATGGACCGCACAGACACGGTGGGCCAATTATTCCGGTGCTGTCCTGTTCTGTTTTCTAGCGGGTAGAATGTGTGGAGCGAGAGATAATACTTTGAGTGGAATATGTCTCTTCTTTAGAACACACAGTAAGTTGATACATTTTGAGAGAAGCAATGTAGAAAGGGAATATATATTTGAATGGCACAGACACAGAGAGCAGGACAGCAGGAATGGGGGACAATGTGTACCAATCCTTAAAGGAGAGAAAACATGTATTTTGGGTAAAACAAATGGGATGCTGGGCTTCATTAATGGAGGAATGATAACAAACTCACGGAAAAGATTCTGACCCTTGACAAAGCTTGAGTTAGGTCACAGTCAATCATTGCATTCAATTCTGGTCAACAGATTCCTGGTCAGAACGAGGAAGTTAAAATACCATAGAGGGACCAGTTCCATACCTTTTGCTTCTCTTTCAGGACACCGTGGGGTCTCAAGGGTTAAACATTACCTTGCAAAAGGCCTTATTTGATCAACTGAAGGCCTGTACTCTTAGAATACAGACAGAACACCATAGAATGGTGGAGGCTGACAGTATCTCAAAATAGAACCTCTTGCAGCCAGACATGTGGATTGCCCCGTAATCCCAAACAGAGGAATTTGCCCTTTCCAGACGAGACTGGTAGCCCTGGGCACAACTCTGTTAAACTGCCTCCCACTCCCATTGTCTTACCTCCCCTCCATATTAGCATAGGTAAGTGAATCCCTTATTTACTGAAGGAAGAACTATTCTGCCTTAATCTCCTCCCATCAACACATAATCATGAACAATACGATCATCAGTTTCTGTAATCCATTACACGTTATCACAGGACATCGTCATTCATCAAGCTTTGTAAGGTCATAATTACCTACTTTAAACTATGTAATGACAATCGTCCATGTGACTGATATGTCTTTGTCTAATTCCTATTAAATATACTGTCTCTGTGGGTAAGGCAGAGATTCGTGAAGAAGAGTGTCTACAAGTAGACACTCAGCTACTTTCGAGACATTTTGAAACTCTCGCCGGCTGTCCAATAATAAAGTTACTGCTGTTGTGCAGAAAACTTGCATCGTATGGATTTGTGGAACAAAATAGGCATCAACAATGAAGGATATGAGTGATCTTCAGACTGTGGCATACAGACTTACTGGAGTGGCTCACTGATGAAGAAAATGCAGTCACTGGATTGATTTGAAAAAATTGCGATTTTCTTTGAAGTGAAAAAGTTGGATATATTTTTGATAGAGCTGTATAAGATTATAACAGACCTAGATATAGCAGACAAAAATATCTGCATTCGATAGGTGATGACACAAGAGTTAAGGTCAGATGTAAGGTTTTGAGACAGTGGGAGATGAGCAAGTGTTTCTGCTGACTGTATTGGCTGGAAATATGCAGAACATGTTGCCTATTATGGTGATGCAAGTAGAGAAGATCAATGATTGATAAAAACAATTAGATCAGTTCTGAGGGAAATAAACTTGCTGAGTTTGGGGTACGTATGGGGAATGAGAATATGGGATTCTGCTACAGAGAGCCAGCTTGGATTTGATGGGCGTTTTTCTACGCTATAATGCATTTTATTTGGACTTGCTTAACTTGCTCTGGTCACCGATTAAGTTGTCACTGAGGTAAATCTGCTCAGTGTTCCTACTCAGACCAATCCAGGCTGTCCCTCCACAACAGGAGATAATGTTTACTGCTTTATACTGGGTTCTTTGTGGGGGGGGGGGGGAGCTATCGGTGTGTGTAACAGTCTGTCAGCACTTATCTGAAATGGCACAACACCAGTGCAGCCACACTAGGGATCGACTCTGGAAATGTGGGGAATGTCAGAAGGAAATTCTTTACCCATCCCACCTGGAAACTGGCCAAACCAGTCAGACTGGGGAGCTGTTCACCTGCTGTGTGCGTGTGTGTGTTGGGGAAGGGATTCACTCAGGCATCCATTCTGCTGAGACACCAGTCAATTTACTGATAGCCACAGTTGAAGGATTTTTTCCTCTTTTTCACGCCAAATAATGAACAATGGTTTTGACAGCTCATAAAGTTGTGCACATAGAAATTAGCTTTGGAAATGTTCACAACATTGTTGAACATGTACAGATTCAGACTGGGTACAGACTTTTATTTTCCTTTGTTCATTCACAGGATGAGGGTGTCGCTGGCCCGGCAGCATTTACTGCCCATCCCTAATTACCCAGGGGGCAGGTAAGAGTCGACCACATTGCTGTAGGTCTGAGGTCAAAATGTTGGCCAGACCAGGTAAGGATGGCAGCTTCATTCCTGAAAGGGCATTACTGAACCAGATCGGTTTTTCTGACAACCGATTAATGGTCATCATTAGACTCTAATTTCACAAGTTTTTTTTATTGAATTCAAATTCCCCCATCTGCTGCAATAGGCTTTGAACCCAGGTCTCCAGAACACTATCTGGGGTTTTAGATTAACTGTCTCGCGACAATACCACGAGACCAATACTTCCCCACATCGCTGTCCATCTGCACAGAGTGAGCAGTGATTTTCTGGTTCATCAGAACTGGGTAATCACACATATGTTTGCTCAATGATTGCAGGAGTTGGATGTTGATTGGCTATTGACATCCATCTCCGAACCATGTATTCTGGGGTTTTTTTCTGATGATGATTGGAAGCATCATCAGTCTTGTTATCTTTTGGGGATAAAAACAGTTTCAATTAGCTTTCTGCTAAATGCATGGCAATCAATTCTATCTCACAACTCTCAGGCAGATTAGTTTCTTTTGAAGGGTTCTCCATCTCCCCAACCTCCTTCATCCTCACCTCCAACAATACAATAATCTCACAGAGTCTCTTTGTGACTATGAATGAGACAATCTGATCAGCTGCTTCTTCCCCAACTCCTATGTCAAGTTGGATCTTAAACTCCCCTTGCTGCAGTTGTGGTCCGGCATCATTGTTCAGTGTTTCTTGTATTTCGTGTCTTGGCCTATCAGTGTTCATGATACTGCATGTATTATATGGGGCCAACAGTGTAAGAGTTTAGCTCACTCCTTCCAAGAACTGCAGTAGAATTGTACTCCAACAAATCTTATACAATCAGAGCTCCGCATATTCCCCAACTTGCCTCTTACCATCAAACCAGAGTATCAGTCCTCATTCAACTGAGAGAATTCAGGAAGGCATGTCGGTAAAAGCAGCATGAATACCTAAAAATGATGAAGTTCCCAAAGAGGACTACTTGTGTGCCTAACAGCAAGTGATAGACAGAGTGAAGCAATCCGGGAAACAACAGAACAGATCTAAGATTTGCAGTCCAACCAAATCCAGTGTGAATGAAGTCAGAGCACAGCTGGAGTTCTGAGGACAGTTCTTTTCAAGATATGAACCAACAAGAATGTCAGACTGGATTAATTATCATGAAACTCAAGTCCGTTTGATATTCATATATTTACAATCAGTGTTCAATTCACCAAATGTAGCTGAAGGTAAAGATAATCTTCAAGTAATTGTCACAGTGGAGACATTTGAATACTTGGTCAGCAACTTTAAGCCTGTTGTGTTTAGAAAGTAATACTTTTAAAGAGATTTTAAAAAGTAAGGTTACTTGAGTATAATGGAAGAAGTTGATTGGTAGGTAGCTGATAATGTTGTTTTAATCTGAAGTTAATTTAGGATGTGTTAACAAATAAACACATGGTAGGGAATCCCAGCCCCATGGAGTGCACATCCAGTTCCAAGTGGGAAAACCAGGACACGTCTTGTGTGAGCGACAACCACAAGAACACGGAGGTGACATGGGAAATATCAGCAACACTCATTTGACTGCAGTTAATGTACTGCACACACTTCTCATCCCCTTATTCCAGGGTTACTGTGATCACACCAGAGAGGATACAGAGGAGATTGATCAGAATGTTTCTACAATTGGAGAATTTCTGCTCTGAGGAAAGGTTGGATAGGCTGGGGATGATTTCCGAGGAGGATGAGCTGAGATTTAATTGAAGTAATAAAATGCTGAGGAATCCAGATCGAGTGGATAGGAAGGAGCTATTCATTAACTGAGAGGTCAGAAACTGAAGGATTTAGATTGAAACAAATTCCCAGAAAGAAGGGGAGGGAAGAATTCATTTCACTCGGAGATGGTGGGGAGCAGGAACTCATTGATGGGGTGGCAGAGGCAGTAACCAGCATCACATTAGAACAAAAGGACATGGATGTAACTGAAATGCTGGAACATGCAGGGCCGTGGATTAAAGTCTGCAGAATGGGATCATTGTGATTTATTTAACATTTCTCCAGAATATTAAACTCAAGTCCAATTTGAGAATTTATGAACATCATGCGACCTGAATTCCAAATGTCAGAATAAATTTATCAGGAAGTTACAGCACAGATCGAGGCCACTTGGCCTATCCTGCATGTGTTGGCTGAAATAGAATGACCCAGGCTTTACAGCGTTCTGTACTCACCAATGAGAGCAACAATTTCAGACTGCATACTCTGCCCTCTATGTTGTTATAATCTGCTTTTTCAATGTATTTCTTTGACAGCTGCTCACCTTATTTCCTTGTTTCTTTCCCAGCCCTAACTCCATTCCCCATGGACTTGAGGGACTACCATTTCTGTAATTTAACCTCTCCTGCCTTGCCCCGTGTGACAGACTGTCTTTTTGTCCTTGTCTCCCTCCCACCTTGCTCACAACTTGTTTCAGTTCTGATGGTTTCCAGACCTCTGTGACTTCACTGCGCCCCCGGGTCAGTGGCACGAGTTTTGAATTCTCTTCCTCATGAGATAATTGGAAATTTTTCTGGCTGCAGTTACCCCCAGATTTTATTTTGAAAAAAAAAGAGGATTTGCGTCAGAGTCAAGTATTTCTGAGACTTCATCCCAAAATCGTGAGCACTTAGACATAATATGTGTTTCTGTGGGTGCTCACTCAATCCTTTCCTTCAGTTTTACATCAATTTCACACTGTATGTGAGGGTGGGAATGAATGTGTAAATATAAATACTCCAACCGAAACCCCTCACAAGTCAGGAACTGTTTCTGGTACTAGCATCACTCACAACAGGAAAATAAAGGTTCAGTCACAAATCTGACAGAAACACAGAGGTTATAATCACCAGGAAAAACTTAACAGCTTAAAACTCTTAAGAAAAGAGGAGGCTGAGAGACAACCTGGTACAAGTAGGAAGCTTTGTGTCTGTGTTTTCAGAGATATGAGGTTGAAATCATTGGGTTGGAACCATGTTTCACTGCCCCGGGTCATCAAAGGTGCTATCTAAATGTGCATCTTTCTTTCTGCCTATCTGTCTGAGTCAACAATCAGATGGATATGTCATTGTCTGAGTGTTTTCCCAAATCCCTGATTGAATCTACCTCCCCCCACAATCTCAGGTGCCAGCTGCCTCTAGTCCACCCACATGGGCATGTTGAAGAGCATGACAGGAGAATGGATTGAAACCGAGAGTTCAATGCCAGAATTAAATAGGAAGAAGTAAATAAACAGGATCTTTGGATCCCAGGGGATACAGACTCCAGGATTAGTCCTTGTGGGCATTCCCGCAGTAACACGAGACAGCATCCCATGATGAGAGTTAAATCCGGGTGGCAGTGGAGGGAGCCACTGAACATGAGCAGGTTTAGTTCAAACACAGGAGGTTTGTTCAGTCAGTAACAGTGTGTTAGACATGGAGGTGAAGTGAGCAGTGAGGGGAAATGTTACCACAAGCTGCAGATGGATCACTTTCATTGGGACAGGAGGAAGCCATTCAGCCCTTCAACCCTACTCTGCCATTCAATAGATCATGGCTGATTTGTGGCCTAAGTTGCAATGTTCAAAACCTCCAAACTCATCAATAAACTCCTCTGCAACAGACAAGATCAATATTCAAAAACGAAACATCTTCAAATGCTGGGAAATCAGGAACAAAAACAGAAAATGCTGGAAAAAAAATCAGCAGATCTGGCAGCATCTGTGGAGAGTGAAACTTTGGGTCCAATGACCGGTCAGGTGACCAGCTGCAGCTGACCATTCTGCCTTTTCTGTAACACTCTCTGGAGCAGGTTCTGGTGCGAGGGGAAAGAGACTGTCAATAACAACTGAGAAAATATGAGGATGTGCTCAATCAGAATAAAACACATGTTGGTCTTTCACTTTTAATTCAACTGTAAACATTATTCATTATCATTTCAGAAATAAGATAATAGGTCGGAAATCAACTCTTCATGTCATTGGGTCTGAGAAACTGTTAATTCTGACCTGATCCAGCCGACATGTGAATCTAGATACTGAATAACGTGGTTGACTCTGAACCATCTCCTGGGCAGTTAGAATGGATGACAAATGCTGCCCCATCAAGCCGTGATCCCACGAACAAACAAAACAAATCTGATCACTGTGGTTACTTGTGAACTCGCTGGTGTTATTGGAATAGGACGAATGGGAAGGTTTATGGGGTAAAGGGAGAATAATAGCATTCAGTGAGGTGATCCTTTGGAGAGCTGATGAGCCAATCAGCCTCCTTTTGCACAGTAACAATTCAGTAAATATTTCATTCTGAGCCCTCCAAGGAAATATCAGGGCAGGGTTTGTAAAGAGGTCAGATTGAATGAGTGTCTCGGTGAGCACAAGGGAGACACAGGTACAGAGAGCTATTGGGATGGATTAAATTATATTTTATACATTTGCATAGTCATCAACTTTACAGCAGTTAAAACTGAGAGTGTAATTAGAGCAGCAAATACATATTAAACTTTTATGCAGCTAAAGGGGATGCTGGGTAAAGACACCGTAGTTAGTGTTTATTTTATTCCAGGCACACCAGCCTAGGAGCACATCCTTCCTGGATCTATCCTCTCGAGCTCTTGAAGACTTTTGTTCCTTTGAAGTGTTTCCTGTTTAGATACTCCAGAGAAGACAACTTCAAGCTCCTCAATCTCTCCTGCCAGGGCAATGCTGCTGTTAGAATTCAATTCACTGGTGCATGTTACTGGCTGCTTCATGGACTGGAACTGGAACTGGAAATTGAGACTGAATGGTTACTGTATAAAATATCTTCAATGGTATTGCCAGACGTGAGTGGTTTTAGGAAAATGACCTTGACTTACGGGCATTAAGCGTCAGAGCACTTCCTGTTGTGGGGCATCCTGTTTAGATTCAATCTGTTGATAACTATTAGAACTGACTTGCACTGGCTCTGTCAAAGTGGTCAGAGCATTATGGCTGTCATCGAAGCTGGTAACAAACTTCCCACGGGTTAAAAATCGTAAATGATCGAGTAGGTACGAGGTCTGATGTCACTGTTGGAGTATTGATGTTGTTGTTAATCACATTAACTCGGCTGGAGTTGACTGAATTTATATTATCTCTTTCTGAATCTCAGGATGTCTCTCTGGGCAATAAGTCTCCACAAACAGCAACGTGACAGTGAGCAGGGATCATCTGTTTTGATTTAAATTGTGACTGTAGCACTGCTATGGATCAGCCATGGGAAATACAGTGTTACAAGGGTGGAGTGCTCCAGGTGGGATGCTCTTTGGATGGTTGGTGGGGTTTGATGGGCCAATTCTCTCCTGCCACACAGTTGGGATTCTATTCTATGATTGAAGATAAAGACTATTCTATGATTGAGGATAAAGCAGGGCGACCTTGGAGAAGGAGCATGTGGTATGTGTCAATGCTCTCGATGCCTTTTGACAGAGGTGGGCATCGCAGGGTATACAGTGCTTTATCTCCACTGCTACCCCCTCACCCCTAACTCTACTTTGATTTGGTCCCTTCCCAATCTGTCATTTGTAATGGTTTGCTTTGCCCGTAATGGGCTTTGTTTGTAAATATTCAATTGGTTACATGGGTGGTTTACTGCTGGTGATTATATATTGACAAAACCCAAAATGGTGTAATGATAAATGTGGGAAGGTTACTCAGCTTGTGTGATAACATGTCTGGGTAGGAGAAATGGGGAAAAAAAAGAACACTTCATAGCTCACAGAAGGAGAACTGAAAAGCAGTGAAATCAAACCAAAAGGTTCAGACAAGGAGGGAATATTTCCCTGGAGCTTGAGTAACTGGAAAGTGATGGTGTCCGGGAATAGACAGGATTTTGTTTTACAAGGCGTTTAATATTTTTAAAAACTGTTATATTCAGATAGTTTCATTTCTTTTAGTTTTATTTATTGTGGATTAAATAGCTACAATATTTTTAAACCAAATTCACAAACCTTGTGTTAAAGACAAGTGTTAAATAAAATCCATCAAACCATCTCTCACTGAAAACTGATGTGGATGTGCAATCTCGTGGAGAATCCCTGCCCACTTCTTCCTACCTGGTAGATAGCAGCAGGAGGCCATTCAGCCTTTCAATCCTGCTCCACCATTCAAGGGGAAACAGCTAACCATGCAGCTCAATCTCCTGTTCCTGCTGTGTTCCAATCCTCTTTCATGACTTTAACTCAAAGAACTATATCTAAGTCCTCCTTTGGCTTCACTGCCTTTTGTTCCAGTGACGTTGTTGTGTTACTGTGTGGGTGTAGGCAGGGGTAATGTGATTGTACTGCCTCCTGGAGGATGCACTCAGCGTCCCTCATCATCCTGCAGTAACATCAACTGGGTTTCAGCAACGAGAGATAGAACCCATTTCCAGGATATGGGCATCACTAGCTCAGCCACCATTTATTTCCCATCTTTAGTTAGCCTTGAGAAGATGGTAGTGAGCTGCTGTCTTGTACCATTCACAGTCCATTTGGCGCAGAGAGACCGACAATGCTGTGAGGAGTGTGTGCAGGATTTTGGCCAAGTGATTCTCCATCTTTGGTTCTTCAAATTCTGGTTAACTTTATCATGATCGGCAAATGATGTTGAGAGTTCAGTCTGCAAATCTTCATCTAACTCCCTGTGTAAAGGAATATGTACAGATTAGAAATTCAGAACAGACAATTCTAGTTTCTCTGGAATATCGTTTTCCCCTTTCTTCCCCCAAAGCTGTAACCCTCCAGCCCACTTACTCTCTCTCACCATTCTGATTCTACTACCCCTTATGTACACCCTCCCCATTCTCATGGAGTTGTTGATAAACAGGTCTATGCCACCACTTCCCGTCCCTGGTTAGACTCTGCACCCTTTCTGGGTTCATTTCCTTTCCCTTCAGTTGCTGCAAGTCAATAATGTAACAGCAGAATGAAACAAAAGGAAACAGAAAGGGAGGTGACAGATCCTGGACAGAAGAGGAACCTTCAGTCTGGGAGAATTGGTCACATCCTTCTTTGTTTCTCATTGGTCGATTCCAGTGTTATGACAAGTTGGGAATATAACTTGGTCCCATGTGGGTGTGGTGACACTTTGACCCTCCAACAGATCAATACTAAAAGCAAATGCGTTCCTCCTCCAGACAATCAGAGTGTGAAATACTTTCCACTAATTACCCCAAAGCACATGCTCCAAAGCTCACCCACATTCTGTACTTGTGCAGTGCCAGGCTTACCCACAGACGTGCGGTCCCTGCCTCGGAATTTGGGAGTTGCAGTCCCCATGCAGCCACTGGAGCCCTGTCTCTGGAACGTGAATGAAAAGTGTGAATGGAGGATGTTCTGTATCGGATCCCCATTCAGACACACAGGACATGTGGGCTGTCACTGGGATTTACTGAGACAACCTGATTTCTGATGTAAGGAACACAGATTCAGCCAACTGGGGGATAGGGACGTTAATAAGGCGCAGTAGGTTATAAGCAGAGGTGGCTCAGTAGCTAGCACTGCTGCCTCACAGCGTCAGAGACCTTAGGCGACTGTGTGGAGTTTACACATTCTCCCCATGTTTGCATGGTTTTGTGCAGTTCTCCAGTTTCCTCACACAGTCCAAAGATGTGCAGGACATGTGGGCTGTCACTGGGATTTACTGAGACAACCTGATTTCTGATGTAAGGAACACAGATTCAGCCAACTGGGGGATAGGGACGTTAATAAGGCGCAGTAGGTTATAAGCAGAGGTGGCTCAGTAGCTAGCACTGCTGCCTCACAGCGTCAGAGACCTTAGGCGACTGTGTGGAGTTTACACATTCTCCCCATGTTTGCATGGTTTTGTGCAGTTCTCCAGTTTCCTCACACAGTCCAAAGATGTGCAGGTTAGATGGATTGCCCATGCTAAATTGCTGACAGTGTCCATGCACGTGCCGGTGAGACAATTAGTCATGGGAAATGCAATGTTACAGGGAACGAGTGGGTCTGAATGGGATACTCCTCATAGGGTTGGTGTGGACTCGATGGATGAATACCCTGTTTCTGCACTATTGGGACTCTATTATATTCTCACGAGGAAGAATGTACTTGTCTCAATGTGTTGTGAATCTGTGGAATTCCCCGTTCAAAATGCGGTGGATGCCAGGACAATGAGCCAATTTAATGAAGAGATACAGATGTTGAATTTGCAATGAGATGAAGGGTGAGAGAGAGCAGGCGGGAAAATTTAGCTGAGACCGAGCTGAGCTCAATTATCACCGTATTAAATGGTGGAGCTGGTTCGAAGGGCTGCATTACCTCTCCTGTGCCCAGGGCTTATCTTCTTACGGTATTAACTGGAAAGCTGAATTCAAAACTCACCACTTTCACCGAAGGAGATTTTCGGAAAATGACAGATAGTCAGGAGGATTAGCATTCCAAGCTTAGATAGTGAGGAACCGTGTAGGAGATCATAATTTAGCAATTTTAAACTAAGGGGAGACAGTGATTTATGGTTTTAGACTGTGTCTTACATTCACACTGTCCAGAATACTCTGTTGTGAATATCTATCCTGTACTTTATTACAAAGCCAAGGTCTCTGACAATGAAAACCAAAACTCCCAGGAAACATCGCCTTCCCTAGTAATCTGATAAACAGACTTGTGATAAGTCTGGTTGAACTTAGAACACAGATGGAAAGCTGGAAGATTAGATCCATTCCCAAGATCCAGTGCTTAAACAAAAGGAGACTACAATAGGATGAGGCAGGAGTTGGCTAATGTAGACTGGACGCAAAGAGTTTAGGGTGGGGCAGTTGACGGACAGTGCGAGAATATCAAGGCAATTTTTTGAAGTGCTCAGCAAAATGACCGATCAGTGAAAAGGAAGGACCAGAGGAAAAGGGATAATCTGTCATG
The DNA here is from genome assembly GCF_047496795.1 of Chiloscyllium punctatum. Taxonomy (NCBI): domain Eukaryota; kingdom Metazoa; phylum Chordata; class Chondrichthyes; order Orectolobiformes; family Hemiscylliidae; genus Chiloscyllium; species Chiloscyllium punctatum. Next base: position 53,779,998 of record NC_092751.1, read on the forward strand.
GGTGGCTCAGGAAATAAGGGAGTCTATCAAACTGAAATAGAATACATACAGATTGGCAAAGACCAAGGAGAAACTAGGAGATTAGAAAAACTTTAAAGATCAACAGAAAGCGAGATGGGATTGGGGGAGAAAAGTGATGAGTAGCTATCCCCAGGGCCAGAATAGCAGTTTACACTGCTAGAGGGGAACCTATTGTGTGGGGAACATATGGCCTCTGTAATTGTTGAAGCATTTAACTGTTACCATAGAGATAATCCTGATCAAGTTAAAAATCACAGCACACTCCAAAAGCTTGTACTTCCAAATAATCCTGTTGGACTATAACCTGGTGATGTGTGGTTTTTAAACCTTGTCCACCCCACCACCGGCTCCTCCACATCAGAATCCTGATAGAGAGCTCCACTGAAACTGAAGCGCCTTTCAGATACTTGAGGGAGCCACGGGGGCATGGGGGAGGGGTGTGTGGTTTAACCACAAAGTGCTGAACTGAACTAGACTTTCTAACGGCCGTTGCCATGGAGATAATACTGAGAGACAGTCTCCATTCAAAGTCCCAAACCACAATGGGAGCTGTACATCGGACAGGCAGGGAGTTACCTGATGCTGCCTGAAGGTGTTCTGCAAGTACACTATCCATGTAACTGCCATGTCTCATCAATAAAGACTCAAAGAAGACCTCTCAGAGTTCTGTGCCGAGTTATTCCTATCCAGCAGGGTTCAGGAATATGAGTACACAGCAGTCAGTCTTCACAGTGGAGGATACGAAGAGCATGGCAGTAATGGATAAGGAGACTAAGGAGGGTGAAGACCTAGATAATAACCATTATCGTGAAAGAGACAAGCTAATGGAGCTAAAAGTAAACAAGTCTCATTGCCCTGATGGAATACATCCCAGGATACCAACAGAGTTAGGGGGAGAAATAGCAAATGCACTTAGAGTTATAGAATCCTGCAGCAGAGACAGGCCCTTTGGCCCAAAGTGGCCCATGCCGACCAGAATGTCCATCCACGCTAACCCTATTTCCCTGCACTTGGCCCATCTGCATATGACCCTTTCCTATCCATGTATTTGTCCAAATGTCTTTTACCTGTTGTGAGTGTTCCTGCCTGAACCACTTCCACTGGCAGCTCATTCCATTTACATACCACCCTCTGTGTAAAACAGTTGCCCCTCAGCTTCCCTTTTATTCTCTCTCCTCTAACCTTAAACTGATCCAATCAAGCTGTCCAATCCTTGAGTTCCTGGGAAAAAGACTGAGTGCATTCACCTTATCCATGCCTCTCATGGTCTTATACACTTCGAAAAAAGAACCCCCTCAGTTTCCTCTGCTCTAAAACATAAAATCCTCACTTGTCCAACCTCTCCCTATAACTCAGACCCCTGAGCCCTGGGAACATCCTTGTAAATTGTTCTGCACTTTTTACAGTTTAATAACTGAAACCTACATTACATCCATCATATTTCCGGTATTTCCCCACAGCGCTGGAACTGACGTGACAATGCCAATAGATTACAATCCATGATCGAGAATGAACTCCTTTACAACAATCCCGTTTTCATAGTGTTTCCCATGGTGCAGGTATCCTTGTGTCTTTCTGGTTGCATGGTTAATTAAAGTCTTGTCCTTCTACAAAGCAATGTTGTGGCTTAATTGTTCCTGGGAAATGTGCCATGATTTTCCAGACTTTCAAAAGCAAATGAAATCTCTCTCCACACTCACCATGCTGACATGGACTTGGCTGTGTCTCAGTACTTTTAAAGTCACACCGAGATTTGAAATATTCGCCCACGGACAGAATGCATACCTTTCCTTCCAGATGAAAAGGCCAATGATATTCAGATCGGCACGGATCAAGTAACTATCAGATCTGAACATGAAGTTCAATTTGTATTTCTCATCCGCAAATCCACCCTTTCAGTACCATACAACAGAGTACACAAGTTACCAATGTTAATACAGGATGGAAATTCATAAGACAATTGTAGTATTAAACTGTAGTTTCCTTGTTCCCCCAAAGCTTTAAACCTCAGTCTCACAATTTCTCTCTTCTGTGAACTGAAATCCAAACCAATCCCCCCACTCCTTTCCTCCACACCCACTTCTCACACACTCTCTCATCGAATTCAGTTTCCTAGCTCCTGATCAGAACCATCCTGCATACACTGCTTCCTGCACACTCTGGCCAAGACCCATCTGACTAAAATGAGCCAAACTGGAATTCTAACTGCAGGCCCATCCTTGTCCCTTTCCATAACAACCCTGAATCTTCACAAAAGAGTTCTGATAACTTTCTGCAAAACGCTGCCCCACTGATAGTCTGATCACATGTCAGGGTAGCAAGAGAAGGGCCATTCCTCTGGGTCCTGCTCCTAGAGGGATGAAGCTGCTAATGATAGATTAACCCCTCACACCCACAGCCTCCTTCCCAGGCACAGACCTATACTGCGCATACTCCCACAATTGGCCAGCACTGCACCCATGCACTGGTCTCCCGTCCTATATCTCGTGCTCCCGATCATACAAGAGTCCTGGTGATTGACAGTAGCTGCTGCCCAATATATCAGAATCCCTACCGTATGGAAACAGGCCCTTCGGCCAAACAAGTCCGTACCGACCCTGCAAACAGTAACTTACACAGACCTATGCCCCCTAATGTAACCAATACTATGGGCAATTTAGAATGGCCAATTCACCTGCCCTGCATATCTTTGGATTGTGGGAGGAAACCTGCTCAGACACGGGGAGAATGCACAAACTCCACACAGACAGTCGCCACGGCCGGAATCGAACCCGGGTACCTGGTGCTGTGAGGTAGCAGTGCTAACCACTGAGCCGTCTATGTCGTCGGGAGGGGGCGGGGCGGGAGGACTGGGTGAATGGGATTGTGAACAGTGAATGAATGTGGAGGACACTGGGCGATGGACAGGTCAGTGAGGGACAGGATCAGTGCAGCAGCAGGAGGGGATCCTGGACAAACTGAGCAATGGGAGAGTCTGACAGGAGAGAAACGACAGGAAGGTTCTGTTTGGAGGCTCAGGCATGGACAGCTGGGAGACAGTATGGCCTGGTGGCTTGGGCAGGTTTAGTAATCAGCCTCTTCAAAGATGCTGTTCCTCAACTCTGAGCCTCATCCTCCTAGTCCAGAGGTAAGGACACTTACACTATTTCCTGGTGGGCAAGGGATACTGGGACTGCCTTTCAAAAGGAACTCCCCTGTGTTGGTGACATTAACAAGACTCAATACAGACTCACTGACAAAATGCTGGTGTCCTTGAACTTCATTCAGAATATTAACACCTATAACTGGGCAACGCAGACCCCAATGTACAGAGTTAAATCCTGGATACTAATAACAGCTTTGTGCATGGGAAATCATATCTCATGAATTTGACTCAGTTTTTTTGAAGAAGTAACAAAGAGGATTGCTGAGGTCAGAGCATGGACATGATCTACATGGACTTCAGTAAGGTGTTCGACAAGGTTCCTCACGGGAGACTGGTCAGAAAGGTTAGATCGCATGGAGTACAAAAGTGGCCCGAAGGTAGAAGGCAGAGGGGGCTTTTCAGGCTGGAGGCCTGTGACCAGTGGAGTCTCAAGGATCGGTGCTGGATCCACTACTGTTCGCCATTTATATCCATGATTTGGATGTGAACAGAAGAGGTATTGTAAGTAATTTGCAGATGACACCAAAATGGGAGGTGGAGTAGCAGGGAAAAAGATTACCTCAGAGTACAAGAGGATCTGGATCAGATGGGTGAATGGACTGAGGAGTTCAGTTTAGAAAAATGCGAGCTGCTGTATTTTGGAAAAGCAAACCTTAGCAGGACTTATACAGTTGTTGTGGTTCTGTTCGCCGATCTGGGAATTTGTCTTGCAAACGTTTCGTCCCCTGCCTAGGTGACATCCTCAGTGCTTGGGAGCCTCCTGTGAAGCGCTTCTGTGCTGTTTCCTCCGGCATTTGTAGTGGCCTGTCTCTGCCGCTTCCGGTTGTCAGTTCGAGCTGTCCACTGTAGTGGTCGGTATATTGGGTCCAAGTCGATGTGTTTGTTGATAGAGTCTGTGGATGAGTGCCACATGCAGTGGGGGGGGATAGAAAGGGGTGGCACAGAGACAGATGGGGACAGAAAGTGGGTTTAGAGAGGAGGGGAACAGACAGGGGGAACGGGGGGGGTGGGTAGAGACCGACAGAGGGAGGGGGGAGAGACAGACCGGCAGATAAATGGGGGGGGGAGGGGGGAGACAGACCAACGGGGGGGGAAAGAGAACAGACCGTCGGGGGGTGGGGGTACAGAGCGTGGGGAACAGACAGAGTGGGAAGATGGAGAGTTATTTTGTAGATCTAAAACTAAACCCGGTTCCTGTTTTCTCATCCTGACATTAATTCCCTCCGAAGAGCTCAGAACAACTGCTTAGTTCTTGGAAAGTAGAGTTTCAGAGAGATCAGGTGCTGAACATGACATATGGGACACTAACATTTAATGGAATGTGTTGACCAATAAATGGACTCTGGTTCGATTCCACTGTCTGGGTGGTGTTTGCACATTCTCCCTGTGTGTCTGCGTGGGCTTTCTCTGGGTGCTCTTAATTTCCTCCCACAAACCCAAAGACATGCAGGTTGGCAGGATTAGCTTTGGGTAATGGCAGGTTACAGAGTTAGGGTGGAATGCTGTTCCGATGGTTGGTATGCTCTCATGGGCCGAAAGGCCTGTTTCCACACTGTAGGGATTCTGTCACTGAGTATAGGGATTAGGAGGTCACGTTGTGGCTGAGTAGGGCATTGGTGAGGCCAGTTTTAGAATACTGTATTCAATTGTGGTCTCCCTGATTTCAGAAAGATGTTACCAGAATAGGACTCAACCTCTTAATGACAAGTTCCTGGGAAGTGTTGACAGACAAACAGACCATGCAGTGTGGGTTGATAGTTCCTTGAAAGTGTGGTTGAAGGTGGACAGGTCGGTGAAGGTGGTGTGCGGTATGCTACCTGTTATTGGGCAGTGCATTGAGAATAGGAGTTGGGAGATCATGTTTACGTTGTACAGTTTATTGGCTCGGCCACTTTTGGAATCCCCAGACTGCTTTCAATTCCAGTCTCCCTGTTATAGGAAAGATGTTGGGAAACTTGCAAGAGTTCAGAATGGTTTTACTAGGGTATTGTCAGTATTGGAACACGTGAACCATCGGGAGAGGCTGAATCGGCTGAGGCTATTTCCCTGCAGCACTGGACACTTTAGGTGGCTTTATTGAATTTTATAAAATTATGAGGAGCAATGATAGGGTGACTCGTCACGGTTTCATTCTTCCCAGGGTAGGGGAGTCCAAACAAATGTGAATCTTTTTTCCAAGGAGGAAATGACAAATTCTAGAAGAGAGGGGGCAAGTTTAAAGTATATGAAAACCGAACCAACTGAAGATGCTATAAACCAGGAAGAGAAACAGAAGTTTCTGGAAAAGCTCAGCAGGTCAAGCAGCATCTATGAAAAGAAATTAGGGTTAACGTATCTGAGGAAGGGTGACCAGACCCGAAACTTTAACTGATTTTTCTTCACAGATGCTGCATGATCTTCTGCGCATTTCCAACAACATCTGTGTAAGTTTAAAGGGAGTTGTTTGGAGTATATACCTGAGAGTAACTTTATAAAGTGCGAGTGAGACCACATCTGGAGTAATGACAGAAGTTTTTGTCCCTTTATTTAAGGAAATACATCATTCCATCAGAGGCATTTCACAGAAGATTGACTGGGATGAACCCTGGTTTGCAGGGAGTATCTTTTAAGAAAAGGCTGAAGACGTTGGGACTCTACTCACTGGATTTGGGAAGAATGAGAGGGGATCTCATTGTAACATGTAGGATTCTTAAGGAGTTTGACAGGGTAAATACTGAGAGGATTTTTCCCATCATGAGGGAGTCTGGAACCAGATTCTGGGTCAGTCACAGAATCACGGATTCTGTTTTGGATTCGTCAAGTTTAAGGCAACACCGACACAGGTGAGGGGTTTCAGTAGCAATGGAGCTGGGGTGTGGTGGAGACAAGCAACATTTAAGAGATTGGAATTCCTGGTGTTTGTGATTGTGTAGATGTCTGATCAGAAGTTCACCTTGGGGTCATATATGAGAGCAATATTGTCAAGAGTGTGGAACTGCCTCAGACAGTTCCCAGGGAGAGGGAGGGGCTCAGCAGTAAGGGAAAGTGATTTGTAATAGCAACTGAAGGCAATGGGTTTAACCACTGCAACATCCGTTGCAGGAAATTGCAGCCAATCGCGTAGTGGGAGTGTGATGATCAGTTTGATAACTGAGTAATGGAGAGGGATGGTGGGGAGGGAGAGCTGGGCATTGTCAGTGTACATGTGAAACCTAACACGGTGCTTTTGGACAATGTCACCCTCCTGGCAGTGTGTAGGTGAGAAACAGGAGGGACCAAGGAGAGATCCTTAAGGGACACCAAGTACAAGGAATTCAGAAAGGATAGGGAGAGTCAGGATGGAGTAGGTTTTTGCAACAACGGTGGGGTCAAATATTAGTTTGTAGCAGAATGGGAGAGAAGGACATAACCAGAAAAGACAGACAGGTAGAACAAGGAACAATATCTGTGATTTGGGGAGGGGGGGTGATGAGGAGGAGGAGCAGCCCAACTCCCAAAGCACTATTTCTACATCAGTGACATCAAACAACTCCACCCTAGTCTCAGCTCATTTACAGAAACACTCGTCCATCCCTGTGTTATCTCCAGACTTCATTATCCAAACACACTCCTGGCCAGCCTCCCACATTCAACTTACATGTAATCTCAAGAGTATCTAAAACCCTACTGCCCAAGTACTCACTTGTACCAAAACTTGTTGATCCATCAAAAGGCTCCTATTAACAAGCAACAATTTAAAATTCTCACCCTTGATGTAATTCCTGGCTGTGAACATCCCTGTCTCCCTGCAGCACACAACCTGTGAGACCCCAACAACTCATTTTCTTTCAGACTCCCAACGATGTGTCTATTCATTGCTTCACCTGTCTGGCTGTTTCTACTGTTGCCAAGGCAACACGGTCTGGAATTCCCACCCGAACCCCCTCAGACCTGCTTTCCTCCTTTAACGTATTCCTGAAAACCTGCTTATTTGGCAATTGCTTTGATCACCTGACCTAATATCCTCATCTGTTACTTTATGTCACAAGTTCTCAATCATATGTCTATGCAATTATAAACATGATAAAAAAAAACAACTGTTGTTGATTTGCACACTTATTGTCAATTCTTCACTGTCGCTGAGTGAATAATCTATAACAGCTCTTACCCAAACACATTGTGGGAGCACCTTCACCACACGAACTGCAGCTGTACAAGGAAGTCAAACATCACCTTCTCCACAGGCAATGGGGCTTTGGCACTGATCACTGGTATCTGTGGAGGGAGAAACACACAGTTAATATTTCAGGGAGTGCAAAATGCATTATAGGGAGGGAAAATGGTGCAGAATTTGGGATTTTTAAATTTGTGTTTTACTACGTGCACTAAGTTCTGTAAAACCTCTTATCCCATACCATGAAAATTTCCTCCTCTTCCTGGTCAATGTGCCTTTCCTTCCCCCTGCCCTTCACCTTCACACATTTCCAATGCCTTGGTCACAACAACACTGTGCTCTCAGTGAAGTTTATCACGTGGTTGAGTATTGCCCCGCCCCTCATTCATTCTGATTGGTTGAAGGACCAACCAGCACCTCTAGCCCCCTTTCCCCCATTCTTATTGGTGCTGCGCTGACATCAATAATCCGAGGCCTATTGTGGGCTGGAGCATGCTCAGTGCTTCCTGCTTTTGCTGCTGTTCATCAGGTATGAGAGAGAGTGAGAGGGCTCATCCCTGTTTCTCCAGATGTCAGACAATAACAACAACTACCTGCATTGTATGGAGCCTTTCACATTGACAAATCTCCTAAAATGCTTCACGAATGATAGAAATGTTGATTAAAGAGAACGATTTTTAGATACATCTTTAAGGCGGAGAGAGGGAGTTAGGGATGATATTCCAAAGGTTTGTGTCCTCGGCAGCTTCAATCGTGGAGTGATATAGGTGGGGAACAGCTCACACTGGAGACAGCTAGTGGCTAACCATAAGTTGGATTAGTGGTGCTGGAAGAGCATAGCAGTTCAGGCAGCATCCAACGAGCAGCGAAATCGACGTTTCGGGTAAAAGCCCTTCATCATTCCTGAAAGGCCTACTTCAAGGACCGTAATTTTCCTCTGACTTGATCAACAATGCCCTCCAACACATACCCTCCACTTCCCTCACCTCCGCCTTTACCCCACCCCTCCAGCCACAATAAAGAATATAACCCTGCGGTCTTCACCTTCCACCCCACTAATCTCCAGATACAGCGCATTAACCTCTGTTATTTCTGCTACCTAAAGCCAGACCCCACCACCAGAGACATATTTCCCTCTCCAACACTATCTGTGTTCCGCAGAGACCATTCCCTCTGCACCTCCCATGTTCGGTCCACACCCTCCCACCAACCCATGCTCCACACCCTTGACCCTCACTTGCCACCATGGGAAATGTAGAACGTGCGGCCACACCTCCCTCTGACCTCTGTCCAAGACCCGAAAAGGATCTTTTCACATCAGGCAGAGATTTGCCTGCACATCCCAAAACCTCATATACCACATCTGCACACTATGGGAAATTTAACGTGGTTTAACTAACCTACACATCTTTGGACTGTGGGAGGAAACTGGAACACCCGAAGGAAACCCTCACAGATACTGGGCAGAATGTGCCAACTTGAACACAGACAGTTGCCCGAGGCTGGAATCAAACCCAGGTCCCTGGTGCTGAGGCAGCAGCGCTAAGCACTGAGCCACAATACTGTGGGATCTTTGGTGCTGATGCGCTGCCCCACTGATACCTCAGTCACTCACCCTGCCTCATTTCCTAAGAGGCAGTGATGACGGAGTGAAATTATCACTAGACAGTTAATCCAGAGACCCAGATAACGTTCTGGGGACCCGGGTTTGAATCCCATCACGGCAGATTTTGGAATGTGAATTCAATAAATATCTGGAAAAAAATAACCTAGTGACGACAAGGAATCCATTGTCAATTGTTGGAAAAACCAATGTGGTTCACTAATGACCTTTAGGGAAGGAAAATGCCATCCTTACCTGGTCTAGTCTGCATGTGACTCCAGATCTAGAGCAACGAGGTTGACTCTTAACTGCCCTCTGGGTAAACGCAGCAATAAATGCTGGTCGAGTCAGTGACAGCCTCATCCAGTGAATGAGTAAAGAAAACAGGTCAGGTTTTGTTCCTTCTCTAGTAGGTACATCCTACAAACTGAATCTGAAATGTTCTCGTACACACTGAACCTTTCCATCCAAGCCCTTAACGCTACAGCACTCATAGGCCACGTTGGTAAAGTTAAAGCCACTTGTCATTGCATCCATATTATTCTTACAGATAACTGAGGTCTCCTGGTAAAGTTGTGTCTCAATTCCCTGCTGACTATTGGGAGTGAGTCTATAATACAATCCCAGTAAGATGGTCATCCTTTTCTTATTTCTCAGTACCAACCAAATAACTTGCCTGGAGGTACTCCCAGGAATATCCTCCCGAAGTCCAGCCATAATGTTATCCCTAAGCAAAAACACCTCTCTCCCTGTTCTGTTGGCCCCTTTCTATCCTTGCTATAGCATCTATATCCTGGAACATTAAGCTGCTAGTCCTATCCATCCCTGAGTGATGCCTCTGTAATTGCTGTAATATTGCTGCCATGTTCAAAACCATACCCTGAGCCCACCTGCCTGACCTGTCAGTTCTCTTGCACTGAAATAAATGCAGTGTAACTGGTCCGTCCCACCTCATTCTGTGACTTGCTCTTGCCTGCCTTGACAGTCTGACTGGTGAACAGTACCAGTCTCAGACTCACCTCTTTTCTCACTATCTCTTTAGGATTACCCCGGCTCCCTCACTGGTTTAATGCCTCCCCAGTAGCACTAGCAAATCACCCTGCTCGTCAGGACCCCATGCTTTCCCCTTCCTTTGCCATTGGTACCAATGTACAATGTCCTCTCACTGGTTATTTTCCCTTTTGAGAATATTCTGCTCCCTTTGAGAGACATCCTTGACACTGGCACCAGGGCCGCACCACCCATTCTGATGTCTCACTGTCAGCTGCAGAAATGGCAGACTGTGCCCCCTGACTAGAGAGTCCCCTATCACCATCGATCATGTGGAACTGGATATACCTCAAATTATGTTAGAAGCCAGTCTCAGTACCAGTAACTTGACTGTCAGTGCTACATTCCCCTGAAAGTCTGTTACCACCTACATTTTCCAAAACAGTATACTTGTCTGAGATGGAGATAGCCATAGAAGACTGCTGTACTACCTGCCTACCCCTCCTAGCTTTCCTGGAGGTAACCCACCTACCTGACTGTATCTGCAGTATCCTGCATTCCTGAGACTGCCCCTTATCACACCCCCCGGCTCCTGTCAATTCCTCACTGTCTTTAATCACTCCTCCAGCAATCCATGCAATCCAATAGGATTTGCAATCACACTTCCTGCAAACAATCATCAGGATCATTGAAACTCTCCCTAATCTCCCACATCCGACAGGAACAGCACGCCACTCTACAACAGGCCATCTCTCCGCCTTAACAATCTACAGACCAAGACAAAGGCACAGTCTTACTGCTCGAAAAATACTGCCCGAAAATAACTTAATGCTTACGGTTCATATCTTAAACATTTCATCAAGAGACCGTAAGACATGAAAAAGAAATCCTCACCTTACTCACTATTGTAGATTTAATAAAATTAAACCGACTAAGATTGATATTTGAAGAGACTGAAACTCACTGAGCTGATCCCCGGCTCTGAATACTTCCAAGGGTGAGGTCTCTCTGAGGGCAGCTGTGAAATGTCTCTGTTCTCTTCTCTGCCCACTCCATTTCCAGAGAAATTTTTAACTTCATAGCAAGTCAGCTCAGAGAGGTCACTGCTTGGTTTTATTCACTGGGGGTTGCCTTTGCTGCCCAGACCAGTATTGATTGGCCACCTTTACTTGTTTTGGAGAAAGTGGTGGTTAACCGCCTCCCTGAAATGCTGCAGTCCATGTACACCACAGTGATGTTTGGACAACAATCCCCCTCTGGCCCCACAACCCTCCCTGTCTCTGTAATCCCCCTCCGGCTTCAGAAATTACATGGCCGTGGCATAAGATTTTTATTTAGATTCATTTTTGTTTAATAAACTGGCCCAAAAAAGTGAAATATTTCGCCCCCAAACAAATTTCTGTTGATTGACCTTTTGGAGAGGCTGACACATGGACGTTGCAGTATTTTATCTCACATTGTACACGTAGAATGATGGAACTTTCTTTTAAACATTGTTAAAAAGGGAGGCAATGGCTTAATGGTATTCCTGCCAGATGAGTGATATGTACAGTGTTCCGAGGATTTGGGTTAGAATCCCAACATGGCTGATGGCAGCATCGGAATTCAATACAATCTAGAATGGAAAGGAGAATGATGACGATGAAACTATTGTTGATTGTTAGAAAACCCATCTGGTTCACTAATGTCCTGTAGGGAAGGAAACGGTCATCCTCACCTGGTCTGACCTACATGTGACTCCAGACCCACAGCAATGTGGTTAACTCTCAACTGCCCTCAGGAAAGTACTTTAAAAACTGTTAACAAATAGTCTGCAGGTATCAATTAAAAACTGGCTGTTCCCATTGGGACTGTGAATTTCTGAACGGCCTGAACTAAAACGGAGTTTCAGCTTCACCTTCTCCCTGTCTCCCCTCACTCTGTTTACACCCAACTCCAGAACACTCTCATTGAGCCAAGCAGCCCTCACAGTGCAGCCCTGTCATTTTCATTGAATGCTCTCACCTACACTGCCCTCAGCTCCCTTACTGTCCCAATGTATCTCAATGGGAGCTCAGGGACAGCACCTCATCTTTCAATTCAGCCCTTTGTAACCCCAGAGTCAACATGGACCTCAGCAGTTTCTGAATGAACAGACAGTTGTCAGAAGCTGGAACATTCGACCTGAAAAGGTACTGGAATTTGAGTCCAAAAGGATTTTTAATGGGAAGTTTACAGCTTAACATCATAAAGTGGGTGATTGGGTCTAAATCTGAGAGTTCTTACAAAGAGACGAGGTGTAATCTGGATAAATCTGTGCTCCCTTTCAGGCCAATACCTCCTTCCTCTGCTGCAGAGCCCAGAACAGAGCACATACCCAAAGGGTGACCCAACCATGAATTTGTACATCTTTCTGCTTAACAAAAATATTGGAGATATTTTCTCACAAACAGATCAGACAAACCTTTCTCCTTCCACAGTTAAATGCCAATGATATTCAGATCCTGATGACTCCATTGACTGTAAAAACTTGCTTTTGAGATCCCAGCCTCAATTATTCTGATTTAATATCCTATGAAATGAATTCACAAAACAAAACTCACAGTCAGTGCAGGAAGATTATAAAGACATACTTTTCTCTTGGTATGTGCTTGATGTGTAAATACCTCTCTTCAAATCGCACCCCCCCATCCGAGGAAGGGAACATGCACATGCGCCTCACTGTACCTTGCCCCCAATAAAGATGGCAGCCATATCCCAGGGCCTATCACTGCCTAAGGGCCGCAGCCATTTTCCCATCTGCTGCAAACGAAGGACTAAGAGTTTCTAATTCAGACTTATGAACCGCACAGAGTGTAATTAAAACTTCCCAGTCTAAAGTGACTCATTATCTCCCTGTCCCCGAGGCCACTCTCCCCTTCCCTGTTTGCATCTCCCACATTCACCAACTGCAGAGTCACGTGGCACTGCATCGGCCGAGTTACTGGTGACGTGTCATCCCATTGGCCACACCCCTCATTCACTCCCATTGTCTGGATGACCAGCTGGTTCCACTTGGTCCACCAGTCCCACCACCTTTTCCTATTGGTCTGAAGCTGCCATCAATCAGCTGGACCCCATTGTGAGGTCACTGGTGGGATCCTCCCCCTGTCTGAATCAAACCCGGAAGGTGTACGGATGGGGTTAATCAGGAACAACAAGCAGAAGGTGCTGGGAAATCTCAGCAGGTCTGGCAGCATCTGGGAACAGAAATCTGTCCAGTGGCCCTTCCTCAGATCCGATGGGAGCTGGGAAAATTAGAATCTTGACAGCATGGAAACAGGCTATTCAGCCCAAAATGTCCACAGCGTCTCTCCGAAGAGTATCCCACCCAGACCCATTCCCCTACCCTATTACTCTACATTTCTCCTGACTAATGCACCTAACCTACACATCCCTGAATATTATGGGAAATTTAGCTTGGTCAATTCAACTAACCTGCTGATCTTTGTATTGCAGGAGATAGGGGTTAAAGAGTAAATAACAGGGAGGGACAGAACCCAAAGAGAGACTGGAGCATTTGGAAAGAAAAAGGAGTGGATTACGATCTGGCTGGGAGTGTGCACAGCTGTTAATGGAGGGGACAGGAACCTGTGTCTGGCAGCATCTCAATGGAGGTGGCGGAAATGGCGACTGATGATCTATGTTCTGCTGCAAAAATAGACCCTGAACATCTCTATCTCATGCTTACTGCTGTGTTCCAGTGAGGCCAGAACATACCAAATGGCCCCGTATTTCAAAGACTGCAATTTCCCCTCCCATGTGGTCAATACCATCCAATGTATCTCCTCCACTTCCTGCACGTCTGCCTTTGAAACCCACACCTCCAACTGCAGCAAGGATAGAACCCCCCCAACCCCCACCCCCATCCAAGTCCTTACGTTCCACCCAGATACAACACATCATCCTCTGCCATTTCCACCACGTACAATCAGACCGCACCATCAGATTCTTAAGGGGTTTGACAGAATAAATACTGATGTGTTTGAGGGTAAATACTGAGAGGGGAGTCTGAAACCAGATTCTGAGCCAGTCACAGAATCAAGGATTCTGCTTTGGATTCGTCAAGTTTAAGGCAACACAGACACAGGTAAGGGGTTTCAGTAGCAATGGAGCTGGGGTGAGGAGGAGATAAGCAACGGTTTAGAGATTGGAATTCCTGGTGTTTTGGATTGTGTAGATGTCTGATCAGAAGGTCAGCTTCGCGTCAGATATAACTGCAATACTGTGAAGAGTGTAGTTCTGCTGCATAGTTCCCAGTGAGAGGGAGAGACTCAGCAGTTAGGGAAAGGAATTTGTAAGGCAACGGGTTTAACCACTACAATGTTTCATTGGAGGAAACTGCACCTAATCGAGTAGTGGGAATGTGGTAAGCAGTTTGATAACTGAGTAACAGTGGAGTAATGGAGAGGGATGATGGGGAGAGCGAACTGGGCATCGTCAGTGTACATGTGAAACCCAACATGGTCCTTTTGCACAATGTCACCTCCTGGCAGTATGTAGGTGAGAGACAGAAGGGACCAAGGATAGATCCATGAGGGTCACCAATTGCAAGGAATTCAGAAAGGAAAGGGAGAGTGGAGATGGAGCAGGATTTTCGAACAACATTGAGTTCAAATGTCAGTTTTTCACAGAATGGGAGAGAAGGACCATAACCAGAAAAGACAGAACAAGAACAATGTCTGTGAATCGGTGAGGGGGACTGATGAGGAGGAGGAGAAAAGAGAGTTGGAAACTCTATGGTTTATTGAGATTAGGGTAAAGGGTCAAGATGAGCTCTGATAAGGCTTGACATGAGATGAGATTGGAGAAAGATGTAGGTTTGGACAAAAAACGGGAACACCACGTGAGGCAGTTTGACTCAGTGAGCTAGTGGGGAAGCTACAGATCGGATTATCTCAGTCTTAGTGACAGAGAAACTCCATGTGCTCCAAACTCTTGTTGTTGGAGAGAAGGATGGAGGAGACAGGATGATGGACAGTGTTTCACAAAGAAACAAAACCTGGGTAAGTGATATTTAAAGCGAGTGAACAAACCTAATGTATTTAAAGTTTATCCAAAATATTAAAACAAACGACTGAAGTCCTGGTTCGAATCCCATCTTGGCCGATGGTGGAGTCTGAATTCAAGAAAAAATAACTGGAATTAGGAATCTCCTGATCTCCATGGAATCATTGTCAATGGCGAAAAAAATCCTGCCAACCTGACAGTGGCCCAGGAAGCGACTCACTGTATTAATCACTGCAAAGTCTCAACACAGGAATGAAACTGGATGGACCACTCGGCATCTAAGAAGGCACCATTTAAAACAACCACAGAATCAGCCCTCTCAATGGTGCAACGTCCTCCAGACTAACATCTGGATTTTGGTGCCAAAATGTGCAGAGCTGTCTCACAGAACAATCAAGGAACAGCCTGACATACTCATACTCATGAAATCAACCCTTACAGACAATGACCAGACACCACCATCACCATGCCAAGATATTGAGATTGTGGTGATGGAAAAGCACAACAGGTCAGGCAGCATCCGAGGAGAAGGAGAATCGATGTTTCGAGCCTAAGCCATTCATCAGCCTGACCTGCTGTGCTTCTCCAGCACCAGACTCTTGACTCTGATCTCCAACATCTGCAGTCTTCACTTTCTCCTGAAATTTCTGGATATGTCCAGCCCCACCAGCAGGACAGACCAGGCAGAGGTGGTGGCACAGTGGTGTACAGACAGGGAGGATTTGCCCTTTGACTACTCAGCATTGACTCCGGACACCAGGAAGTCTCATGGCTCCTGCTGATTACCACGTACCGTCCTCCCTTGGCTGATGGATCAGTTCTCCTTCATGTTGAACAACATTTGAAGGAAGCACTGAGGAAGTAAAATGGTGTCAAACGTACTCTGGGTGCAGGATTTCAATGTCCACAATCGAGACTAACTCTGCAACAGAATTACTGACAAAGCTTGCCAGGTCCTGAAGGACATAGCTGCTCAACTGATTCTGCAGCGGGTGGTGAAGGAACCAACAAGAGGGAAAAACATACTTGATCTCATTGTTATGAATTGACCAGCTGCAGATACATCTGGCCATGACAGTATCAGTGAGAGTGACCATCACACATTCCTTTTGGAGACAAAGTCTTGCCTTAAAGTTGAGAAAAACCTCCATCGTGTTGAGTGATACTATCACCGTTCTAAATGGGATAGACTTTGAAGAGATGTAGGATCTCAAACTGGGTATCTCTGAGGCACTGTGGGACATCAACAGCAGAACTGTACTCCAGCACAATCTGTAATCGTATGGGTTTGTAAATCCCGCTCTCACCCATCACAATGTACACTAAAGGAGGGCATGCCAAGAGCAGCACCAGGCATACCTAAAAATGAAGTGCCAACCTGGTGAATCTACCAAACAGGACCATCTGCATATCAAACAGCATCAGCAGCAAGCAACAGAACTAAGTGATCCTACATCCAATGGAACAGATCGGAGCTCTGCAGTTCTGCCACACCCAGTTGTGAACGGTGATGGACAATTAAACAACTCACTGGAGGAAGCATCTTAGATATGCCCACCCTTATTGATGGAGGGGCCTCACACATCCATGCACCAGATAAGATGACAGCATTTGCAGCAATCTGCAGCCAGAAGTGTAAAGCGTGATGATCGATCTCAGCCTTCTCCAGTGGTTTCCAACATCACAGATGTGAGTTTTAAGCCTGTTCGATTCAGTTTGAATAACATCAAGAAATGGTTAAGTAGTGCAAAGGCTACGGGCCCTGCCAATATTCTGGCAATAATACTGATGGTTTGAGCTCCAGAACTTGCCACCCACCAAGCCAAGTACCGCTCCAGCACTGGCATCTATCGACAATGTGGAACATTGCCCAGGGATGTTCAACACAAAAACACAGGGCAATCCAACCCAGCCAATTTCCATCTATCAGTCCACACTCGATCAGCAGTAAAGTGATGGAAGATGTCATCAACTGGGCTATCAAGCAGCAGCTGCTCAGCAACAGCCAGCTGAGTGACACTCATTTTAGGCTCCACCAGGGCCACTCAGCTCCCGATTGTGTTACCGCCCTGATTCACAATCTGGCAACCAGCTGAATCCCAGAGGTGAGGTGAGTGTGATAACTCAGTCCCATTCCAAGATCACTAATTCTAGCTGATTCCACCCTCATCTCAGCTCATATACTAAAACTCTCATCCGTTGTGTGTTATCTCCAGACTCCATTTTCACACTCAGGGCCAGCTTCCCACATTCAACCTTCCTGTAATCTCAAGAAAGTCTCAATCTCTGCTTGTTGATTCATCAAAAGGCTCCTAATTATAATCAACAGCATACTGCCATAGAGATGTACAGCAAGGAAACAGACCCTTCGGTCCAACCTGTCCATGCCGACCAGATACCCCAACCCAATCTAGTCTCACCTGCCAGCACCTAGCCAATATCCCTCAATTTAAAATTCTCACACTTGATTTAATTCCTGGCTGTGATCATCCGTAGCTCCCTGCACCACACACACTTTGAGACCTCGACAACCCATTTTCTTCGAGACTCCCAACCATTTGTTAATTCATCACTTCAACTGTGTGGCTGTTTCTACAGTTGCTGAAGCAGCTTGGTCTGAAATTCGCAGCCAAAACCTCACAGGTCTGCCTTTAAGACATCCCTCAAAACCTGCTTTTTGGCAATGCTTTTAGTCACCTGACCTAATATCTCCATCTCTGGCCTTATGTCTAAAGTTCTCAACAGTATTTTTGCGAAATTATAAGCATGATAATAAAAATACAAACTATTGTTGATTTGGACATTATTCTCAAATCATCACTGTTGCTGAATGAATAATCTATAGTGCCACTTACCCAACCACATTGTAGGAGCACCTTCACCACACAAACTGCAGCTGTGCAAGAAAGTCAAACATCACCCTCTCCACAAGCAACAGGGCTTTGGCATTAATCACTGGTATCTGTGGAAGGAGAAACACAGTTGATGTTTCAGGGAGTGCAAAATGGATTACAGGGAATGAAAATGGTGCAGAATTTGATCGTCAGAAATGGAAGGAAAATACACTTGCTTGTTTGAAAAAAGAATTCTTGACTGTCAAAAATATTCAAGAAAAAATTAATCTGATAATAGAGCAGTACATGGTCAGGGGATGGGCCGCAGTGAAAAACTCATTTACAAAGGGTCTATAAAAGTAAGAATACAGGAGTAAACAGACCAAAAATACACCCGTGTTTCGATACTGAGGAAGCTAGATATTGACAAAGTGGTCATGAGGGAGCCCAGAGGTGAATCAGAGCAGTATTGGCTGTTATGATCACAATGACTCTGGACGAGAGAAAGGCTGCACATGCGCCTGGCTGCACCTTGCCCCCTACAAAGATGGCGGCTCCGCACGTTGTCCCGAATAAAGATGGCTGCGCTCACTCAGGTCTGCAGCCGCGCTGAGGCTATTCCGAATTTACTGCAAACTGAGACGTTCAAATTTGTGTTTTCCGACGTGCACAACTTGTTTGGAAAACATCTCCGCTCATAGCCACACAATTTTTCTCCCGTTTCCCTGTTTATTTCTTTCATTACCGTATGCTTTCTCTCCAAAACTTGCCGAGCATTCATTACGGCGACTCTGCGCCGCGCGCGAGGGTGATCACATGGTTTAGTTTAGCTCCGCCCTTCATTTACTTTGTTTGGTTGGAGGACCAACATCCCGGTAGGTCCTCCAGCTCCGCCCACCGTCCTTTCATTGGTCCGGTGCTGACATCAGTCATCCGCGGGTCACTTTGTTGGCTAAAGCATGCGCAGTGCGGCCTGCTTTAGCTGATATGTTGGGTAATGTGATGGGAGAGTTTACTCAGGGGAAGCATTCCCTGTGTGTGAGCTCTGCAGTAGATTTCCTTTATTCATGGAGGGAATTGCCTTCCCACTCATGACTGTATAGCTGTGATTTATGAATCAATACCATCTGAACCAGTACATAAACACTCCATTTTCACAACATCTGAGATCTTTAGCACATTGTATCACGTTCTTCTTTGGAAACAAAAAAAAACATGAAACGGAGCCTCAAGGAATCGGAGCAGGAGTAGGGCATTCATCGCCTTCAGCTTGTTCCCCCATTCGATCAGATCATGGCTGGGTCAACCCAGATCTCAACACCTCTTTTATGCTTGATCTGCATAGCCCTCAACTGCTCAATATTTCAAAAATCTATCTGCCCTCTTTTAAAATAATTTTAGACAGAATCACAGATTCCCTACTCTGTGGAAACAGGCCCTTCAACTCAACAAGCAAGAACAACCCTCCAAAGAGTAACCCAACTATTCCCCTCCCACATTTAACTTTCACAATTGTTTGGGCGAGAAAATTCTCGCCATTCACTGAGAAAAACAAATTCTTTCCTTTTTCTAAAATGAATGTTCCCTTATGTAATGTCCCCTGGATTGAGACGTCACTGGTGCTAGAAGATCTAGTCAACATCTACCCTGTCAAGCTCCTCAGAATCTTGTTTCCATAAGATCACCCCTGCTTATCTATTCTTGACAGGTCAACCCTTTTGTCCTCAAAGCAGCTAAGTGAATCTTTTTTGAATGGTCTCCAATGTTAGTTTATCCTTTATTAAATATGGGAGCTAACACTGTATATAGTACTCCAAGTGAGGACTCAACAACAGCCAGTGTCGTTAACCAATCCTCAGTCCATACTAATACATTTCGCCGATACGATGAGCTCCTAAATTGTGCAACTAACTTTTATGAAGCACCTTATCATTTGCATTTTTAAAATCCAAATACAGAACATCATTGGCTTGCCCTTTATCACCCTGCTTGTTATCTCCTCAATGAACTGTCGCAAATTTGTCAAATATAGTTTCTCTTTCACAAAACCCAGTCTACCATGTTTAATGATAAGCTTTTCTAAATATCCTGCAATTTCTTACTTTAATATTCGACTCTGTAGATTCTTTCAGTAGATTTGCTAAGTATGATTCCCCTCTCTTAAATCCATGTGGACTCTGTCCAATCCTGTCACTGTTCAGTAAGAAACTTGACTGTACTCCAATATACTTAGTAAATGTATCTGTATTTATTTTTAAAAATTGATTACTTATAAATGCTGGACCCATGCAATATCAATGAATTAGTGACTCTGAATTTGGGTAAAAATGATTTTTCTATTAATTCCTTTTCGTACTGTGTTATGCAGACAGCACCAAGTGATCACTCTTAATTGTGAGTAACTTTGAAAATAATATATTTTAAAAATGACATCCCAAAATGCTGCATCATTATTGTGAAAGGAGGATTTCGCATTCAATAGTTTGCAGATAAAATTGAACAGATTTTTGCTGCAATTTGGCCAGACTGCAGGTTACACCAAAGTGGCAACTCTGCTCTCAAATTCTTACTTGACACTGCCCAAGGCGATACTGATGGGACTTCACTTTGCCATTCTTGTTCACCAGCTTTATTTCCAGGTTTAATCCTATAATCATCCTAGAGCTTGTAATTTTAGACAACTTCTCTTTTAGGTACATATGTAAATATCATACTGAAATGTTGCACTGAATGGTACCAAATCTGAAATTAGTCTCTAATCTGACCCTTCTACAAATGTATTAGCATAAGTCTATGCCAGTTATTTTTCTGAAGCCTGTGATTCCTGATGAAGGGCTTATGCCTGAAACATCAATGCTCCTGCTTCTTGGATGCTGCCTGACTTGCTGTGCTTTTCCAGCATGACACTTTTCGACTCTGATATCCAGCTTCTTTGGTCGTCACTTTCTCTTTTGAGAAGTTTAAACCAAGAATAACTTTTATTGATCAAAGTGCAATAGGAAACAATTCATGAAATTCAGATATCTCACATTTACCTTAACTATGGGAAGGCTAAGTCATGACTAAATTATTGTCAGTAATTGAAACCATGCTGACAAACTTGTGCAGTATCAGTGCCTCACCTTTACAGTATTCCCAGATATCGCACAGCTGCAGTATTTTGTTTTGCACTGAGCTATATGTTGTTCTCACTTTTTTCTTTGAGAAAGATTACAAAATTAACTTGGATGAATGAACTTATAACTTCTTTAACCAATGTTGGGAGAAAAAAAAATGTCAGTATTTCAAGTGCTGATAAAGTAAAATAAACTGAATCAGTAGAAAGGGTTTAAGATGGATATGGAACAAATGCTGGCAAATGGGACTAGATTAATTTTGGATATCTGGTCAGCATGGCCAAGTTGGACTGAAGGGTCTGATTTTGTGTTGTACAACTGTGACTTCATTCTCTTAATTATTCAAGAAGTTGAATACTTCAAGGAGGAAAAGGAGAATTTATTAAGAGCATGCACGTGAAATGATGATTGAGGTATATCAAACTCACATTGTTTCATGTCCTTTTCCTCTGGGTTCTTCAATGAACAAACTTGTTTGGTTATCTGAATAAATATGTATCATGTAATTTGTTTCACATAAAATATTTCATTAGGATCTTGCGAACTATTAAGAAGTGTTCATTTTTAAAATTTAGGTAGCTTGATTATTAAGCAAGAAAAGGTTAGCGTTTTACTCCCACTGAATCATTCCTCTATAAAAGGTAACAAGCTTTTTATTTTTTCTGGACTTTGAATATATGGAAGTCAATTCTGAAAGAAAAAAATCCTCGTTGGTAATGTTCCCACATATGTGGAGTAATTGCTTCTGGTCAGTCTTCAGGTTATAGAGGCTCGGAAAGAAATGAGTTGGCCAAAGTAAGCAACATCATTTGGATGGACTATGCTCATTGGGGAAACTTGCAGGATCTGTAGAAGGAACACGTGTTTCAGAGTGTATGCAATAAACCTGAACATTGTTATTTTTTTCACAGAGTTTGTGACCCGAGTGGAGCAGCAATGAAGCTCGACTTATTTTTTAAATTTCCGAGCTTGCCAAATTATTGTCGGTAAATGCAGGTGACTTTATCAAAGCACATTTCACACTCCCCAGCCAGGAATTTGGTCCCAATTCTGTCAGTCCATCCATTCCTATGGATAACAGGTATTTTAAATGTGAGCACTCCATTTAACTATTTGAATTGAATAGTTCAGTGGTTACATCCTCTTGGATTCTTAATTTCAAATTACTCAATGTGATTTTTTTGTCCCCCCTGAATTTGCCAAGCACTGGGCAATTCTGGAATACTCCAAACATTTACAATAGATGCATTCACACTATTGAAGGCAACCTGGCAGATTTGAATACCATTCAGGTAGTCAACAACAATACATAAGTAACTTTATGAATTGCTTACTATACACCAACAACGCAAGCCAAGTATTAGTGAAACCACAGATTCTCTCCCAAGGATTCCAAAATCTAAACAGTGCATTCCAAATATGCTCACTATCACCATCTGGGAGCAGTCTCCCAAAGTGCACCCAGAATTTAGAAAGCACATACACTACCCTCCATAGCTAAATCTGCTGTCACAGGCTTCACTCTTATTGCATACAATGACATTTATTGTTCAGTTCTTTAACGTGACAAATGATTTTACAAACAATTTATAAAATACTTTAAATCCTGAAGAAATGTGATGTCAGCCCTTTGTAGAAGTGAATGGAAAGTGTGATGTTTGCTTGACCTTTGGCTCTATGTATCAGACTGAACTGAACCTTTAGCAAGATGTGGGATGTTTCCCACACACTTTGTTTAAAAAAGCAAAGATTATGCTCTGAGATTTAAATGTTCAATCAGGTTTAATAAAAATCCTTCCAAAAACTGAGTTTGACTTCAGCTCCTTTAAAGAGACATGCTCTTGTCCTTCAATTTTGTGACATGTGATCATTCTTTGGTAAAGGTGGCTGTGTGTAACACTGCAGGATGTTGTGCTGAAGTGCCTCATTGGGTGGAGGAGCTTTATTACTGGTGTAACTTGGCTAATTTTGAGATGGAATATTATTGAGAGTTAAATCTTGTTTTTAAACCGAGACGTGCTTGTGTAACTCAAGTGTGGAAACTATGCTCACGTTTGCAATGAACCTTTCACTTTTGGAGATTAGTATTTTTCTGATCGGTTTTGTAAATAAAGTTCACTATAGAAAGCACAGTGCTGGAGAACTGCAGGTCCAGCAGCATCTCTGAGGGGAATAAAACATTGGAAACTCCAAGTCTCATGACCATTTGTCCGTTCAGACGAAGAGTCACTGAAATTGAAATGTAACATTATTTTTCTCTTCACCGATGCCCTCAGAACTGCTGAGTTTCTCCAGCACTTTGTTTCTGGGATTCAGATCTCCAGCACCTGCAGTTTATTGTTTTGTTTTCGATCCAATGACTTGACTTGGGGAGCGAGAGGCAGCAACTGTGATCAACTCGGATAAAACTCTCCAACAATGGAAAACAAACACATAGTTCTTTATACTTTGCAAAACACGACTGTAAATAAGAAATGCAATTAAGCTAAGTGCAAGGCGGCATACCACCTGCCTTGTCTCAAACTTGCTGCTCATCTTTGAGAACTAATCTGTCAGAATTGTATTTGCTCCCTTCCTTTGAGATCACAGTCCACAAATGTCCCAGTTTCAATTCCTGGGCCGGGCCCAGTTACCACATTGCAGTGGGGTGGGGAGCTTTGTGTCAGCCTGAAGTTTTTGTTAAGAGCAACATAGCGGGTTGAAGTTGACGGTTTTGGCGAATATTGCGTCATCAAACTTGGAGGAAATCCTTCTTCCGAATATATTGATTAACTGGATTGAGCCTGTTTACATGCTGCCCTGTTAGTAGTGCGGTCATATTCTCAGTTAATAATCACACAACACCAGGTTATAGTCCAGCAGATTTAATTGGAAGCACACTAGCTTTGGAGCACCGCTCCTTCATCAGGTGATTGTGGAGGGCACAATTCTAACGCACAGAATTTATGGCAAAAATTTAGTGTGATGTAACTGAAATTATCCATTGAAAAATACCTTGATTGTCTGTTGAGTCTTTCATCTGTTCGAATACCATGATAGTTTCACTTCTTTCATGTGGAAATAACAAAACATTTTTTTAAACGTTGCATTCCTGACAGTGGCCATTCAAATCACTCATTGTATTAATCACTGCACAGTCTCAACAAAGGAATGAAACTGGATGGACCACATTACATCTACCAATGCACTGGAAAATACAACACAATCAGCCCTCTTGACCCTTCTGTCCCACTGTGGGCCAAAACAGCAGCAGAACTGTACTCCAGCCCAATCTGAAATCTCATGGCCTGGTATATTCCCCACTCAACCATTAGCATCAAGGCAGGGGATCAACCCTAGTTCAATGGAGAGTTCCGCAGGGCATGCCAGGAGCAATACCAGGCATAACTAAAAATGTGGTGCCAACCTGGTGAAGCTACCCAACCTGCATGCCAAACAGCGTAAGCAACACCAAATAGAACTATGTGATCCAACAACCAATTGTTCAGATCTGAGCTCTGCAGTTCTGCCACACCTCGTCAGGAATGGTGATGGACAATTAAACAACTCACTGCAGGAAGCATCACAGATATCCCCACCCTTAATGATGGAGGGGTCTCACACATCCATGCAACAGACAAGACAACAGCATTTGCAGCAATCTTCAGCCAGCAGTGCCAAGTGGATGAGCCTTCTACATTGGTCCCTGACATCAGAGACATGAATCAACTTGGTTGAAAACTTATTTCAAATCAGATCAAGAAATGGAGAAGTAGTGTAAAGACTGTCAGCCCTACCAAAATTGTGGCAATAATACTGATGGCTGTGCTCCAGAAATTGCTGCCCACCAAGACAAGTCCAGCACTGGCACCGACTGACATTGTGGAACGCAGGACAGAGCCAACCCAGCCAATTTCCCTCCATCAGTCGACATTCGCTCAGCAGTGAAGTGATGGAAGGTGTCATCAACAGTGCTGTCAAGCAGCTGCTCAGCAATAACCTTCTGTGACACCCAGTTTGGGTTCTGCCAGGGCCACTCAGTTCCTGATCTTGTTACAGACTTGATTCACAAACTGACATACAGCTAAATTCCAGAGGTGAGGTGAGGGTGATAGTCCAGTCCCACACCAAGACCACTATTTCGACTTCAATGATGTCACCGGACCTCACCACAGTCTCAGCTCATTTACTGAAACTCTCATTCATTTATTTTGTTAACTCTAGATTTCATTATCTAAACCCACTCCTGGCCAGTATCCCACAATCACCCTCCCTATAATCTCCAGAATATTGAGAACTCTACCGCCCAAGTGCTCACTTGTACCAGAACTTGCTGATCCATCAAAAGGCTCCCATTTATAAGCAACAACAATTTACTTTCACACCCTTGACTTAATTCCTGGCTGTAATCATTCCTATCTTCCTGCACCACACACCCTTTCATATCTCAATAACTTAGTTTAGACTCCCAATGATGTGTTTATTTTTGAGTTCAGCTGTGTGACTGTTTCTATTTTTTCCAAGGCAACGTGGTCTGGAATTCCCACCCTCTAAGATCTGTTTTCTTCCTTTAAGGCATTCCTGAAAAATTGCTTATTTGGCAATGGGTTTGGTCACCGGACATAATATTCTAAAGCTGTGGCCTTATGTCAAAAGTTCACAATATTTTTGTGAAATTAAAAACATGTTGAGTTGTACAGATATCTTCTACTCTTCACTATCGCTGAGTGAATAATCTGTAATGTCTCTTACCCAACCACATTGTGGGAGCGCCTTCACCATTCAAACTGCAGCTGTACAAGGAAGTCAAACATCACCCTCTCCACAGGCAACAGGGCTTTGGCCTTGATCACTGGTATCTGTGGGAGAAATACACATGATGTTTCAGGGAGTGCAATATGAATTATATGGATTGAAAATGGTGCAGAATTTGACTGTCAGAAATGGAAGAAAATTCCACTCACTATTGAAAAAAAAGAATTCTTGACTGTCAAAGATATTGTGGAAATAATAACCTGATAATGGAGCAGCATACGGTCAGGAGTTGAGCAGCAGTGGACAATCCATTTACAAAAAGGTCTGTGAACGTAATAGTAAAATACTAAACATGAGACTGAGGAAGCTAGATAATGAACAAGTGGACATCAAGGAGCCCAGAGGTGAATCAGAGCAGTGTTCCCTTTTATGATCCCACAGTCAGAGATGTCGAGCACAAAAACAGAATCTTCAGTCCAACCCATTTATGCAAACCACATATTCTAACCTGAACTATTCCCATTTGCCAGCACTTGACTGACATCCCTCTGAACCCTTCCTATTCAAATGCCTTTTAAATGTTACAATTTTGGTTGACCTTTAGGCTCCTTTTGAATTTTCCCCCCTCACCCTAAATCTATATCCTCTAGTTCTGGGCTCCACCACCCCAGGGTAAACACCTTGTCTATTTACGCTATCCATGCCCCTCACGATTTTATAAACCTCTTCAACATCACACCTCAGCATATGACACTCCAGGGAAAATGGCCCCAGCCTATTATGCCTCTCCCTGCAACTCAAATCCTCCAACCCTGGCAATATCCTTAAAAAATCAATTCTCAAACCTTCCATGTTTCAGTGCCTCTTTCTGATAAGAGGGACACCAGAATTCCACACAATATTCCAAAAGTGGCCTAACCAATGTCCTGTCCAGCTCCTTTACTCAATGCTCTGACCAACGAAGGGAAGAATCCCAAACAATTTCCTCACTGTCCTATCTACCTGTGACTCGACTTTCAACGAACTATGAACCTGCATTCCAAGGTCTCTTTGTTCAGCAAGACTCTCCAAGACTTTACAATTCAGTGTGAGTCCTGCTCTGATTTGCTTTTCTAAAGTGCAGCACCTCACATTTATCTAAACTAAACCCCATCTGCAACTCCGCAGCCCATTGGCCCATCTGATCAATATCCCATTGTATTCTGAGACAACTTTTATCACTGTCCACAATACCTCCAATTTTGGTGTCATCTGCAAACTTACAAACCGTACCGGCTCTATTCACATCCAAATCATTTAAATGGATGAAGAAACAAATCCAAGAAAACAAAACATCCATTTCTCTGGGTTTGAATGTGCACTGGGTAAATCCTGCCCTATGACTCTCTACCAGGGAGGGCTGCCCATACACACCACTGAACTTTGCCCCCAACAATGCTGGCAGCCGCGCACGTGTCCAGTGAATCTTTGCCCCGAATAAAGATGGCAGCGATCACACAATGAGGTTATTTTCCAGTTTACTGCAAAAATAGGACTGTAAGTTTCAAATTTGTATTTTCCGATGTGCACCAAATGTTTGTAAAACCTCTCAGCCTATAACAACACCATTTCCCTCCCACTTCCTGCTGTTTATTTCTTTCCTTACCAACTGCTCTCCATCCACACGTCCCGCACATCCACGCCCACTGTGAGGATGATCACGTGGTATAGTCTAGTCCCGTCGCTCATTTGCTCTGATTGGTCGGAGGACCAAATGCCCCACCAGGTCCTCCAGCTGTGCCCCTGCCTTTCCATTGGTCTTCCGCTGACATCAACCACCAGGGGCCCATTGTTGCCTGGAGCATGCGCACTGCTTCGTGGCTTTTGTTTCTGTTCATCAGTTACAAGAGTGAGACACAAATTTAAAAATCACACAACCACCTGATGAAGAAGCTGCAAAGCTAGTCCTTCCAAATAAACCTGTTGGACTATAACCTGGTGTTCTGTGAATTTTAATTTTGTCCATCCTAATCTAACACCAGCACCTGAAAGTCAAGAGTGTGGGAGGAATGCAAAATATAACAACAAAAGAACTTGGAACAGGAGAAGGCCGTCCTGCCCTTTGAGCTTGCTCTGCCATTCATTAAGATCATGGCTGATCATTTTGTGGACGCAGAACCATTTACCAACGTTCTCACCATATCACTTAATTAATTAATTCTTTTTTAAAAAGCTACCTTAGCTTTAAAAACGTTTACTCAACTAGCATCAACGACTTCCCTGGGCAATGAATTCCACAGAGGTCAAGAAGTTCTTCTCAATTCAGTCCTAAATTTGCTGCCTCTAGTCTTATGGTGATGCCCTCTTGTCCTAGCTTCACCTGCCAGTGGAAACATTCTCTCTACTTCTGTTTTATCTATTCCATTCATTATTTTATATGTTTCCCATTCTTCTGATTTCCAATGAATATAATCCCAATCTACTCAGTCTCTGTTAAGCTAACCCCCTCAACTCCGGAATCAACCTAATTAACCTCCTCTGCACCCCCTCTAGTGCCGGTACATCCTTGAGCAAGTAAGGAGACAGAAACTGCATGCAGTACTCCAGGTGTGGCCTCACCAGCACCCAATACAGCTGGGACATAACCTCTGCTTTTAAACACAATCCCTTCAGCAATGAAGGCCAAAATTCCATTTGCTTTCTGAGTTGATTGTTGTACCTGGTGACCAACCTTCATGCAGAAGGTTACTCAGGTGCCCCTGCATAGCAAATGATGCAACTTTTTAAAATTCAAGTAATAATCTCTTTTTTAATGTTACTCCAACCAAACAGTAGGACTTTACATTTATGAACATTATATTCCAAATGCCAGACCATTGCCCACTCACTCAATGTGTTAATGTTCCTCTGCAAAGTTTCACAGTCCTCCGCACACTTTGTATGCTACTCATCTTAGTGTCATATGCAAACTTTGACACCCTACATGTGGTCGCCAACTCCAAATCATCTGTATCAATTCTAAATAATCGCAGTCCCAACACTGATCCCTGAGGCAAACTATGAGTCACTGATTGCCAGCCGGAATAGTACTCATTTATCCCCACACTTTGCTTCCTGTTAGTCAACCAATCTTCTATCCATGCTAATACTCCACTCCTAACACCATGCACCTTAATATTATGCAACAGCCTCTTGCACAGCACCTTGTTGAAGGCCTTTTGGAAATCCGGGTACACCACATCCACTGGGTCCTTGTTGTCCACCTTGCTCGAAATGTCTTCATAGAATTCCAAAAGATTTGTGAAGCATGACCTGCCCTACATGAACCCATGCTCTGTTGTCCAATGGGACAATTTCTATTAAGATTCCCTGCTATTTCTTCCTTGATAATAGACCCAAGCATCTTTCCCACTGCAGAGAATAAGCTAACTTGTGTATAATTCCCCACCTTTTGTCCACCTCCTTTTTAAAAACGTGGAATCACTTTTGCTGCTTTCCAATCTGCTGGGACTGCCACAGAGTCCAGCGAATTTTGGAAAATTACTGCCAGTGTATTTGCTATTTCTCCTGGCATCTCATTTAGTCCCCTGGGATGCATTCCATCAGGGTCAGAAGACTTTTCTGTCATTAACTCAATTAACTCCAACACTAGCTGTTCCGTAATAATGATGGTTTCCAAATCCTCACCTATCATTGTCTCTGCTCATCATTGGCAGGATATTGGTTTCCTCCACTGTGATATCCCATAATGAAATGTTCCTTATCATTTTCCAAAGGACCAACATTTACTTTAGCTACTCTTTTCTCATTCAATATAAAATTTTGCTATCTGTCTTTATAGTCTGTGCGAGTTTATTTTTCTCATGTTCTAACTTACGTTTCTTCACAGCTCTTCTGTGGCTTTCTGTTGACATTTAAAGTTTTACCAGTTCTAGTTTCAGGTTGTTTTTGGCCATTTTGCATGCCATCTCTTTCAATTTGATCGCTTTCCTTAGATACCCATCGCAGAGTATGCCTTTTCTTACAGTCCTTCCTTTTCACTGGAATATGCAATTGTTGAGCACTTACAATAGATAGAACAATAGAACAATAGAATAATACAGCACAGAACAGGCCCTTCGGCCCACGATGTTGTGCCGAACTTCTATCCTAGATTAAGCACCCATCCATGTACCTATGCTAATGCCGCTTAAAGGTCTCCAATGATTCTGACTCTACCAATCCCACGGGCAGCACATTCCATGCCCCCACCACTCTCTGGGTAAAGAACCCACCCCTGACATTCCCCTATACCTTCCACCCTTCACCTTAAATTTATGTCCCCTTGTAACACTCTGTTGTACCCGGGGAAAAAAGTTTCTGACTGTCTACTCTATCTATTCCTCTGATCATCTTATAAACCTCTATCAAGTCACCCCTCATCCTTCACCGTTCCAATGAGAAAAGGCCAAGAACTCTCAACCTATCCGCGTACGACCTATTCTCCATTCCAGGCAACATCCTGGTAAATCTTCTCTGCACCCTCTCCAAAGCTTCCACATCTTTCCTAAAGTGAGGCGACCAGAACTGCACACAGTACTCCAAATGTGGCCTAACCAAAGTCCTGTACAGCTGCAACATCACTTCAAAACTCTTGAATTCAATCCCTCTGCTAATGAACGATAATACACCATAGGCCTTCTTACAAACTCTATCCACCTGAGTGGCAACTTTCAACGATCTATGTACATAGACGCCAAGATCCCTCTGTTCCTCCACCTGACTAAGAACCCTACAATTAACCCTGTATTCCGCATTCTTATTTGTTCTTCCAAAATGGACAACCTCACACTTGGCAGGGTTGAACTCCATCTGCCACTCCTCAGCCCAGCTCTGCATCATATCTAAGTCCCTTTGCAAACGACAAATTCCCTCCTCACTGTCCACAACTCCACCTGTCTTCGTATCATCTGCAAATTTACTGGCCCACCCTTCGACTCCCTCATCCAAGTCATTAATAAAAATTATAAACAGCAGAGGACCCAGAACTGATCCCTGCGGAACTCCACTTGTAACTGGGCTCCAGGCTGAATATTTACCATCTACCACCACTCTCTGACTTCGACCGGTTAGCCAGTTTTCTATCCAATTGGCCAAATTTTCCTCTATCCCATGCCTCCTGACTTTCCGCATAAGCCTACCATGGGGGACCTTACTAAAATCCATGTACACTACATCCACTGCTCTACCCTCATCCACATGCTTGGTCACCTGCACGAAGAATTCAATAAGACTTGTAAGGCAAGACCTACGCTTCACAAATCCCTGCTGGCTGTCCCTAATCAAGCAGTGTCTTTCCAGATACTCATAAATCCTATCCTTCAGTACCCTTTCCATTACTTTGCCTACCACAGAAGTAAGACTAACTGGCCTGTAATTCCTGGGGTTATCCCTATTCCCTTTTTTGAACAGGGGCACAACATTCGCTACTCTCCAGTCCCCTGGTACCACCCCCGTTGACAGTGAAGACGAGAAGATCATTGCCAACGGTACTGCAATTTCCTCTCTTGCTTCCCACATAATCCTAGGATATATCCCGTCAGGCCCGGGGGACTTGTCTATCCTCAAGTTGTTCAAAATGTCCAACACATCTTCCTTCCCAACAAGTATCTCTTCTAGCTTACCAGTCCATTTCACACTCTCCTCTTCAACAATACGGTCCCTTTCGTTCGTAAATACTGTTCGTAAAGTGCCTTTGAAAATCTTCCACTGCTTATCAACTGTCCCACCATAAAATCTTTGTTTCCAGTCTACTTTATCCAGGTTCTCCCTTATTCTATTGTAGTTCCCCGTGTTGAAGCACAGGACCCAGGTGTTAGATTTTATGTTCACACTCTCCATATGTATTCTAAATTCAACCATACAGTGATCACTTCTTTCAAGAGGATCCCTTACTCTGAGGTCATTAATTATTCCTGTCTCATTGCACAGGGCCAGATGCTGGATAGATTGCTCCCTTGTCAGTTCCATTTCATACTGTTCAAGAAAACTATCATGGATACACTTAATAAACTCACCGCTACGCTGACTGAGTTGGTTCGATCAATCTACATGTAGATTAAAATCCCCTATGATAATAGCTGTGCAATTTTTACAGGCAATAGTTATTTCTTTGTTTATTGCCCATCCCAATGTGATGTTATTGTTTGGTGACCTGCACACTACACCTGTCAGTGACTTTCTTGTTAGAATTTTGAAAGCATCATTCCTGTTTCTCCTAATGTACAGCAATAACAACAACTACTTGCATTGTATGGAATCTTTTACAATGGCAAATCTCCTAAGGTGCTTCATGGATGATCAAAACATTGATTAAAGAGAATGATTTTAAAATACATCTTAGAGGAGGATAGAGAAAGTTAGGGAGGGTATTCCACAGACTTCTGCACTTGACAGCACCATTCATGGAGCGATGCAGGTGGGGTGGGTTGGAAAGGGAACGTGCAAAGGGGAAATGGAGGAGCACAGGCAGTGCATAAGGTCTTAAGGACAGAGGAGGTTCCAGACTGAGTCTGTCTGTCAGAGGGTATGGCTGCCTCATGGAGTTTGAAGCACTGCAATGGGCCCATGCATGTCACATTAGTCGAGGAGAGTATAACGGTGGCTGAGAGAACTTTTTATGAGGACTAGTCCCCTGAGGTAGCGTGGGCTGAGGTTAGAAACAGAAGAGGAGAGGTCACACTGCTTGGAGTTTTTTTTTAAAAAATAGGCCTCTGCAGAGTACCAGGGAGGTGGAAGAGAGGATTAGCAAAGTTATTCTGGATAGGAGTGAAAGTAACAGGGTGGTCATTATGGGGGACTTTAACTTCCCCAAAATTGACTGGAAATGCTATAACTCTAATACGTTGGATGAATCGGTTTTTATCCAATGTGTACAGGAGGGTTTCCTGACACAGTATGTTGAAGGGCCGACAAGAGGGGAGGCCACATTGGATCTGGTCCTTGGTAATGAACCAGAATAGGTGTTTGATTTAGTTGTAGGTGAGCACTTTGGAGAGAGTGACCATAATTCAGTTAAGTTTAGTTTAGCGATGGAAAGGAATACATACATGCCACAGTTCAAGAGTTATTGATGGTGCAAGGGCAATTATAATGCTATTAGGCAAGAATTAGATGCACAGAATTGGGGTAGCAAAATGCAGGGTATGCAGACAATGGAAATGTGGAGCTGGTTTAAGGAACAGATATTGCGTGTCCTTGATGGGTATGTCCCTGTCAGGCAGGAGGAAGTGATAAGGTAAGGGAACCTTGGTTTACTGCAGAAACTGCATCTCTTGTTACGAAGAATAAGGAGGCTTAGGTGTTGATGAGGCAAGATGGTTCAGATGAGGAGATGGAGAATTACAGATCAGCTAAGAAGGATTTAAAAAGAGAGTTTAAAAGAGCAAAGAGAGGACACGACCAGTCTTTAACACATAGAATAAAGCAGAAACCTAAAGCTTTCTATAGGTATGTGAGGATTAACAAGATGATTAGGGTAGGAATAGGGCCAATCACAGACAGAATGGGAAGTTGACTGTGACCCTGTGGAAATCGGAGAGATGCTAAATGAACATTTCTCATTGGGTTTTACTCAGGAAAAGGAGACTATTGTAGAGGAGGAGAATGAGGTATGAGATATTAGATTAGAAATTATCAAAGTTAATTACGAACAGGTATTATCAAAGCTGGAAGGCGTGACAAGTCCCCAGGGCTGGATGGGATTTATCCAAGGATACTCTGAGAATCTAGGGAGAAGGTAGCATAGCCTTTGGATTGGATATTTAAGTTGACATTGTCTGCAGATTTGGGACCAGAGCACTGGAAGATTGCAAATGTTGTGCCTTGTTTAAGAAGGGCAGTAGAGATGATCCAGGTAATTATAGACCAGTGAGCCTTACTTCTGTTGTAGGAAAGGTTTAGGAAAGGATTATAAGAGATAAGATTTAAAATCATCTGGCAAACATCAATTTGATTTCAGATAGTCAACTTGGCTTTGTCAAGGACAGGTCATGTCTCACAAACCTCATTGAGTTTTTTGAGAAGGTCACCAAGCTTGTAGATGAGGGTAGGGCACATGGACAAAAGTAAAGCCTTTGACAAGATTCCACATAGTACACTGTTGGAGAAAATGCAGAGGCATAGAAGCAAGCCTCACTACGAGAGCAGATTTGTTCAAGCAACTTCGAAGGCAGGTTTGCAGATGGGAAAGCAAGCAAGAAAGCTCCATTCTTGTCCATGTAAAAGGCTGCAGTTGAAGAACAAAGGAGTTTTTGCCCAGTTTCAAACTGGGACCTTTTGCGTATGAGGCGAACATGATGAGTCCAGTTACTAGTCATGTGCCACCAGGATCTGTTTTGGGACCACTGCACGTATAGGTGAATGGATTAGGAAATTTGCAGACGACACTAAAGTCAGTGTAGTAGTGGACAGTGTGGAAGAACGTTACAGGTTGCAAGGGGACTTGGATATACTGCAGAATTGGGCTGAGAGGTGGCAAATAGAGTTCAATGCAACTACATGTGGGGTGATGCACTTTGAGAATACAGGAAGGCTGAATACTGGGTCAATGGAAAACATCTTGGTCGTGTGGTGTGCAGAGGGATCTTTGAGTCCATTTACATAGATCCCTGAAAGTTGCCACCCAGGTTGATAGTGCTGTTAAGAAGGCAAATGGTGTGTTAGGTTTCATTCATGGAGGGATTGAGTTCCGAAGTTGAAATACCATACTGCAACTATACAAAATGCTGGTGCAGCCACACTTGGAATATTGTGTTCAGTTCTGGTGCCCATATTTCCGGAAGGATTTGGAAACATTGGAAAAAGGTGCAGACTAGATTTATCAGAACATTGCCTGGTCTGGAGAGAAGGTCTTGTGAGGAAAGGCTGAGAGACTTGAAACTCTTCTCATTTGCAAGAATAAGGCGAGAGGGGATTTGATAGAGACATACAAGATGATCAGAGGATTAGAAAGGTAGACAATGGAAGTATTTTTCCTAGGATGATGACGTCAGCGTGGGGGGAATGGGGGTGGAACCCTGCTCATGACTCCACCTCCCTCCCCCCACTCCAGTTACAGGCTCCGCCCCCACTCCCAGCTCCACACCGACACCAGATCCCAGCTCCCAGCCCTGCCGAGTTTTCACCATCCCTCCAGACCTTCACATCACTGAGGACGAACGATCAGTCCTCAGCAAAGGACTCATCTTCATCCCCCTTCGTCCACGCATCAATGCATTTAATACACGCCATGACGTCGAACAATTCTTCCGTTGCCTCCGTCTCCGAGCTTACTTTCACAATCAGGACTCCTGCCCACCTTCCGAGGACCCCTTCGCCCACGTCCAACACACTGCATCCACCTGGCCACCCCGCGCTGGCCTATTACCTGCCCTCGACATCTTCATTTCCAACTGCCGCCGGGACATTAACCGCCTCAACCTGTCTACCCCCCTCCCCCACTCCAAAATCTCACCCTCACAACGCACAGCCCTCCAATCCTTCTGCTCCAATCCCAACCTCACCATTTCGCCAGCAGATAAAGGGGGTGCAGTGGTAGTCTGGGGCACTAATCTTTACACCACTGAAGCCAAACGCCAACTCGAGGACACCTCTTCCTCCTGCCCCCTCGACCATGACCCCACACCCCCATCACCAAACCATCATCTCCCAGACCATACAGAATCTTATCACCTCAGGAGATCTCCCACCCACAGCTTCCAACCTCACAGTCCGGGAGCCCCGCACTGCCCGGTTCTAACTGCTTCCCAAGATCCACAAGCCTGACCACCCTGGCCGACCCATTGTCTCAGCATGCTCCTTCCCCACTGAACTCACCTCTACCTACCACGACACTGTCCTATCCCCCCAGTCCAGGAACGCCCCACATACGTTCGAGGCACCACCCACGCCCTCCACCTCCTCCAAAACTTCAGTGCCCCCGGCCCCTAAAGCCTCATCTTCACGATGGATATTCAATCCCTCTACACCTCCATCCACCATGACCAGGGCCTCCAAGCCCTCTGTTTTTCCCTCTCCTGAAGTCTCCAACAGTACCCTTCCACCGACACTCTAATTCGTTTGGCCGAACTGGTCCTCACCCTTTACAATTTCTCCTTTAAATTCTCCCACTTCCTCCAGACCAAAGGGGTAGCCATGGGAACATGTATGGGCCCCAGATATGCCTGTCTCTTTGTTGGCTATGTAGAACAGTTGACCTTCTGTAATTACACCGGCACCGCTCCCCAACTCTTCCTCCGCTACATTGATGACCGCATTGGCGCCACCTTATCAACTTCACAAACACATTCCACCCTGACCTTAAATTTACCTGGACCATCTCTGACAACACCCTCCCTTTCCTGGTCCTCTCCATCTCCATTAATGATGATCGACTTGACACTGATATTTTTTACAAACCCACAGCTAACTGGATTACACCTCTTCCCACACTAGCTCTTGCAAAAATGTCATCCCGTATTCCCAATTCCTCTGCCTCTGCCGTATCTGCTCCCAGGAGGATCAGTTCCACCGCAGAACACACCAGGTGGCCTCCTTCTTTAGAGACCGCAATTTCCCTTCCCACGTGGTTAAAGATGCCCTCCAATGCATCTCGTCCACAACCCGCAACTCCGCACTCAGACCCCACCCCTCCAAACGTAACAAGGACAGAACGCTCCTGGTGCTCACCTTCTACCCCACTAACCTTCGCATAAACCAAATCATCGGCCGACATTTCCGCCACCTCGAAACAGACTCTACCACCAGGGATATATTTCCCTTCCCACCCCCTTCTGACTTCCGCAAAGACCGTTCCCTCCATGACTATGTGGTCAGGTCCACGTCCCCCACAACCCACCCTTCCAACCTGGCACCTTCCCATGCCACCGCAGGAATTGCAAAACCTGTTCCCACACCTCCTCCCTCACCTCTGTCCAAGGCTCGAAAGGAGCCTTCCAATTCCATCAAAGTTTTACCTGAACATCCAGTAATATCATTTATTGTATCCGTTGCTCCCGATGCGGTCTCCTCTACATTGGGGAGACTGGACACCTCCGAGCAGAGCGCTTTAGGGAACATCTCCGGGACACCTGCATCAATCAACCCCACTGCCCTGTGGCCCAAAATTTCAACTCTCCCTCCCACTCTACCGAGGACATAGAGGTCCTGGCCTCCTTCACCGCCGCTCCCTCACCACCAGACGCCTGGAGGAAGAACGCCTCATCTTCCGCCTCACAACACTTCAACCCCAGGGCAACCTTCAACAGTTTCCTCATTTCCCCTTCCCCCACCTCATCCCAGTTCCAAACTTGCAGCTCAGCACTGTCCCAGTGACTTGTCCTGACTTGTTCTACCTGCCTATCTTCTTTTCCACCTATCCACTCCATCCTCCGACTGCTCCCGACCTATCACCTTCATCCCCTCCCCACTCACTTATTGTCCTCTATGGTACGTTCGCCCCAACCCCACCATCCTCTAGATTATCTCTCCACGCTTCAGGCTCTCTGCCTTTATTCCTGATGAAGGGCTTGTGCCCGAAACGTCGATTTTACTGCTCCTCAGATGGTCCCTGA
The DNA here is from genome assembly GCF_047496795.1 of Chiloscyllium punctatum. NCBI lineage: Eukaryota > Metazoa > Chordata > Chondrichthyes > Orectolobiformes > Hemiscylliidae > Chiloscyllium > Chiloscyllium punctatum. The sequence goes on from NC_092751.1 coordinate 53,817,171, forward strand.
AGTGCTGTGTTCTTCCAGCACCACTAATCCAGAATCCGTACCCCACCACATCACTTTGCCCCACAATCGTGGAATCTGGCTGTGCACAAGGAGAAGTGGCACAGTCTGGACTGGGATGTACTGGGGTCCTGAAACACATGGTAAAGACTAAAATCACCAGAGCATTGAGAGCCCCACCACATTGTTTGCATGTTCTATTGTTTTTACACTGTTCCTGCCTTCCCTTGTTTTTTCTTAATAAAGTCGTTATTACACACACCTGCACAAGCTGTGAAATGAACTCAGGCCTCTCGATCCAATATTCGGGATATTTTCACCACATTACAAGGCAACGACTCTAACTTCCCTTGTCCCTTAGCCTGCTGAGTCGCGCCTGAATCAACTCCGCAATTGGGAGGAAGGGGCGGAACAGGAGGACTAAGCAGCGGCCACTCGTCTAACCAGAGTGAGTGAGGAGCGGGGCCAAAGCATTCTCGGACAGTGAACACTTCAGGATTGATCATTCTCAATATATAATGGAGCGTTCAGCCTCTGGAGTGGAGAATTCTGTTGGCTCATGATCTCGAGTCGCTTCAAGAGTGAGAGACGCTGACAGAGGCAGCAATTAGACCCACACAGTGAGGGATAGCACATGGAGAGTCACATCACCAGAGTGCTGGGTCAAACAAGTGTGCAGGAAGAAAGGATTTTGATTCATGTTGCACTGGGACGTACACTGGAAGTTTGAAGAGCACAGGTCAAGAATGGAGACTGGGATCTTCCAGATCTCTGTGGGCTCAGTGCCATTCTATATGTGTAACCCTCAAAGCATTAGTCTAATTTCCCATTCTGTCTATTTCTGTGTCTTCTACAGGTACTCATGGAGGTTCTGACTCAATAGACTTGCCTACTGCTGGTTGGGACGAAGGTTGGTCAGCCAGAAAGACAAAGTCAGGGAGCCTTCAATAAATCCTGCTGCCAGGTAAGATCATTCCAGTGCACAGAGCAGAAAGTAATAAGGGGAATCCAAACATCAGCTAACAAGACGTGACATAAAGTGCTGGAGGGGGAGCACAGTACAGACACAACCCAGGCTCAATCATCACGCCTGCTGCAAGTTTTGTTGTAATGAGACAGCATCGGGAGTTCCCAGTTATCAGTCCAGGCCTGTGCTTTCTTAGGGAGCATCAGAACAACTGAGGGGAAAGCAGGCCTCCCACGAGTAGTTGGCAATGCTGTCTGGGATCTTTCTGTTCCCTATTCCCTCTCCAACACTGTATCTATGGCTTGTATTGAGGACCAGTGTCTTCAATCATTCTAACTCCTATAACAGTTCCTATCTCTGTCATCTCCTCCCCCTCTCACCAATTATTTCACATATTTGAAACCTCTAGTCCAGATAACCATCCGTATCGCTGTAACTTGTTTCAGTCTCTGCAACATGCCTTGTCTCGATAGTCTCCTCCTCCAATAACTGGAGACATCGGATCTGTTTCTGTGCTGCATGACTCTTCGGCCGAGGTTTCCTAAATGCAATGAGTCGTGTTTGCCTGTGTTTGGCCCATATCCCTTCAAGCCTTCTCCTCTCCATGTACCTGCCCGAGTGTCTTTTCCATGTTGTAATTGTACTTGTTTTTACCATTTCCTCTGGCAGTCCATTCCGTCTCTGCACCATCCTCTGTGCAAAATGTTGCCCCTCAACTCCGTCTTTAAATCCTTATTGTCTCACCTCACGTTTATGCCTCCTGCTATGGACTCACCTACCCTTGGCAATTCACCTTACTTTGGCCCGACATGGTTTCATAAATCTTTATAACGTCACCCCGTGGCCTCCCCTGCCCAGGAGAAATATAGACTGCAATGTTACCAATATCTCCAACTCATGTACTCAATGCTCTGACCAATGAAGACAAGTGTGCCAATTCCCGCTTTCAACACCCTGTCACCCTGTGATACCAGTCCAAGGAACAATGTAACTGCACCCCTTGGTCTCTCCCTTTTCTACAACACTGTCCAGGTCCCAACCATTACCTGTGTTAGTCCTCCTTGGTTTGTTTGATCTAAATCCAACACCTGAATAAAATTCCATCTTTCATTCCTTGGCCCACTGGCCCAGTTGATTTGATAACTATATTCCCTGCCCACTCTTCCACGAATCTTGGTATTCACAAACATACGAACAGGGACTCCTATATTTTCACTCAGATTGTTAATGTAAATGGTGCACAACAGTGGTCCCAGCACCAATCCTTACAGCACACTGCTGGTCAGAGGCCTCCAGTCTGAACAACAACCCTCTCCCACCACCCTCTGTCTCCCACTGTCATCCCATTTTGTATCCAGTTTGGCTAGCTCTCCCTGATCCCTTGTGATCTACCCTTACTAACCAATGTATCATGCTACACCCTGAACAAGGGTTTGTGGAAGCCAGAAACAACGTCTGTTGCTCTGCCTTCTGAGCAAACTCCAGTCAAGTTTGTGGGACATGTTTTCCCACGCACAAAGTCATGCTGGCTGTCCGTAATCAGGCCTTATCTTTCCAAATTCATGTAAGGCCTACCTCTCAGAATGACCTCCAACAACTGACCCACCCTGATGTCTGGCTCAATAGTCTGTAGTTTCCTGGCTTTCTCTTGCAGCCTTTCTGAATTAATGACACAACATTATAATCATAGTCAGAAAGTCATACCACACTGTTTGGTTAACGCTAACCATACTCTAAAACGGATCTCATCCCAACTGCCTGTTCCTGGATCATATCTCTTCAAACCTTTCCTATTCCTGTACTAATCCAAATGTCTTTTGAACATTGTAATTATCCCCATGTTCACCCCTTCCTTGGGAAGTTCATTCTACACACAACCCACCCTCTGTGTAACAATGTGCCTCATGTCTTTTCTTTTTATATGTCACTCCTCTAAACTTAAAAATGTAGTGCCTTGTCTTGAAACTCCCCTGTCCATGGGAAAAGACAACTCCCATTGACTCTATCTACCCCCCTCATGATTTTATAAACGTCTATGAGGTCATCTGTCACCATTCAGGTTTCAGTGAAAAATACCAACGTTTTCAGCCTTTCTTTATACTGAAGCCTTTCGTACCCAGCAACATCCCAGTAAATCTCCTCCCAACCTTTTCCAGCTTAAGAATATCCTTCCTATAACTGGGCGGCCAGAACTGGACACAGTATTCCAGAAGAGGACTCACCAATGGCCTGTGTAATCTCAATGCGACTTCCCAACTCCGATATCCAAAGGACTGAGCAATGAAAGCAAGTGAGGCCAGCACCTTTTTTAAAACTATCCTGTCTCTCCATGTTGCAAACTTCAAAGAATTATGTAGCTGAACCCTGAGGTCCCTCTGTTCAACAACATTACTGAAGGTCCTACCATTAATTGTATAAGTCCTGCACATGTTTGTTGTACCAAATGCATTACCTCACATTTATTCTGATCGAACTCCATCTTCAGTTTATAAGCCATTCACACATTTCATCAGGGTCACATTGTAATCTTAGAAAAACTTCTTCACTGTCCTCAATGCCACCCTCCAGTCTACCAGCCTATCACATGCAGCTCTCTATGGTACAAATATCTCTGTTGAAGGCCCTACAATTTCTTCACCAGCTTCCCACAATTTCCTGAGATCCATTTGATCAGGTCCTGGGGATTTATCTAAATTTGTGTTTTAAAACCTCCAGCTCCTCCTTTTCTATAATGTGGACTCATTTCAAGACATTGAGTCATAGAGATGTACAGCACAGAAACAGGCCCTTCGGACCAACTCCTGCATGACGTTTCTAGTCACATTTGCCACAATTTTGCCAATATCCCTCTGAACCCTTGCTATTCATACACCCATCCACATGCCTTTGAAATGTATTTCTATCAGCCTCCACTATTTGCTCTGGCAGCTTATTCCATCCACTCTTCGGGAGCCAGTTGTCCTTTAGACCCCTTTGAAATGTTTCCCTCGCCTGGGGAAATGACCTTGTCTATTGACCCTGTCGATGCCTATCATGATTTTAAACACCTTTTATCGGTTAACTCCTCAGCTTCCCATGTTCAGCCCCAGCCCATTCAGGCTTTTCCCTGAAATACAAACCCTCCAACCCTGGCAACATCTTTGGTCATTTCTTCTGAATCCTTTCATGTTCCACAACATCCTTCCAATGGCATTGAGACCAGAATTATACACAGTATTCCAGTAGTAGTCAGGCCAAACACTGTTTGTTTCCCTGAGCAGCCCAGTCTTTATCCACAGTAAGTTCCAAAGTGAAATATTTGTTTCGGATCTTGTAGTTTCACACATCGTTACCTTCATTGATCATTAAGGAGACCGGGTTTGTCCCGAGCTCTTCTTTTGCTCTTAATACACTTGTAGAGTCTCTTTGGATTCTCCTTAACTTTCTCTGCCAAAGCTATCTCGTGTTCCCTTTTTACATTCCTGATTTCCATCCTAAGCGTATTTCTTCAGCCCCGATGCTCCTGAAGGGATTCCCTTGAGTCAGCCAGTTATATCTGACATGTGACCCCTTTTTTCTTGACCACAGCCTCAAAACTCAGCCAGTATTTCCTAATTCAGTCAGAATGGAGCTGCACACTAACAGGAACACGCTGGCGCTGAACGCTCCTTTTATCTCGGGTTTAAAATATTCCTACTTGCCAGACTTCCCTTTATCTGCAAATAGCAAATAGATCTGCTTTAGAAATTCATGTCTAAAACTATCTTGCTCCATTGAATAACTTTAACTTGTGGACCAGGCCTGTCCTTTTCCATCGCTATTTTCAAACTAATACAATTGTGGTAACTTTCCAAAGTGCTCCCCCACTAACACCTCAGTTCCGTTCCTGACCTTGTTTCCCAAGGGGAGGTCAGGTTTAGCCCCATTCTCCAGTTGGGCCACTTACATAATGACTGGGAGTTTTCGGAACACACTTAATAAATTCCTTCCATCCAAATGCTTAACTTAGTAGCAATCCCAGTCCAGGTTTGGAACGGTTAAGATCCCCTATCATTACAACCCTATTATTCTAAGAGATATCTGAAATCTCCTGACATATTTGCTCCTTCATCTCCCATTGCCTATCGCTGTAGTCCGACCGTAGAAAACTAATGACCAATTTTTATTTCTCAGTTCCACTAATATCGTTTAACTGGGCGATCCTACGTGAATACTCTCTCTAGGTACTACTGTGATGTTTCACCCAATCAAAACCACAGGCTCTCCTCCTCTTTTGCCTCCTGTTCTATCCTTCCTGTCGCATCTGTCTCCGGAACATTGAGCTGCTGCTCCTGTTGCTCCCTCAGCTGTGTTTCTGTAATATCTATGGGATCCAAATCCAATGTTCCCATCCATGCTCTGGGTTCATCTACTTTATCTGTCTGGCCCTTTGTATTGAAATAACTGCAGTTTAATCCACCAATTTTCCATAATTGTCTGCTATGTTCTTGCCTGCCTTGTCTACTTATATTCCTCTCTTGAACCTTTGTACCAGCCTCAACTTTCTTTCTGGTCTTACGATTCTTTGGGGTCACACAGCCCTGCCAGACGAGTTTAAATCCTCTCGAGCAGCTCCAGTAACGTTCCCCACCAGGATGTGGGTCCACCTCCAGCTCCCAGTTCAGGTGTATTCCCCACCATGTCTACCTGTGCTGACACCTTCAGACATCCAGGGACTTGCCCACCAATGTCCCTGTTTTCGTCAGTACTCCAGGAGGACCTACCATTCATGACGTATATCATTCATTTATTAGACTTCCCACAGTGCATTACCTCACAGTGATCAGAAGTAAACTCCATCTGCCATTACTCTGCTTAGTTTATCATCTGATCGATATCGGACAGCAAACTGAGTCCATCCCCCTCACTGTGGACAACATCCTCACCTTTCAGGTTATCTGCAAACCTACTAATGTTACCTTCTGCTTTCACATCTGAGTGATTAATGTCCATAATGAACAGCAATGGCTCCTGCACAGATCCCTGTGGTACACCCGCTGGGCAAAGGCTTTCAATCACAAAACCAACCCTCCACCAATTGTGGACCCAATTCACCAACTTACCTTGGATCCCATGGGATCTTCCCTTTTGGACCAGCCTTCCGTGTGGGACCTTGTCAATGAGCTTAATGAACTCCATATAAACCACATCATCTGCACTGCCCTCATAAATATCAGAGGACAGTCGTCTAGCAAATCCATACAGATAATCCCTCATGAAATTGTGGGGGTATGCGTTTTTGGCGAATACATTGTATAGGTGTTCTTCTTCCTCTTTTGCAATTCTGGTGTACTGCAGTGTGTTGTGGCCCTTTTGAACAGTGTCCTGAAGCAATTTCTTTTGTGTGTGTTCGGGTGGTTGCTTTCGTAGTTCAGGACTTGATCTGTGTGCGTGGATTTCCTGTAAACCTTTGTGGTGAATTCTCCGTTCGGTGTTCTCTGTATCGTCACGTCTAGGAATGGGAGTTGGTTGTCCTTTTCTTCCTCTCTAGTGAATCGGATTCCTGTGAGTGTGGCGTTGATGATCCGGTGTGTGTTCTCTATTTCTGTGTTTTTAATGATTACAAAGGTGGCATCTACATATCTGACCCAGAGTTTGGGTTGAATTTGTGGTAAGAGTGTTTGTTCTAATCTTTGCATTACCACTTCTGCTATGAGTCCAGAGATCGGTGAGCCCGTGGGTTCATCTATTTGGTTGTTGAATGTGAAGTGTGTTGTGAGGCAAAAGGTTGAGTAGTGTGAGAATGACGTCTTTGTTGATAGGTCCAACGTCCTGTTGTCTGTTCTGTATGTCCAGCAGGTTGGTTATTGTTTCTCTGGCTAGGGCTTTGTCAATAGAGGTGAACAGTGCCGTGACATCGAATGAGACCATAGTTTCTTCCTTGTCTATGTGTGTATTTCTGATGATGTCCAAGAATTCCTGTGTTGACTGTACAGAGTGTCTGGATCCGCTGATCAGGTGTTTCAGTTTCTGCTGTAGTTCTTTAGCCAGTTTGTGTGATGGTGACCCTGGTAGTGATACTATGGGTCTGAGTGGGATGTCTGGTTTGTGCACATTGGGTAGTTCATAGAATCCGAGGGTGTTGTTGCTTTCAGTTTTCATTCTCTGTCAGTCAAACCTGGTTATCTGTCCATTTCTTTATGTAGGTTTCTCAGTGTGTTGTTAATCGTATTGGTGAGCTGCGGGGTGGGGTCAAACTCCACGCAATTTCATCCACAGATGCCTAAGGAAAAGACAACGGAATGAAGACATGCCATGACCCAAAGGACTAGTCATACTACCATACATCAAGAACATTTTGGAACTGACAGCCAGACTACTGCGACCACTAGGACTCAAAGAAGAGGTGATGGTGATGGAGTGAGTGTGAGGGGGTCAGGGTGATGGTGATGGAGCGAGTGTGAGGGGGTCAGGGTGATGGTGATGGATTGAGTGTGAGGGGGTCAGGCAGACAGTGATGCAGTGAGTGTAAGGGGGCCATGGTGATGGCGATGGAGTGAGTGTGAGCTGGCTTGGGTGACAGTGATGGAGACAGTGTGAGGGGGTCATGGTCGTTGTGATGGAGCAAGTGTGAGCTGTTCAGTTTGATGTAGATGGAGTGAGTGTGAGGTTCTCAGAGTAACGGTAATGGAGTGAGTGTGAGTGGGTCAGTGCGACGCTGATGGAGTGAGTATTAGCGGGGTCAGGGTGATGATGATTGAGTGAGTGTGAGAGGGCTAGTGTGACGGTGATGGAGTCAGTGTGAGGTTGACCGAGTGACGGTTTTGCAGTGAGTGTGAGGGGATCAGTGTTACGGTGATGGAGTGAGTGTCAGGAGGTCAGAATAATGGTGATGGAGTGAGTGTGAGGGGTTGAGTGTGGCGGTGATTGAGTGAGTGTGAGTTTGTGAGGGTGCCGCTGATGGAGTGAGTGTAAGGGGATCAGGGTAAGGGCGATGGAGTGAATGTGAGGGGGTCTGGTTGACAATGATGGAGCGAGTGAGAGGGGTTGAGTGTGGCAGTGATCGAGTGCGTGTGTTTGTGAGGGTGATGGTGAGAGAGTGAGTGTGAAGGGATCATGGTGACGGTGATGGAGTGAGTGTGAGGGGGTCAGGGTGATGGTGAGGGAGCGACTGTGAGGGAATTACTGTGAGGGTGATGGAGTGAGTTAAGGGGGTCAGGGTGACGGTGAGGAAATGAGTATGAGTGTGTCAGGGTGACGGGGATGGAGTGAGTGTGAGGGTATCAGTGTGACGGTGATGGAGTGAGTGTGAGGGGATCAGTGTGACGGTGATGGAGTGAGTGTGAGGGGATCAGTGTGACGGGGATGGAGGGAGTGTGAGGGGATCAGTGTGATGGTGATGGAGGGAGTGTGAGGGGATCAGTGTGATGGTGATAGACTGAGTGCGAGGGGGTGAGGGTGAGGTTATGGAGTGAGTGTGACGGGGTCAGGGTGACGGTGATGGATTGAGTGTGAGGGGGTCAGGGTGATGGTGATGGATTGAGTGTGAGGGGGTCAGGGTGACAGTCATGCAGTAAGTGTAAGGGGGTCATGGTGATGGTGACAGGGTGAGTGTGAGTGTGTAAAAGTGATGGTGATGGAGCGAGTGTGAGGGGTTCAGGGTGAGGGTGATGGAGTGAGTGTGAGCTGGTGAGGGTGACTGTGATTGTGTGAGTGTGAGTGGTCAGTGTGAGAATGATGGGGTGATTGTGAGGGGGTCAGGATGACCGTGATAGAGTGAGTGTGAGGGGATCAGTGTGTGAGGGTGATGGATTAAGTGTGAGAGTGACACGGTGGCGGTGATGGAGTGATTGTGATGGTTTAATAGTGAGGGTGACGGAGTGAGTGTGAGGGTGTCATGGCGAATGTGATGGAGTGAGTGTGTGGTTGAGTGTGTGTGTGTGGCAAATGATGGAGTGAGTATGAGCGGGACAAGGAGACAGTGATGCAGTGAGCGTGAGGGGCCATAGTGACGGTGATGGAGTGAGTGTGAGGGGGTCAGTGTGACGGTGAAAGAGCGAGTATGAGGTGGTCAGGGTGTTTGTGATGGAGCGAGTATGAGGTGGCCAGGGTGAATTTAATGGAGTGAGTGCGAGGGGGTCAGAGTGACCGTGATGTCGTGAGTGTTAGGGGGTCAGGGTGACGCTGATGGGATGAATGTGAGGGGGTCAGGGTGAAGTTGATGGAGTGATTGTGAGGGGGTCAGGGTGACAGTGATGGAGTGAATGTGGGTGGTCAGGGTGACGGTGATGGAGTGAATGTGAGGGGGTCAGGATGACTGTGATGGAGTGAATGTGAGGGGGTCAGGGTGACGCTGATGGGATGAATGTGAGGAGGTCAGGGTGAAGTAGATGGAGTGATTGTGAGGGGATCAGGGTGACAGTGATGGAGTGAGTGTGGGTGCTCAGGGTGACGGTGAGTGTGAGAGTGTCAGAATGATGGGAATGAAGTGAGTGTGAGGGGTCAGGGTGACAGTGTTGGAGTGAATGTGAGGGGGTCAGGATGACGGTGATGGAGTGACTGTGAGGGGGTCAGGATGACGGTGATGGAGTGACTGTGAGGGGGTCAGGGTGACTGTGATGGAGTGAATGTGAGAGGGTCAGGATGACGGTGATGGAGTGAGTGTGAGGGGGTCAGTGTGAGGGTGATGGAGTGAGTGTGAGGGGGTCAGGGTGACTGTGATGGAGTGAATGTGAGAGGGTCAGGATGACGGTGATGGAGTGAGTGTGAGGGGGTCAGGGTGAGGGTGATGGAGTGAGTGTGAGCTGGTGAGGGTGACTGTGATTGTGTGAGTGTGAGTGGTCAGTGTGAGAATGATGGGGTGATTGTGAGGGGGTCAGGATGACCGTGATAGAGTGAGTGTGAGGGGATCAGTGTGTGAGGGTGATGGATTAAGTGTGAGAGTGACACGGTGGCGGTGATGGAGTGATTGTGATGGTTTAATAGTGAGGGTGACGGAGTGAGTGTGAGGGTGTCATGGCGAATGTGATGGAGTGAGTGTGTGGTTGTGTGTGTGTGTGTGTGGCAAATGATGGAGTGAGTATGAGCGGGACAAGGAGACAGTGATGCAGTGAGCGTGAGGGGCCATAGTGAAGGTGATGGAGTGAGTGTGAGGGGGTCAGTGTGACGGTGAAAGAGCGAGTATGAGGTGGTCAGGGTGTTTGTGATGGAGCGAGTATGAGGTGGCCAGGGTGAATTTAATGGAGTGAGTGCGAGGGGGTCAGAGTGACCGTGATGTCGTGAGTGTTAGGGGGTCAGGGTGACGCTGATGGGATGAATGTGAGGGGGTCAGGGTGAAGTTGATGGAGTGATTGTGAGGGGATCAGGGTGACAGTGAGGGAGTGAATGTGGGTGGTCAGGGTGACGGTGATGGAGTGAATGTGAGGGGGTCAGGATGACTGTGATGGAGTGGATGTGAGGGGGTCAGGGTGACGCTGATGGGATGAATGTGAGGGGGTCAGGGTGAAGTAGATGGAGTGATTGTGAGGGGATCAGGGTGACAGTGATGGAGTGAGTGTGGGTGCTCAGGGTGACGGTGAGTGTGAGAGTGTCAGAATGATGGAAATGAAGTGAGTGTGAGGGGTCAGGGTGACAGTGTTGGAGTGAATGTGAGGGGGTCAGGATGACGGTGATGGAGTGACTGTGAGGGGGTCAGGATGACGGTGATGGAGTGACTGTGAGGGGGTCAGGGTGACTGTGATGGAGTGAATGTGAGAGGGTCAGGATGACGGTGATGGAGTGAGTGTGAGGGGGTCATGGTGACTGTGATGGAGTGAGTGTTAGGGGTCAGTGTGACGGTGATGGAGTGAATGTGAGGGGTCAGGGTGACAGTGATGGAGTAAGTGTGAGGGGGTCAGGGTGATGGTGATGGAGTGAGTGTGATTGGGTTAGTGTGACGGTGATGGAGTGAGTGTGAGGGGTCAGGGTGACAGTGATGGAGTAAGTGTGAGTTGCAACTGGAATTGGTTTCAGCAGAATCTGTGATTAATTGACAGATTCTAACAATAATTTATCTTTTTTTATTTTCCCGAGTGTGACAGAGGGATCGTCTGCACGAGGCTGAGCTATTTCCTGGTGCTATCTTAACAAACTCACCTCATTCACTACCCCCCCCCCCCCAACCCCATGGTGTCACTCTCATTCAATACCAGCCCGATCCTCCCACCCATCATGGCTGGAGCTACTCACCATTGTCCAGATACCCCTGGATATTCCGTGATCCCTGCCACTGTTGTCAACTTTAAAATGCCAAAGGGCACAGAGATAAGCTTTCTCAGTTTGGAGCTGCCCTGCACAGTTTACCCTGAGCATGGCAGATAAGGGGCAATTACACCACGGTTTGCCAATAGGGGCACGGAGGTCCTGGTGGATGGGCAAGTACAGAGGGGGACCATTCTCTTCCCAAAGGGGGCGACACCACCAGACCCACCGAGCATGTTCTGAGCTCCACACCCTGAAGAAATGTCCAGCAACACAGGACAAACATCAATAACCTTCCCTGCCCTGTCAGGATAAGGGTCACTGTATTCTCTCTGCTACCTCACAGTCACTGTATATCTGTTATAGCACCGACCCCCGAACCAGGCTCATGCTCCACCATTCTCACTGCTGCATGCAGCACCTTCTCCCTCTCTCTCTCTCTCTTTCTCTCTCTCTCTCCATCACCGTTACCCTGACCCCCTCACACTCACTTCATCACAATCACACTGATCCTCTCACACTCACTCCATCACCGTCATCCTGACCCCATCACACTCACACCATCATCGTCACCCTGACTCCCTCACACTCACTCCATCATGGTCACCCTGACCCCCTCACAATCACTCCATCACCATCACACTGATCCCCTCACACTCACTCCATCACGGTCACCCTGACCCCCTCACAATCACTCCATATCCTTGAACCTGACCGCCTCACAGTAACTCCATCACCATCACACTGAATCCATCACAGTCACTCCATCACGGTCACACTGACCACCTCACACTCACAGAAACACCATCTCCCTGATCAACTCACACTCACTTCAACACCATCACCCGGACCCTCTCACACACACTCCATCACCATCACCCTGACCCTACCACACTCACTCAATCACTGTCACACTGAAACCCTCACACTCGCTCCATTCCCATCGTCCTGACCCCTCGCACTTACTCTATCACTGTCATGCTGACCCACTCACTCTCACTCTATCAATATCAACATGACACCGTCACACTCACTCCATCTCCGTCATCCTTAGACCCGTCACTCGTTCCATCGCTGTCACCTTGACCCCCTGACACTAATTCCATCACCATCACTCCGACCACCTCACACTTCCTCCATTCCTGATTTCCACCCAAAGTATATTCCTGCAGCCCCTATTCTCCTCAGGGATTCCCTTGATCCAGCTGGCTATAGATGACATGTGGCCCCTTTTCCTTGACCAGACCTCAATAGACAGCCAGTGTTTCTGAATGCTGTCAGCATTGACCAGCACACAAAAAGGAACATGCTGGCGCTGATCGCTCATTTTATCTCACTTTAAAAATACTCTCACTTGCCTGACTTCCCTTTCCCTTTTTGAAAGTTCCTGGCTGATACGATAAAGATTGGGCTGACCCCATTTCATAACTTGAACTTGTTGACCAGGCCTGTCCTTTGCCATCGCTGTTTTCAAACTAATAGAATTGGATTCACTTTGGCTAAATGCTCCCCCACTAATACCTCAGTCCCTTTCCCTACCTTGTTTCCCAAGGGGAGGTCAGGTTTTGCATCTTTCTCCAGTTGGGACATTTACATACTGTTTGGGGGTTTTCTGGAATTCAATTGCGAACTTCCTCCGTTCCTAACGTTGAATAGTGGCAATGCCAATCGAGATTTGGAAAGTTTCAAAACCCCGACCATAACATTCTTATTATTATGATTGATATTTGAGATCTCCCGACATATTTGTTCCTCAGTCTGCCATGGATTTTTCAGGGTCAGTACACTCGTATCAAAGTGATGACCCATTCTTATTTCACAGTTCCTCCAACACAGTGGGTGATCCCACAGGAATGTCCTCTCTAAGTATTGCTGTGATGTTTCATGCAATCAAAACCCACCACCACGCGTCCTTCCTCTCTCCCCACCCCTGCTGCCATTCTTGAACAAAGGACCCACACTAGACATCCTTCATCATTTGACACTTCACCTGTGGCCAGCAAAGTATTAAATATATCCACCAGTGCCCCAGCAATCTCCTCCCTTACCCCCCATAGCAGCCATAGGATACATTTTATTGGGCACTGGGGATTTCTCCACCTTTATGCCTGTGAAAACATTTAATACCTCCCCTTTATCGATCTTAATATGTTCTAGAGCCTTACCATCCCAACTGAAATCCCCGGCTACGAAGCCGTTCTCCTGTGTGAATACAGATGGGAAGTATTCATTGAAGACCTCACCTACTTCCTCTGGCTCCATGCACTGATTGTCCCTTTGGTTACTCGTAGGCCTCACTCTTTCCCCTTATTCTCTTATTCTAACTATACTGATAATATACCTTGTGACTTTTCTTGAATAGTATCTGACAAGGAGATTTTATGGTCATTGTTTTCCCCTCAGTTCTAAGGACCCCCTTCCAGTCCCTATACTTTTGGATGGTTTCACCTGGTTTTCTTGCACTGTATTTTCTTTATCAATCTCATGATATCGCTTGATCAGTAATCGGTGGACTTTCTGCCTTTACTATTCCCTCATCATGAACACACTGGGCCTGAATTCTCACTGCATCACTTTAACATACTCCCACTTTCCAAATTTAGACCCAATTGCAGGTAGTCCTCCCAGTATATGTTTGCCAGATCCTCTCTATTGGTAGTGATACTGATAGGACACTCAGTTGTGAGAGGGACAGACAGGAGACTGTGTGGCTGCAGAAGTGACCGCAGGATGGTGTGCTACCTCCAGGGTGCGAGAGTCAATGATGTCCCTGTACAGTTACTGAATATTCTGAAGGGGAGGGTGAATAGCCAGAGGATATTGTCCACATGACAGACTTAGTCAATGGGATGGGGTCCTGTGAAATGAGTAGCAGGAGTTAGGTAAGACGTTAAAAAGTAGGACCTCATGGGAAGTGATCTCCAGATTATTCCCAGTGCCACATGCCCCGATTAGGATTGAAATAGAAAGATAGGCTAGATAGATGTGTGGGTGAGGAGCTGGTGGAGTGGTAATATTTGGATCATTGTGATCTCTTCTGCGGTAAAGGTGACCTGTACAAGGTGGGAAGAGGTTTTACTTAATGCAGAGGGACACCAGGGTCACTGCGAGGGAGATTTGTTACTGTTACTCGGGGAGGGTTTAAACTAGATAGGCAGGGACTCTGAGTAAGAGAGGTACCATTGGCCAGTCGGGGGAAAATGCATCAACCACCGCGAACAAGTTTCTTATTCTGGATATCCTGGCGCACAGCCAAGGGAGGGAAAAGTCTTCTGGTTTAACATGCATTTATTTCAATGCACGAGGCCTGACTGGTAAGGCAGACGAGCTCAGAGCATGGATTAACTCTGGGGACTGGGATATTATAGTCATAACAGAAACATGGCTGAGAGAAGGGCAGGACTGGCAGCTCAGTGTTCCAGGATACAGAAGCTACAGGATTGATAGAAGGACAAGTGAGTGAGGAGGTGGATTGGCCTTTTGATAAGGGAGGGGATGGCAACAGTGCTTACAGACAATACTAGAGGAGCAGAGGTGTAGAGAGATTGCAGATACCGATAGAAATAATTATGTAGTATAGGTTGGCGAGTTTAACTTCCCCTGGATGGACTGGGCCACCCACAGAGTAAAATGCCCATACGGAGTTCAATTTGTCAAACGTGTCTAAGAAAGTTTCATAAATCAAGATGTACCTCTAACAAGGCCTAACTCTCCTCAGGCGGGTGCAACACTGGACCTCTCTCAGAAACCAAGGTCAGGCAAGTGACTGAATAGTCAGTCGGAGAGCACTTTGGGTCCAGTGACCGCAACTGTCTTCATTTTAACATAGCTTTGGAAAAAGATCAGACAAGTCCACAGATTAAGGCCTTAAAGTGAAGCAGGGCCAGGTTTGGGGCCATTAGCAGGATCTTGTGAATTAAAAATCAGCGAACACCAGGTTACAGTCCAACAGTTTTAGTTCAAAGCACCAGGTGTAGTTGATCATCCTAAAAGGTGAAAGGCTGAAACTAAATGTGTTTGATATTACATTCCATGACAGTGCTATCCTTTTGGTATAAATTCGTGCCTTATGACTGTGCTCCACAACCACCTGATGAAGCAGTGCTCTGAAAACTAGTGCCTCCGATTAAACCTGTTGGACTGTAAGCTGGTGTTGTGTGATTTTTAACATTGTCCACCCCAGTCCAACACCGGATCCTCCACATTATGATTACCATAGATTGGGTGAGTCTGTTTGAAGGAAAAAAGAAAACAAAATACATTTGGTTTAATCTATCCATATCTTCTTCCATCCCGAAAGACACGATCAATCTGTGGGGACCCTGCAATCCTCTCAGATCCTTGCTGCAGTCAGGATCTGTAGAACTCACTCTAATGGCTGTTACTCTCCTGATCCAGTTCCGATAAGACTCACTATCTGTGTAACATCCTCCCGTGGCTATCTCCCTGTCAATGCCAGCTCCCCCAGTCTCTCCATCCATCTACTCACCTCCATAATCTTCTCCAGTTTTTACACCTCAAACTATGTAAATGCCACCCTCCCCTACAAACTTTCTCACTTTGACTAACCTGCAGGAGGTTACTAATGCTTCCCTATCTGTGAAACTGTCTCCAACCAAACTGGCTGTCCTTATCTCCTTGTAAAAATGTCCACACCTTCCATATCTAAATAACCTGCAGAACCTAAGACTTTCTATAACTATAAACATCCTCAATCACGACTGACCTCCATATTTCTGTGTGTTCTTCTAAGCTATAAAACCGTCTTGATTCCCACAATCTGCTCCATTCACCTAAAACACTCCTGTCTGTGTAAAACACCCCATTCTACCAACATCCTGTGCCTGTAAACTGCTTCATCCCTCCCAAACTCCCCATCTCCATGAATTCCTGCTGGCCCTATGGCGCTCTAACCTCCTGTGGCTCTATGGTCCTCCATCCCTGTGAAACTACCTCCGGTCCCCACAGCCTTCCCAGTTTAGGTCGTCTGCTCCAGATCAAACCTTTGCTGTCTCTGTTACCCTCGACAACCCTAGCAACCCTTCCTGTTTGTGTCTCTTCATTCAGATCCCATCTCTCCAGCTTTCTGAAACGTCTTTGTGCCATTGTAACCCTCCCTATTTAGAACAGAGAACAGTGCAGCACAGCACCTGCCCTTCGGCCTTAATGTTGTTCTGAACTTATATCCTACAGACCCTACATTTTACTATCATCCGTTTGCCTATCTAAGAATTGCTTAAATGTCCCTAATGTATCGGACTCTGCTCCTACTGTTGGCAGTGCATTCCACGCACCTGCTACACGATGTGTAAAGAACCCACCTCTGACATCTCCTGTAAATCTTCCTCCAATCACCTTCAAGTTATGCCACCTCATCATTTCCAATTTTGCAATGGGAAAAGTATGTGGTTATCCTCTCTATCTAAGCCTCTCATCATCTCGTTCACCTCTATCAAGTTACCACTCATCCTTTTTCATTCCAATGAGAAAAGCCCGAACTCCCTCAGACTTTCTTCATAAGATCTCCCCTCCAGTCCAAACAGCATCCTGATAAATCTCCTCTGCACCCTCTCTAAAGCTTCCACATCTTTCTGATAATGAGGCAACCAGAATTGAATTCAATATACTAAGTGTTGTCTCACCAGGGATCGATAAATCTGCAGCATAACCTCGTCGCTCGTGAATTCAATACCCCTGCTAATAAAAGGCAACACACCACATGCCTTCTGAGCAAGGCTATCAGCTTGAGTACCATCATTGAGGGATCAATGGACGTGGAACCCAAGATTCTTCTGTTCCTCTACACTGTCAAGATTCCTGCTTTTCTCCCTGTAAATGTTTTCGGCGGAATCCTTCAATCTTAAACCCTCCCTATCTTGATAACTTGTTCCAATCCCTCCAACACTCGTAAACTGGGAAACCTCTTCAAGTCCAGACAATTCTCCTTACCTCTTTACCCTCCTTTATTAGTATCTTATCTCAAAACTACTGAAACCTCTATTTGCCACAGCAATACTTCTGATATCTGCATAACTCTCCAGAATGGCTGAACACAGATTCAGGTTCCCAGGCTGGGAGATGTGAGTTCAGATGTGAATCTATTTGCCCATTCTGTCTTTGTGCCTGACACTGACCTGGTGCTGCTCTGGTAGAAAGCACTCTCCGTGCATGTGGTAACCTCAAGATCTACGTGACTGAGCAGAGCTCGCCTCATCAAAGCCTTCCTTTAGAAAGTTCTTTATTTTCTCATTATTTTCAATCGGCGGTTTCATGAGATGCAGGAATTGGGGAGTTTCCATTTTGAGAGAATGAAACGTTCATCACTGGAAATTGGGAAACCTTTAAAAATTAAAACAGCAGTCCAGAGACAGTGTACAGTATTCCTGTTAGGGTGAAAGGAAAAGCTGATAGGTGTACGAAATTTTGGGTGAGGAGAGAAATTGAGGTTTCAGTGAAGAAAAAGGAGTAAACATATCTCTGGAGAGAGTGTGAATCCTGAGAAGAGTATAAAGGCAATATGAGTGTACTAAAGCGGGAATTCAGGAGGGCGAAAAGGGGGCACGAGATAGCTTGGATAAATATTTTTAAGGAGATTCCAAAGGGTTTTTATAAAAACATAAAGGACAAATGGTAACTAGGGAGTGAATAGGGCCCCCTTGAAGATCAGCAAGGCAGCCTGCACGTGGAGCTGCAGACGATGGGGAGATACTAAACAAGTATTTTACATCAGTGTTTACTGTGGGGCGGACATGGAAGATATAGAATGTCGGGAAATAGATGATGTCAACTTGAAAAATGTCCATATTACAGAGGAGGTGGTGCTGGATGTCTTAAAATGCATCAAGGTGGACAAATCCCCAGGACCTTTTCAGGTCATAGAATCATAGAGATGTACAGCATGCAAAAGACCATTCTGTCCAACCCGACTATGCCGCCTAGATATCCCAACCCAATGTAATCCCACCTGCCAGCACCCAACCCATATCCACCCAAGCCCTTCCTATTCATATACCCATCCAAATGCCTCTTAAATGTTGCAATTGTACCAGCCTCCACCACTTCCTCTGGCACTTCATTCCATACACGTTCCACCCTCTGTGTGAAAAGGTTGCCCCTTCGGTCTCTTTTATATCTTTCCCCTCTCACCCTAAACCCATACCCTCTAGTTCTAGACTCCCCGATCATAGGGAAAAGTCTTTGCCCCTCATAATTTTGTAAAACTCTATAAGGTCACCGCTCAGCCTCCGACACTCCAGGGAAACCAGCCCCTGTCTTTTCAGTCTCTCCCTATAGCTCAAATCCTCCAACTTGGCAACATCTCCTCAGGTTCACTTAGTTCCTTTAGGGAAGGGCATCTGACATTCTAACCTGGTCTGGCCTGCATGTGACTCCAGACCCACAGCAATATGGCTGACTCTGAGCTACCCTCTGGGTAATTAGCAATGGAGCAAAGAATGCTGGTCCAATCACCCACATCCCATGAATGAGTAAATAAAAATACATATGTCCCTCCCTACCTCTGCAAAACCCTCCAGCTGCAGCAATCTGTACTGGCTTTGTAACACCGTTCAGGCCCTGGCCACACTCTGTAACACTCTCACCACTTCCAGCACCTTCACCTCTCCCCTTTCTTCTCGTGTCATTAAACCCTGTAAATGATTCCTCTTCACATTGCCCTCCCCCGGTAGCAGACCCTTTGCAATCCTTATAACACTTACTGCTTAAACTCTCTCTCATTTTAGGATTTTGAGTACTTTGTGGTAATTGTCTAAGCCTCATAATCTGATATGATCCATTTTGTCCTGAATGAGGATGGGTGGGAATTTCTTGCTGAGGATTTTCTATTTCAGTGGAATGTCATTTTGTTGATTGATTTACACTGTTTCTTCAAATGTTTTCCACTGTTCATTTACAGACACATATTTCAGTCTGGTAAGCCAGGTTACCTTGTTCAGTTCGCCTCTCAAACTCATATCATTGGCTGGTTTTTTTCCAGATGTAGCTTGTCCTTTCTGTGATTCATTTTAAAACTCCATATTTCTTTAAACTGCACTTTACACAATTTCCCAGAGGATCTCCCCAGGTGAATTACTCATTAAGTTACATCACGCAACGGTCACTCTGAGGTAGTTATGTCCCTAGCCAGTTGCACAATGTGTTATTCAAAGAGACACTGGAAAAAAGTTCCACAATCTCTTCTTCGAATATCACTCTTGTCAGTATGATTGTCAAGATTATATGAATATTGGAGTTTCACTAAATTATCACAGTGCCTTTATTAAAAATTCCAATGAGTTCCTCTTTAATGCAGTGATGAGCAAGGAAATGCTGTTCAGTGGCCTAAAACTGTTTGCTGCTTGTGTGCTTGGCAAGTAGTAGCCACAATTTACATTCAGACTGACTCTACCTCATGAGCTGAGGTCAAATGCTTTCTTCTGTAATGCCTTTGGTATCCATTATTGTTAGTGTTACCCATTTTGCCTGAGTTTCCGTAAGGTTGTGAACCGTTGAATATTTATGTCCACCTTTTGTTCGCCCTGTAACCACATCTCTCTGGTGTCTAAATCTCTTTTGTCTCTGTGTCACAAATCAGTCGACCTTGTTGCTGAGACTTTGTCCATTCCAAAAAAAATTACACTTTCCCACAATTTCCTGTCACAAATCGATTCTCTGATGCACAGTTTTAGTGAAACTTTGTCCCCTCCTGTTCCTTTCTGCTTGTCTTCAGCCACATCCAAATGGTGTTCACATGCGTCACCTTTTCTCTTTGGATTTGGAAAGCTCTTTTCACCTGAACCCTGTCCCAGCATCCTCTCTGTCAGTTTAAATCCCTGTCCGTAAACCTACTGACATGATTGGCCAGGACACTGCTCCCAGCACGGTTCCAGTGGGACCATCCTAATGGATTATTTATTAAATCAGGTATGGGATGTGGGTGTCTCTGGCTGACCATTCTTTCTTACCCAGCCCTACCTGCCCTCGAGCTGAGTAACTTGCTCAGCCATTTCAGAGCGTCATTGAGAGGCAAACATTTTGCTGTGGGTATGTCGTGCAGACCACGTGATGATGGGCAGATGTCCTTATCTGAACGACAAGTGTTTGAATTTATTGTACATCAGTAATGGTATTTATAGATTGACAATTACTATTTTATAAATAATTTATTTCAAATTCCACCATTTCAGATGATGTGGTTCAAATCTGCCTCTCCTGCACATTAGCTGAGATTTGGGATACATGCTCTAGCAATAATATCACTAGACCATTACTTTGTCTGCTCACTGGCTATTTATCCTTAAATACTGATACCAGTGTGTCATGAAGCTAAACCTGTTTTTCCTTCATGATTGGTTGAACCTGATACCTTCCTCCACACTGGTGATATTACTCAGTCTCTCTCCATGTGGTACCCCTCACTGTATGGGTCTAATTACAATCTCTGTCAGCGTCTCTCGCTCTTGTAGCTACTCCAGATCCTGAGCCAGCAGAATTCTGCACTTCAGAGAGACGCAGTAGCACAGGCCAGGGATGGAGATTGGTATTTTCCAGATGTCCATGGGACACAGTACTATTCTCCATGTGTAACCCTCACTGCATCAGTCTAATTTCCCATTTTGTCTATTTCTCTGTCTCCTGTAGGTACTCAGGAAGTTCCTGACTCAATAGATATCCCAGCTGCTGGGTGTCCTATCCACCACCACATTGAAGATAGTTAGTCAGCCAGAGAGAGAAAGGGCAGGGAGATCTGGAGCCTTCAATAAATCCTGCCCTGTGGTAAGATCACTCACCGTGCACAAAGCAGAGAGCAGAGAGCAGAGAGCAGCGACCTCCAAACATCGGCTAACATTGCTGGAGGGGAGCAGTATACAGACAGACCCCAGGCTCAATCATCACGTATACTGTAAATTTGTTGTTCTCTGACAGTATCGGGAGGTCACAGTTATCAATGCAGGCCTGTGATGTCTTAGAGAGCACCAGGACAACAGAGGGGAAATCAAGGCTTCTCATGAGTTGGTGGGAATGCTGCCTGTTCGTTGTTCCCCCTCCAACATTGTACATATATCAATTCTCATGGACCAGTGTCTTCAATAATTTGTAACTCCTATAACAGTTTCTGCCCCGGAACCTCCTCCCTTTCCGATAGTTCCTCCCCATATTTGAAATGTAATGCATTCCAAACTATTATCCCTATCTCTGCAACTTTCTTCAGTGTTTACACCATGCCTTATCTCCATAGTCTCCTCCTCCAATAACTAGAGACAGAGGCATGCAGCATGGAAATGGTTCCTTCCATCCAACTAGTCCATGCTGATCACTGTTCATGAACAAGTCGCATTTGCATGTGTTTGGTCCATATCCCTTCAAACTTTCACTTCTCCATGTATCTGCCCAAATGTCTTTTCCATGTTGTAATTTTAGTTTTCTCTACCCCTTCCCCAGACTCTCATTCCATACATGGAACATTCTCTGTGTGGAAATGTTCTCCTCTGGTCGCTTTTAAGTATTTCCTCTCTCATCTCATACTTCTGCCCTCTAGTTATGGATTCCCCTACCCTGAAGTGGAAACCTTGACTATTCACATTACGTATACCCCTCATGGTTTTATAAACCTTTATAACGTCACCCCTCAGCCATGTCCACACAAGGGAAATACGAAGGATAATGATACAAATATCTCGGCCACGGTCCCCGCTGCGACTTTGCCACAATGTTGTGGGATACACTTGTTCAGGACCTCGGGCTTTCTCAACCTTTGTGTTCTAAGACCTCCAGAACCACCTCTTCTATAATGGGGACTCTTTTCAAGACATCATTGTTTCGCTCACTTTGTTTCCTAGTCTCTGTCCACAGTACATTCTGACATGAAATATTCATTTCCGGTCGCGCCCATCTCCTGTGGTTCCAAGCATGGATGGCCTACTTGATCATTGAGGGGCCCTATTGTCTCTCTAGTTGCCTTTCTGTACTTGTATGCTGTAGAATCTTGCCTGCCAAAGTTATCTCATCGTCCTGTTTTGCTTTTCACTTCTTCAGCCTCTCTGTTTCTGTCAAATCCTCCAGTATCAGTAACATTTTCGTCAATCTTTGCTCCATTTGCAGTTTCAGAAAATGCTTCCTGAAGCAGGAGGATCAGAATTCTACTCCATCTGGAGACCCAGCAATGTCTTGTGCAGGCATATCATGATGTACCAACTCAGGTCCTCAATGCTCTGACCCATGAGGGCTAGTCTGCCTAATCCACTTTCCCCGCCCTATCCACCTGCGATGCCACTTCCAAGGAACAGCGTAACTGCACCCCTTGGTCTCTCTGTTAGACAAAAATGTCCAGAGCTCTGTCATTAATTGTATTAGTCCTCCCTATTTTATCTTAACAAAATCCAACACCTGAATTCAACTCCCATCTTTCATTTCTTGACCCACTGGCTCAGTTGATTAAGATCACCTTTGATAACGATATTCATTGCTCACTATAACACGTATTTTACTATCCACAAACTTACTAACACAAATTCATATATTCTCGTTTATGTCAATAATGCACATGTGTGGACCCTGCACTGATCCTTATGGCACTCCACTGGTCCGAGGCCCCCAGTCTGCAAAACAACCCTCTCCCACTACCCTCTGTCAACTACTGTCAAGCCCATGTTGTGTTTGTTTGGCTTGCTCTCACTGATCCCATGTGATCTAACCTTACTAACCAGTGCACCACGCTAAACCCTGTCTAAGGCCTTGCTGAAGTCAGGATAGACGACATGAACTGCTCTGTCTTCATCCATCTCCTTGGTCACCTCTTCAGCAAACTCTATCAAGTTTGAGAGACACCCTTTTGTAAGCACAAAGCTATGCTGACTGACTATCTCTAATCAATCATTGCCTTTCCAAATGCATGCAACTCCTATCCCACGGAATCGCTTCCAACAACATTCGCACCACTGACATCAAACTGATTGGTGTTTATGTCTCTGGTTTCTGATCATCCAGCCGTACTTCTCAGTTCCACGAATACAGCTTCACTGGGCGATCACCGGGAATATCTTCTCTAAGTGCTGCAGTGATGTTTTCATTGACCTAAAACGCCAATCCCCCTATTTCCTTGCCTCCGCTTCTGTCCTTCCTGTAGCATCTGTCCCGGGAACATCGAGCGTCCTGTCCTGTCCCTCCCTCAGCTTTGTTTCTGTCATTCCTGTGATATCCCTGTCCCATGCTCCCATCCATGCCATGCGTTCATCTGTATAAACTGTCAGGCCTTTTACATTAAAGTAAACGCAGATTAATTGATGCGTTTTCCCTCATTGCCTGCTGTGCTCGTGCCTGGCTTGTCGATTGAATTGACTCTCTTGAAATTCTGTCCCAGCCTCAACCTTCAGACTGCAGCCTGAGACCAGCCCTCGCACTGTGGACAGCACCCTCACCTTTCATGTCATCTGCAACCCTACTAATGATACCTTCTGCTTTCACAACCGAGTGATAAATGTCCTAAGGAACAGCAATGGTTCCTGCACAGACCCCTGTGGTACACCCGTTGGGCAAAGGCTTTCAATCAGAAAACCAACCCTCCAACAATTTTGGATCCAAATTGCCAACTTGCCTTGGATCCCTTGGGCTCTTCCCTTTTGGACCAGCCTTCAACGTGGATCCTTGTCAAAGGCCTTAATGAATCCCATGTAAACCACAACATCTGCAATGCCCTCATCAATATCTTCAATTGTAATTTCAAAGAAATTTCAGCTGATTTCATCAGACATTATCTTAATCTTCGAAATCCATGCTGATTGTTACTAATAGGTCCCTGCCTTTCCAGTAATTGATTCAACCTGTCCCTCAGGATTGTTCCCAATTTCTTTCCCACTGGTGCCAGACTATCTGCTCTGTAATTACCTGGCCTATCCCTGCTACCCTTCTTGAATAAAGGAACCACATTAGCTATCCTCCAGTCATTCGGCACTTCAACTGTGGCCAGCAAAGTATTAAATATATCGACCGGTTCCCAGAAATCTCCTCCCTTACAGTAGCATCCTGGGATACATTTCATTGAGTACTGGGGATTTCACAAACTTTATGCCTGTGACACTATTTAATACGTTATCCTGAGCGATCTTAACATATTCTCGAACCTCAATGTCCCAACTGAAGTCCCCGGCTTTAATATCTTTCACCCGTGTGAATACAGATGAGAAGTATTCATTGAAGACCTCGCCTACTTCCTCTGGCTCCATGCACAGATTGTCCCTTTGGTTCTCACAGGCCTCCCTCTTTTGCTGGGAATCCTCTTACTCTCACGATGCTGATAAAGTACCTGTAGCTTTTCCACAATCGTATCTGCCAAATATATTTCATGACCATTGTTTTTCTCTGATTTTATACAATCCCCTTGCACTCTGTATACTTGTGAAGGGCTTCACCTGATTTTATTGCACTGTACTTTCTTTATCGAATTCACGATATCGCTTGATCAGTATTCCCTGGACTTGCTGCCTT
The DNA here is from genome assembly GCF_047496795.1 of Chiloscyllium punctatum. Taxonomy (NCBI): domain Eukaryota; kingdom Metazoa; phylum Chordata; class Chondrichthyes; order Orectolobiformes; family Hemiscylliidae; genus Chiloscyllium; species Chiloscyllium punctatum. The sequence continues at coordinate 53,841,814 of NC_092751.1, forward strand.
TCCTATTCTCTCTTCAAGGAGCACACTGGCCCTGCGTTCTCATTGCATCACTTTAAAATACTCCATTTTCCTAATATGCACCCAATTGCAGGGAGTTCCTCCTTGTCTCTGTTTGCCAGATCCTCTCTAATGATCGCAATCCTGATAGGACACTCAGTTGTGAGGGGGACAGACAAGAGACTGTGTGGCTGCAGAAGTGACCCCAGGATGGTGTGCTGCCTCCCGTGTACTAGGGTCAAAGATGACTCTGAGCGGTTACTGAACAGTCTGAAGGTGAGGGTGAACAGCCAGAGGTCATTGTGCACAATGTCCCACATGATAGAGGTAGACAAAGGGATAGGCCCCTGTGAAATGAGTACAGGGAGTTAGGTAAGAAGTTTAAAAATGGATAATGATCTCCGGATTACTCCCAGACCACGCGCCAGTGAGGTTAGAAATAGAAAGATCGTCCGAGAAGCTGGTGTAGGGGGCAGGGTTTCCAGTTCTTAGGTCATTGGGAACTCTTCGGGTAAAGTTGACCTGTACCAGGGGGATGGTTTGCACTGGAAGCAGAGGGGCACCAGTATCCCTGGAAGGAGATTTGCTAGTGTTATTCGGCAGGATTTAAATTAGATTGGCAGGGAGTTGAGACGCTGAATACGAGAGGGGCCATCACCTTGTCAGGGGAAAATACATCAGCCATCGAGAGCAAGTTTCCCCTCCAGGGCACAGTTTCGGAAATGACTTCTGGTTTAAAGGGCACTAATTTCAACGCACGAGGCCTGACTGGTAAGGCAGACAGGTACAGACCATGGATTAGCTCTGGGGACTGGGATATTATAGCCATAACAGACACATGGCTGAGAGAAGGGCAGGACTGGCAGCACAGTGTTCCAGGATACAGAAGCTACAGGCGTGACAGAAGGGCAAGTAAGTGACGAGGCGGGAGGGGTGGGGGGGGGTTGTCCTTTTGATTAGGGAGAATGTAAAACAGTGCCAAGAGACAATATTGTTAAGCGGTCCTCAAATGAGGCCACACTTTTAAAAGTTAGAAACAAAAAGGGGATGGTCAGTCTGCTGGGATGGTGTTCTAGACCCCCAAACAGCTAGCGGGTACGAGAGGTGAAAATGCATAGTGAGATTGCAGGTACCTATAAAAATAATAGAATAGTATTGGATGGATATTTTAACTTCCCATGGATTGACTCAGTCACCGAGAGTGTGAAAGGACCATACGGTGTGGAATTTGTTAAATATTTCTCAGAAAGGTTCCTAAATCAAGATGGAGAGGGCTCTATGTGACTCAGGCTGATGCAACACGAGACCTCCCCTCAGAAAAAGCGGTCGGCCAAGTGACTGAATTATCAGTCGAAGAGCATTTTGATTCCAGTGACCACAACTGTCTTTGTTTTAAGTTAGTTATGGAAATGAGTATACATTAGAATGTAAAGGGGTGGGGGGGGGGGGGGGAGTGTTGGGTTCCTTAATTGAGTGCAAGATAAACGATTCACAAACAGGGCAACTTCATTGGGAGACCAAGAGAAGGAATGTATGAAGATTTGACAAAAGCCATAATGGCGTCATGCTGGGAAGTTATGGAATTGAATACTAACTCCTACAGGCTGTAATGTTCCAAAGTGAAATGTGAGGTGTTACTCGAGCCTGGGTTGTGCTTCATTGGAACATTGAAGCTGCCCAGGACTGAAATGTTAGCATGAGAGCAAGGTAGGTTATTGAAATGGGAAACAATGAGAGGGTCAGGGTTATTCCTACAGACAGAGTGGGAGTGTTCCTCAATGCAGTCTCTGTTTGGTCTCCCCAATATAAAGGAGGTTGCATTGTGAGAAGCAATGACAGGAGACTGGATTGAAAGAGTACAAATGAAATGCTGCATCTTCTGGAAGGTGTGTGTTGGGTTGTTAAGAAATGAGGAAAGTGTTCGCGATCTTTTCAAACGTCCAAATGTATTTCTTCTTATATGTAGACTACCTACTTCCACAACTTGAAGAGAGTAAGTCGTAGAGGTGCGGGAGGCTAGACTTAATAAACTTGGAGCTGGATCGATACAGCAGATCAGACCGAATCAGAGGAGCAGAAAGGCAATATTTTGATCTTGGACCTTTCGTCAGGACTGGCGAACGGGAGGGGAGCCCAGAAATGGAGTGATGGGATATGGAAGGGCGAAGGGTAGGCATGATGGTGGTGTATACATGCAGGTATGAGGTTACTGTGATTGGTCAGTGAGAAGGGTGGAGCAGATATGTGAGTGAGAAGATGGACAGATCGGTCTGGTCAGGGAGAAGGGACATGGGATAAGGCTGCGTGTGGAGGGATTTTGATGTTGCTCCTGTCAATATTGAGGCCATTGGGCTGTCAACTCCAAAAGTAAACTCTTAGGTGGTGTTCCTCTAACAGTGGACAGGCGAAGGATGGGCGTGTCCCCGGACGGGTTGGAGGGGGAATCAAAATGGAAGGTAACTGGAAAGTCGGGTTGGTTGTTATCTTCAGAGCACTGGTGCTCCATACGGAGCCCGACCCTGCCCCACCAAGCATGTCTCCAACTCCCAATGTGGTCTCCTCTCTATCAGGGAGTCCAAAAGGAGATTCAGGGACATATTCATGGAGCTTCTGCTCTCTGCACGCTTTAAACAACCCTACATTCCAGTTGCCATTCATTTCAATTACTCGCTCACATCCCCCCCCCCCCCCACCCCCCACTGTGCTCATCCAGCGACAGGTCTATCCTTGGCCTCCTCCACTGTCAGAGAGAGGACAAATAGAAACTAGGGAACACAACCTGATCTTTCACCTTGAGAGCTTACAGTTCACTGGTCTCAATATTGACTTCACTGGCTTCAAAATCTCTCCACCCACAGCCTTATTCCATGTTCCCCTTCCCTGACCTGACCTAAGCTGTCCATCTTCTTCTTCGCATATCCGCTGCACCCTTCCCACTGACCAATCACATTATCCCCCTACTTGCATCCCCTATCGTCATCCCATCTAAGCTTCCCTCAGCCCCACGTCCCTCCCTCTATTTACTTCCCGGCTCCCCTTTCCCCAGCCCAATCTTGATGAAGTCTTTCAGCCTGAAACGTTGACTTTCCTGTTCCTAGGATGGTGTCTGACCTGCTGTGCTCTTTCAGCTTCGTATGTATTGCTATATCCGCAGCAACCGATTTTATTGTGCTTTTTAAACATTTTATTTTAGTCTGTTTACTGACAAGCTTATCTCAACATTCTCACTACAGGGTCAAGGAAACAGTCTCTTGTCACGAATGCTCCTGTCTGCTTCCAATTGGTTTCCTTTGTTTTAATTGTACTTTCAAGTCTGCTGTTCGCAATAGCATTGTAAATTTAACTCTTGTTATGCTGCTGCTTAATCACACCACGTCCAATATACTTCACAACTTCCTTGTTCTTATACTCCACGCATCTATTCATAAACCTAAGGATTCATTCAGTCCTTCTGTACAAACGTTTCAACTTGCCTAGCCATTTGTAATTTCCTGTCGTCTGTGTCCCTCTCTCCTTACATTTACCAGTCCTCTCTCACTCCAAAATTTCCTGAAAGCTCACCAGCAATGCCTCCACAATTACCTTCGGCATCTCTTTAGAACTACGGGGTGTTCTCCAACTGGTTTCGCTGATTGATCCAACTTCACCTTCCCCGGCTCCTTCTCCTTACTGGTGTCACTATACTCACCTCTACCTCTGACTGTCTTTAAGTTCTGACATTTTGCTGGTGTCTTCCACCTTGAAGATTGTTGCAATGTATTCAATTCCTCTGCCGTTTCATTGCTTCCCATAACTATTCAAGCTTCATTTTCCAAAATTTCTCTGTTTGTTCTTTACTCTCTTTCTTCCTTGTTATATATCTAGAAATCTCTTTGAATGTTATTTTCCATGATTAACAAGCGTAATATTACATTTCACCATCTCCTCCCATTTGCTGTTCTCAGTTATTCGTGATGGAATTTATAGGCTTTGTAATCGTCTAGATTCCCAATAATTTTCACCACATTGTGCGCATTTTCGTTTAATTTTATGCTGTGCCAGAGTTCGTTATCACGCACGGCTCCCTTGTCTTTCGCTGAATATCTATCTTCTTCCTTGGGATGAATTTCTGACGTGCTGCTGAATTATCTCCAGAAACTCCTGTCATTCCTGCTTCACCATATTCCCGTGCTCAGCTCCTCTTCCAACTAACTCTGGAGAATGCCACCCTCATGTCTTTTTAGTTACATTACTCAATTATAAGCCATCTGATCCAAAAGAGAGCAATAGATGTAAACTGAAGGAGGGAGGTTTGAGACATGGGACACGAAGAACGATTGGAGGATTTATTAACAAATTGGAAAGATAGAGACAGAGAGACAGAATATTGATGTGGAGATGTGAAAATAGGAAATTCTACATGATTGATAGAATTAGATGTGCTTCCGTATTTGGTTGGACATTTCCTGTGTGCTGTGGTCCTTTGTACAGTATATGTGCAACAGATTAATCTGTTGAAATCCTGGATTTGATGCCAGAACGTTTATCTCCATCAATATGACAGGCACCAACTGTTGAAAGAACCCAGTATATGTTTCCTGGTAGAAAATCGATTCACTGAAACAAGTTGGAACACCAGAAGCAGGAATTTATAACATCCATCCGATAAGAATGAAACATTAGATCAGGGAATGCCAGAAAGGTGCAGGAGGCAGACGGTACGTTGAGAGAAGGGGAACATAACATCTCAGCTGAAGAGTAAATAACATATTAATATTTTATAAATTTTGTACATCACATGCATCGTGTTTGTTAAGTATGTCTCTCTTGTTCATTCTGAATATGTTGCGCACATATGAGCAATGTTATCTATCTGCACACACACAGACACACACGCACACACACGCACACACACACAGACACAGACACACACAGACTTTTAGAGACACACAGACACACACGCACACATACAGACACACACACAGACACAGACAGACACGCACAGACTTTTACAGACACACAGCCACACACGCACACACACAGACACACACGCAGACACACACACAGACACAGACACACACAGACACACACACACAGACATACACACACAGACATACACACACAGACACACACCACAGACACAGACACACGCACACACACAGACAAACACACACGCACACACAGACACACACGCACACACACACACACACGCAGACACACACACAGGCACACACGCACACAAACACAGACACACATACGCACATAAAGACACACACATGCACACACACACACACACACACATATATACACACACATACCAATCACTGTTCAGCCATTCCATTTGAAATGATTCTGTTTTGTTTACATTGTCACTTGCCATTCCTTCTTCTGAAAATACTCTGTTTCTTTCACTGCATTTTATTTTATTCTGTCTGTTAAGCAGACATTGGGGACTGGTGGGGATGTCACTTTACTCGTCGTCAGTCTCCACAGCCACTGTCTTCTATTCCTTTCTGTTTCTTAACCCATGAAAAATACGTACTGTGTCTGACCCTTGAATCACAATAACCAGGACAAATTTAAACAGAACACTTACTTTTGCGCTAAGGCTACAAAAAATCTCAAAACGAAAAAGCATACAAATTGTGCAATAAGATGTTTGTATCTTTACAAACAGATTGTAGAATTGCATTGTGTAAACGATAAAGAATGAACTGGCAAGAGCTGTGAGAGTAAAATCCAAGGAAATCCACATTTCTTGTGTATGTTCAGGGCAGTTGTGCCCAGAAGCAGTTTTTATATTGGAAGCTGTAGTGGTGGAGGAGAACTCAGTGTAGTAAGAACATCTCGATTGACGCTGTGTAATGATGACTATTCAGGCAGGTTACTATCCCGTCTTCGCTATTGTTGGTGTTCCTGGTGAGTCGATCTCTGCCCATTTACTAATTCTCCAACCCCTTTGTGAATGTCATCGTTTTCTCTGTCGTGTATATTTGGCAAATATCCAAACCATTGTCTTCGCTTCTAATCACAATCTCCATTTCTATCCCATGAATTTCATATCCCTCGCTTACAAGCATCTGAGGAGAAACGAAAGTGTTCATAACCACGATTACCCCATTTTATCCTGAGCTGATTTATATCTCAATATTCCGTCTACCACAACACCTGTCCACTCCCACCTTCACAATATCCCAAGACTTCACTTCTGCCTCAACACTGTTTGTGAATAAACTATCATCCACACCTTTCCAATTACAATTCTCTTCTGGCAACTCTTCTCGTTACTCATATTTTGATCACAAACCTTTTTCTTACCTCGACCTGTACGTATGCCAGGTGCAAAGTGTGAAGTCAGTTTGATACTAAAATGAGTTTCACTATAACTTCTAACCTCACACAAGGGAGAGGACTGTGCTGTCAGTGACCAGGAAGTGACAGTTTCATTGAACTGTCTTGATTCGGGAACTTTCTGAGCAGGAGTGTGTTTCACGTCCATCATCTCCCAATTGCAGTGTTCCGATGTATTCACACAGTGACGGAATCCATCTCTGCCTGCTGCTGAGGGTAATACCTTCATGCTGTCTCCATAATGGAAGGTACTGAAAATCTTCTACATATAATATGGAACAGATTGACTGGTGAAAATAAGAACATGATTAGAATTAATAAAGTGAACTTACTCAAACACTAATTGAATTGAAGGTTGGCAAGTTACTGCACCAAATGAGTTCCATCTGAGTTTTCAGGGAAGTGGCATTGCAGCTAGTGATTCAGTTATAGAGATATATAGAACAGAAACAGACGCTTCGGTCCAACCAGTCCATGCTGACTATTCCAATTCCAAACTAACATAGTCCCACCTACCCGCGGTTGGCCCAAATCCGTCCAAACCTTTCCTATTCATGCACTTATCCAAATGTCTTTTAAATGTTGTAACGACAAGAAAGAAGTATTGATTACCCTACAAATTTCTTCAGACTCTGGAATTTCTCGTTCCTGTAGACTGGAAAGTAGTTATTGTCATCCTAAATATTTAAAACCAGCGTGGGAGGTAAAACAAAAAAAAAGGTACCTTGATGTTAGGTCTGAGGAAAATATTAGAACCTTTTATGAGAAATTTTATAACTCGACACTTGGGAAATCGTGATGTGACTTGGTACAGTCAGCCTAGACTTAGAAACCGAAAATCATCGTTAAGAAACCTGTGGAGTTTGTGTTGGTTGATACATCCACAAGAGAGAACCAGTGGGATTGGTGTATTTGAATTTGCAGAATACGTTTTTACATTGTTGCAAACAAGTGAAGCAAAGTAAGTTAGAGCACATTGGTGAGTGGCAGACGGGGTGATCAGGATATACCACATGGACTGAGAATTGGTCAGTGGGAGCAATGCTTGCACTTTTATGGACTGAAGGCAGTTACTCATGGGATATTGCAAGTTTCGGTGTTTGAACCACAACAATTCGCAAGGCATAGAAATGATTTAGATGTGAGAAATAAACAGCATGCATCTTATTTTGTATTGATTAAATAGTACAAGGTTGAGAAGTGTTGTTTTTCAAAAGGACCTGAATGTCCTTGATCATGAGTCACCAAAAATCGCACATCCAAGGCCGTAAGTATTGAGCATCTTATATTGTATGCTGCCCTTCATTGTAATATGATTCAAGTGCACAACTAAAGCCACCTTCTAGTATTTGTAGGGCCTTGATGAGAGAGTATTTGGGGCACTGTGAATAGGTATGATCTCCTTTGTAAGGCACGATCTCATGACTACAGGCACAACTCAAGCAAGTATTAGCAGTCTAATAGATGAGATGATGACTCCATGAGGAGACAGTGATGGAACTGAGTATTTAATCTGTTGTGCTAGGAGACAAAGAAGGATGATTGCGCTGAAACGTGAAGATTAGTGACTATCACATATTTCTAAAAGAGACACTGTTAGCGTGAGAAATAATTAATTGATTAGATTTATTGTCACATCTGCCTAAGGCCAGTGAAAGCTTTATTTGTGAGCAGTACAGGCAGATGACAGTAAGCAAGGACACACAGATCATAGGGTGAAAAATAAATTTGGTCAGAGTAAAGCGTACAGGTTACAATGCACAGGACATTCAAAAAAACATGATCAACATGAACAAGATCATCATTATTTTGAGTTACAGAGTCCATTCATCAGTCTAACATAGCATACTTTATGTGCCTGAATGGTCTCTCCCCACATTAATGTGCTGTCGGCTTGAGGTCCTACAAGAAAGATTTACGGAGTTAGGAACCAACTTAACAAAGTAGGACCTCGGAGGTAGTAATCTCAGGATTGCTACCAGTGTTAAGTACTAGTCAGCGTAGGAATGATCGAATAATCAGGAAGAATGTGTTGCTTAAGAGATGGTGCAGGAGGGAGGGGTTCCAATTTTTGGGATATTGGGACCAGTTCTGGGGGAGGTGGGAATATTACAAATTGGATGGTCTACATCTGGTAGATGGTCTACATCTACAATGTGGAGCCAATGTTCGATGGAATGCATTGCTAAAGCTGTTGGGAAGTGTTGAAACTAATGTGGCAGGGGATCGGGAAACAATCTGTTTGGTGAACAGTAAGGAGGTAGTAACTAAAGCTTAAGTAACTAGATAATGAAATCAGCATGACTGAGGGAAGAGGAAGTATGAAGCAGAGGATGAACACAGAGGGACTTGTAGTTTTAATGCAAGAAGTATAATAGGTAAGGCAGATGAACTTAGGGCTTGGAATAATACCTGGGAATATAATGTTAAAGATGTTACTGAGACTTGGTTTAAGGAATGGCTTGATTGGCAACTAAATATCCCAGGACATTAATGTTTCAGGCGTAGGAGAGAGCAAGGTAAAAGGGGTGGATGACAAACATCACTGGTCAAAGAAGATATCACAGCTGAGCTGAAGGAGTGCACCATGGAAGATTCGAGCAGTGAGACAATATGGGCAGAGCTCAGGAATAGAAAGGGTGCAGTAACAATGCTGGGATTGTACTTCACGCTTCCCAACACTGATCGAGGTACAAATATGTATATAGATCACAGAAAGATGTGGGAGCAACAGGATGGTGGTGATAGGAGATTTTAAGTTTCCCAACATTGACTGGGATTCACTTAGCGTTAGAGGTCTAGATGGAGCAGAATTTGTATGGACCGTCCAGGAGCATTTTCTAGAGCAGTGTAGAAATAATTCAACTCGGGAAATGGCCAAGCCAGACCTGGTGTTGGGAACTGAGCCCGCGCAGGGCGTTGGAAGTTACAGTGGTGGATTACTTTGGGAATAATTATCACAATTCCTTTAGTTTTAAAATAGTCATGGAGAAAGACGAGAGTGGTCCGAAAGGAAGAGTGCTGAACTGGGGGAAGGCCATCTATAGCAAAATTCGGCAAGTGCTGGGGAACGAGTATTGGGAAAAGCTGTTTGAAGGGAAATCCGCATTTGATATGTGGAAGGCTTTTGAATAGAGGTTAATTATTGTTCAGGAGATATATGTTCCTGTGAAAATTATGGATAGAAATGGCAAGTTTAGGAAACCATAGATGACAAGTGATATTGTGAGACTAGTTAAACGGAAATAGAATGTGCACATAATATCTAGGTGAATGAAGACATAGGAAGCCTTGGAAGAAAATTGTGAATGTAGGACCAATCTGAAGTGAGGAATTAAGAGGGCGAAAAGGGGTCATGAGATATCCTTAGTGAGCAAGATTAAGGAAAACCTTAAAGCTTTTTGGTCATATATAACGAGCAAGAGGGTAGCTAGAGAAAGGGCCCACTCAAGGACAAAGCAGGAAAGATATGCTTGGAGGCAGAGAAATCGGGAGAGATTCTTAATGAGTACTTTGCATTGGTATTCACCAAGGAGAGGGGCTTGGTGGATGTTGAGGTTAGTGATAGATCTTTGATTACTCTTGGTCAAGTCTGCGTAAGGAGGGAGGAAGTGTTGTGATTTCCAAATGACATCAAGAAGGACAAGTCCCCAGATCTGGATGGGATCTTCCAAAGGTTACTGAGGGAAGCGAGAGAGGAAATAGCTGAGGCTTTAACAGATGTTGTTGCAGCTTCCTTGAATACTTGAGGTCCCTGGGGAATGGAGAATTGTAAATGGTGTCTACTTGTTTAAAGAATAATCCAGGAAATTACAGACCTGTGAGCCTGACGCCAGTGGTAGGGAAGTTCGTGGAGAAGATACTGAGGGATAGGATATATACCTATTTGGAATAAAATGACTTCTCAGTGATAGTTAGCATGGTTTTCTGCAGGGAAGGTAATGGCTTACAAACTTAATAGAACTGTTTGAAGAGGTGACAAAGTTGATTGATGAGGGAAGGGATATAGATGTCATACAGATGGTCTTTAGTAAGGCGTTCGATAAATTTCCCCATGGTAAGCTGATGAAGAAGGTGAAGTTGCATGGGTATTCTAGCTGGATGGATAGAGAACTGGTTAGGCAGCAGTAGACAGAGAGTAATAATGGAAGGGAGCTGATCAAAATGGAGATCTATGACCAGTAGTGTCCCACAGGGGCCCTTGCTGGGACATTGTTTTTTGTGGTATACATAATGATTTGGAGGAAGATGTAGCTTGTTTCATTACCAAGTTTTCAGGTGACACTAAGATTGGTGGAGTAGCAGACAGTGAAGGGGACTGTCCGAGAATACAGCAGAATATCGATAAATTGGGGAGATGGGCAGATAAATGATAGGTGGAGTTCAATCTAGACAAATATGAGGCGATGCATTTGTACGATCCAATCCAAAAGCGAACTATACAGTAAATAGAAAAGTATTGGGGAAAATTGAGGTACAGAGACATCTCGGTGTTCAGGTCCATTGTTCTCTGAAGGTGGCAAGGCAGATCAGTAGAGTGGTGAAGAAGGTGTACGGCATGATTTCCTTCATTGGATCGGGTACTGAATATAAGAGTTTGTAGGTCGTGTTATGGTTTTATAAGACTTTAGTTCAGCCACATTTGGAATACTGCATACAATCTGGTCGCCACACTAGCAAAAGGATGTGGATGCTTTCGAGAGGGTGTAGAGGAGATTCACCAGGATGTTGCCTGGTATGTAGGGTGCCAGCCATGAAGAGAGATTGAACAAATTAGGATTATTTTCAATAGATAGATGGTGGTTGAGGGGGAACCTGATCCTTGAATGGCGAGGGATATTGAGGATCTGGTAAGGACAATAAAGAAGGCATACATTGGGTTTAAGATATCGGGCTTAAGTAAATCCTTAGATGACGACACAAAGTGTAGAAGCACACTTAAGAGGGTAATCAGAAGCCCCCCAAAAAAGGACATGACATTGATCTCTCAGAAAAGGTGAAAGATAATCCCAAGCGGTTCTCCAGCCATATTAAGAGTAGAAGCGTGACTCAGGATGGAATAGGTCCCCTTACTGATGAGCATGGCTGTCCCTGTGTGGAATCACCAGGAGGTGGTGGGAATTGGTTAATGAATATTTCTCCTCCATGTTTACTCAGGAGCAAATGATGCATACTAAGGGAATAAGGAAAACAAGTGGGAATGTTTTGGCACGCACACGTATTACCAGAGTGGAGGTATTTGCTACCTTAAAGCACAATCAGGTGAATAAATCCCCTGGGCAAGAACATGTCCGTCCTCGGATGTTATGGGAGACTAGGGAAGAAATTGCAGGGGCTCTTGCACAGATTTTTGCTTCACCGTTTGCCACTGGAGTGGTTCCATTGTTTAAGAAAGGTAGCAAAGACAAGCCAAAGAACTCTTCGTCAGTGAGCGTAACCTCAGTGATAGGCAAGTTGTTGGAGATGATAATAAGAGACAGGATGAACCAACATTTGGAAATTCAAGGTCTGATTAGAAATAGTCAGCATGGATTTGTGTGCGGGAAATCATGTCTGACAAATCATTTAATTTGTTTCAAAGAGATAACCACGATAATAGATCAGGGTAGGACAATGGCTTATCTATATACAGACTTTAGTAAGACGATTGACAAGGTCCCATAGGGCAGGTTAGTCAGTGAGTTTAGGTGACATGGGATCCAGAGAGAGCTAGCTAATTGGAGTCACAATTGGCTCGATGGTAGGAAGCAGAGGGTGATGGTTGAAGATTGTTTCTCAGACTGGAGGGGTATAACTAATGGTGTGCAACAGGTGTCGGTGCTGAGACCTTTATTATTTGTTATTTACATAAATTACCTGAATGTGAATATTCAAGGCATGATGGGGGCCATAAGACATAGGAGCAGAAATTGAAATATTCAGCCCATCGAGTCTGCTCCACTATTCAGTCATGGCTGGTAAGTTTCTTAACCCCATTCTTCTGCTTTCTTGCCATAATCCTTGATCCCCTTGACAATCAAGAGCCTGTCCATCTCAGTCTTATATATACTCAGTAACCTGGCCTCCACAGCCTTCTGTGGCACTGAATTCCATGGATTCCCCACTCTCTGGCTGAAGAAGTTTCTCTTTATCTCCGTTCGAAAAGCTGTTCCATTTACTCTAAGGCTGTGCCCTCGGGTCCAAGTCTATTCTACCAATGGAAACATCTTCACAACATCTATTCTGTCCAGACTATTCAGTATTCGGTATATTTCAATTAGATCTCCCCTCATCCTTCTAAAATCCATTGAGTAAAGTTCCAGAGTCCTCAAAGTTTCCTCATATGTCAAGCTTTTCATTCCTGGGACTATTCTTGTGAAACCCCTCTGAACAAGATCCAAGGCCAGTGCATCTGGTCTGTGATATGGGGCCCAAAACTGCACAACATACTCCAAGTACTCGCAAGAAGGTTACTACATTTATGCATGCTACAAAATTAGGAGGTATCATTGATAGCAATGAACGTTATAAGAAATAATAGAGGGATTTTAATCTGATGGGGAAATGAGCTGAGGATTGGCAACTGCAATTAAATACAGATAACTCGGAGGTGTTTTTGAAATGGAATGGGCTGTCAAAAAAAAGTGGTTGACGCAGGTACAATAGCAACATATAAAAATGAATTGATACATAGATGGGAAGGGTTGAGAGTGATATGGTTCAAATGTGGGCAATTGGAATTAGTTGAGTGGGCAGCATGGTCAGCACAGACCAGTTTGGGTCAAAGGGCCAGTTCCCATTCTCGATCACTCTATGACTCAATGACACTCCATTTAAGTCAGTGACACAGTGACACTCCGGCTTACACCAGCCCACACAATGTCACTGTCAGGGGGGCACTCTGGGCTACATCGGCTCACACCACGTCACTGTCAGGGGGACACTCCGGGCTACAACAGCCCACACCATGTCACTGTCAGGGGGACACTCTGGGCTATACCATCCCACACCATATTGCTCTCGGGGGACACTCGTGGATAGAGCAGCCCACATCATCTTGCCATGCATTGGTTTCTATCATTTGATTGTCGAAGGTGCAGATGTTATCTACCTGTTTGGTAATGTTCTCTATGAGGTCAGTAATCCCCATCATACACTTGCCCTTTACTATGGAACAAACCCGACCCTCTTTGCCGTGTAGGTAGTCGAGGGCATACCGGTTTTGCTGAGCATACCTCCTGCTAAGTCCAAGCGGTCTCCTTTCCCAAGCGAGTAAGACCACAAATAAGATAGTTTCAATTTTGATTCCTGCAGATCCTCCTCAGGAAAAGGTACTGAGAAATGTGTAAGCCAGAAACTGGGCTTTACCGTTACCCAAAGCCATACCATCTCTCCAATGCACGCAGAATACAGGTCAAAGTGAACGTTTAGTAGGGAAACCCCAGACCCATTTCCAGGTAGTTGGGCAAGGGACAGTAGTTATGAAAACTGCCCCTACAGCTACAGCACAGGGATTACCTATTTCATTAAGAACAATGAAGACAGTAACTTTGTCTTGGCTGACAAAAATAATATCCGGGTTTAGTTTAGATAATGGAAGGAGATTCCCAATATGAATCAGGCTCCTCTTTGTGACTACCCTGAAAATATGGGTAGCTGCAAAATGTGGTCGCACTGGGGACTTAGGGTGAAAGCTGTTCAATAAAAAGTGGTGGGTGTTTCAGTAAGATGTGATTATTGTCCCAGACTGTTTCCTTCCATCCCAAAACTGAGAATATGGAGGTGCCATCAGGGGTCTCATAATAAGTTGTGTGTCATTAAACACCACAAAGAGCCTGAATATCCCCAATAACAGAGACACACTCCTCCAGTAGGCATATGCATGAGATGCGAGTCTCCACACAGAAGCAATAGCAGTTGGAACATTGGACCAAGGCCCATGGAATAAACATAGTCACATTCATTTAAGTGTGTACAGTTGTAACATCCTGTACAGTTGTAACAAATTGCATAGTCTTCCCGGACTTATAGGAATTCCACATGCTAGCAGGTGGGGATAAGTAATAATCAAAGGAAAGATTATATCCAATAAGTGCCTAACAGGTATTCCATACTCTGTAGTTGAGATTCCGGAGGGGGAAAGGGGTCAAAAAGTCCTTTGCTGATGTGAGGGCGTAACAGACCACTTCATGCTGGCTGAATATTTTATTATGACTTTGCAAAAGCAAATTGTTAGTGAAGGGCGACATCTCCCCCTTTCTCTTTTGCGATGTGCTGATTTAGGCCTCCTTGAGTAAAGGCAACACTTTCGAGGAACACCAAAAGGACAACTGAAATCAAACTGGCACAAAACACTTGACAGGGTAAAGACCATTGAGACTTGTTCTGTAAATGAACTGTCCAATCTTCTTGGTGCAGTTGACCATTGTGCCAGTCATTCTTGGTAACATTCCATGCATCGAATGAATCAGTTTCTCAGGCACAGAAGGACATATTTTCAACTTAAACGGTACACAATTTCTGGTTGCTGAGGATCACACGGGTAAAAAGCCCCTTCTTCAGCACTAATGCCAGCGACAACGAGTCCACATAACAGGCTAAGTTCGATCTTCATCATAATTGCCGTTCTGCATTAAAGATTAGGGTACGTAAAACAGAAGAAGAATTACGATTCGAAGTGTGCAGCTATACCATAGTAGTTTGCTTTGTTACCAAATGATTCCGTTTCATCTTCCAATTCCCCATTGTCTCCATCTCCATCATCACCACTTCCACAATCCACCCTACCATCCCCACCCTCCCTGGAAGGGGCTCATCTAATGGCCTTGGAATGATGACGGTGAACCCAGGTGGAATGCCTGGCGACCTGAACAGCATTCAGGCTGGTGAGGAGAACCTGGAAGTGCCCTTGCCATTGAGATTGGAGGCTGCAGCTTGTCCAAATCATGATGAGAATAAAAGAGTTGGGATATTCAACAGTTGGGATATTGTTGAGGGAGGGGAGCAGCACAGACCTTAGAGTGAAGATCTCCCAAAGCTTTGGTCAAAGAAAGAACACAGGAGGACATATCCTCAGTCATATGTTTGAAAGGAATAGGGGAGAAAGCATCATCCCAAGGCGAGAGGACAGCTCGACCTCGGATGATTTCGGCTGCGGACAAGCGAGTTTTCCCCACAGGAGTTCCTCTGGAACAATACCAGAGGCTCCACCCTAACCCAGGAAAGACCTGTATCATAAGTCCATTTGATAATTTTAGTTTTCAGACTCTGGGCACCATGCTCCACGAGCCCTGCAACCTGTGGGCAATAAGCACAATGAACATAATTCCTCATTAATATCGCCAATATAATGGGGGGTATTGTCAGAACGTAGACAAAAGCAAATGCCAAAGCAGGTAATAATCACCTTGAGTAAAATATTTACAACAATTTTAGCAGTAGCTTTGGAAGTGGGGTAAGCTTCTACCCGTCAAGGGAAAAAAAAAATCAACAATGACCAAAACATACTTGTAGTGCTGACAATTTTGCACTCAATGAAGTCTTTAAACATCTTTTGAAGTTGGCATTGTTTTGTCAGAGGTCGACTCACACTTGCCAGAGAACACAGAACATAGAAAGTACAGCGCAGAACAGGCCCTTTCACACACGATGTTGTGCCGAGATTTAATCCTAATGTAAAATATAGTAGCAACCTACGCACCCCTCAACTCACTGCTATGCATGTGCATGTCCTGCAGTCAATTGAATGCCCCCAATGACTCTGCTCCCACCACGACCAGTGATAACGCATTCCATGCGTTCACAACTCTCTGTGTAAAAAAAAAACTACCTCTGACATCTCCTTTATACCTTCTTCCTAATATTTTCAAACTATGAGTTCTAGTACCAGTCATTCTTGCCTGGGGAAAATCCTCAAAACCTTGACTCTATCTGTTCCTCTCATTATTTTGTACACCTCTGTCTGGTCTCCTCTCTTCCTCCTTCTCTCCAGAGAGAAACGTCCGAGCCTATTCAACCATTCTTCATAAAGCAAGCCCTCCAGTCCAAGCAGCATCCTGGTAACCTTCTTTGCACCCTCTGCTAAGCCTGTGTATCTGTCCTTTCGGGCGACCAGAACTGGACATAATATTCCAATTATTGCCTCACCAGGGACTTGGAGAGCTGCAGCAAAACCTCACGGCTCTTCAACTCTATCCCCCGTTAATGAAAGCCAAAACACCATATGCTTTCTTCACAATCCTATCCACTTGTGTGGCAACTTTGAGGAATATATGTCCTTGCACACCAAGATCCCTCTGTTCCTCCACACTGCCAAGAATCCTGTCTTTAATCCTATATTCAGCATTCGAGTTCCACCTTCCAAAATGCATCACTTCGCATTTATCCAGGTTGAACTCAATCTGCCATTTCTCAGCCCAGCTCTGCATTCTGTGTCGCGCTGCAGCCTGCATAGCCCTCTATACTATCGCTGATACCTCCAAACTTTGTGTCATCTGCAAATTTACTAACCCACACCTCAACCTCCTCATCCAAGTCATATGTCAAAAACACAAAGAGCAGAGGCCCAAGTACATAACCCTGCGAGACCCCACTTAACACTGTCGTCCTGGCAGAATACTCTCCATCCACAGCCACTCTCTGCTTTCTGTCAGCTAGCCAATTCTGTATATACCTGTTTAATGCCTGGAAACAGTGTTGATGGAGAGTTGTCTGTGTATGTCTGATTAATGGTCGGTGATAGGGTGGTGGTGCAGGGTTGTGTGTGTTTTCTGTACATATCTGTTCAATGACAGGAGACAGAATGGTGGTGGTCGAAGGTTGTGTGTGTGTGTGTTTCTGTGTATATCTGCTCAATGGCAGGAGAATAGGGTGGTGGTGGAGGGTTGTGTGTGTGTGTCTGTGTATATCTGTTCAATGGCAGGAGACAGGGTGTTCATGGAGGATTGTCTGTGTGTTCCTGCATATATCTGCTTAATGGCAGGAGGAACGTTGTTCATGGAATATTGTGAGTGTGTGTGTGTGTTTCTGCGGGTATATCTATTTAATGGCAGGAGACAGGATGGTGATAGAGGGTAGATGTCTGTGTTTCTGTGTCTAAGTGATTACTTCTAGGAGACAGGGTGGTAGTGGAGGATTTTGTGTGTTTGTGTTTCTGTGTATATCTGTTAAATGGCAGGAGACAGAGTGTTGGTGAAGGGTGTTTTTTTTTCTGAGTCTGTCTGTTTAATGCTGGTGTTCGGGTGATGGTGAAGGGATGTGTATGTTTTTCTGTATTTATCTGCTCAATGCCAGGAGTCCGGCTGGTGTTGATGGAGGGTTGTGTATGTGTCTGTTTCTGTGAATATATGATTAATTGCAGGAAACAGCGTGACGGTGGAGCATTATGCATGTATGTGTGTTTCTGTGTATATCTGTTTTAGGGCAGGAGGCGGGGTGGTGGTAGAGGGATGTGTGCGTGTTTCTGTGTATATCTGTTTTAAGGGCTGGAGACATTGTGGTGGTGGAGGGTTTTGTGTGTGTGCGTTTCTGTGTATATCTGATTAATGGCAGGAAACAGGGTGTTGGTCGAGGGCTTTGTGTGTGTTTGTGTATATATCTGCTTAATGGCAGGAGACAGGGTGGTGGTGGAGAGTATTGTGTCTGTGTTTCTGTGTCTATGTGCTTACTGGCAGTAGACAGTGTGGTGGTGGAGGGTTGTGTATGCATTTGCGTTTCTGCACCAGTAGGCAGGGTGTTCATAGAATATAAAACATTATAGTGCAGTGCAGGCTCTTCGGCCCTCGATGATGCGCCGACCTGTCATACCAATCTGATGCCCATCTAACCTACACTATTCCATGTATGTCCATATGCTTGTCCTAAGACGACTTAAATTAACTTCAAGTTGGCAAATCTACTACCATTGCAGGCAATGCATTCCATACCCTTACAACTCTCTGAGTAAAGAAACTACCTCTGACATATGTCCTATATCCATCACCCCTCAATTTAAAGCTAAGCCCCCTCATGCTCGCCTTCACCATTCTTGGAAAAATGCTCTCCCTGTCCACCCTATCTAACCCTCTGATTATCTTGTAAGTCTCTATTAAGTCACCTCTCAACCTTCTTCTCTCCAACGAAAACAGCCTCAAACCCCTCAGCCTTTCCTCGCAAGACATTCCCTCCATACCAGGCAACATCCTAGTAAATCTCCTCTGCACCCTTTCCAAAGCTTCCACATCCTTCTTATAATGCAGTGACCAGAAATGGACACCATACTCCAAGTGCAGCCGGACTAGAGTTTTGTACAGCTGTAGCATGACCTCATGGTTCCGGATCTCGATCCCTCTATTAATAAAAGCTAAAACACTGTATGCCTTTTTAACAACACAGTCACCCTTGGTGGCAACTTTCAAGGATCTGTGTACGTGGACACCGAGATCTCTCTGCTCATCTCCACTACAAAGAGTCTTCCCATTAACCCAGTAATTTGCATTCCAGTTACTCCAACCAAAGTGAATCACCTCACACTTGTCAGCATTAAACTCCATTTTCCACCACTCAGCCCAGCTCTGCAGCTTATCTATGTCTCTCTGTAACCTACAACATCCTACGTCACTATCCACAACTCCATCGACCTCAGTATCCTCTGAAAATTTACTAACCCACCCTTCTACTCCATCATCCAGGTCGTTTATAAAAATGACGAACAGCAGCGGACCCAACACCGACCCTTGTGGCACACCAGTAGTAACTGGACTCCAGGATGAACATTTCCCATCAACCACCACCCTCTGTCTTCCTTCAGCAAGCCAATTACTGATCCAAACTGCTATATCTCCCACAATCCCATTCCTCCACATTTTATCGAGTAGCCTTCAGTGGGGAACCTGATCGCACGCCTTACTGAAATCCATATATAGCACACCAACCAGTTTACCCTCATCTACCTGTTTGGTCACCTTGTCAAAGAACTCAATACGGTTTCTGAGGCACTACCTAAGCTTCACAAAACCGTGCTGACTATCCATAATCAAATTATTCTTTTCCAGATGATTATAAATCCTATCTATTATAACCTTTTACAACACTTTACAAACAACTGAAGTAAGGCTCACTGATCTGTCATGACCAGGGTTGTCTCTACTCACCTTCTTGAACAGGGGAACCACATTTGCTATTCAACAGTCTTCTGGCACTATTCCTGTAGACAATAACGATTTAAAGATCAATGCCAAAGGCTCGGCAATCTCCTCCCTGGCTTCCCAGAGGATCCTAGGATAAATCCCATCCGGCCCAGGGGATTTACCTATTTTCACACTCCGCAGAATTTCTAATACCTCTCCCTTGTGAACCTCAATCCCACGTAGTCCAGTCGTCTGTATCTCAGTATTCACCTCGACAACATTGTCCTTTTCTAGAGTGAATACCGTCGAAAAATATTCATTTCGTGCTTCCCTTATGTCGTCTGACTCCTGACACTACTTCCCATTAAAATCTTGATTGGCACTACTCTTACTCTTGTCATTCTTTTATTCCTTAAATACACATAGAAAGCCTTAGCTTTTACCCTGATCCTATCCACCAACAATTTCTCATGTCTCCTCCTGGCTCTTCTGAGCTCTCTCTTTCGGTCTTTCCTGGCTACCTTATAACGGTTAAGCGCCCTAACTGAGCCTTTACATCTCATCATAATATAAGCCTCCCTTTTCCTCTTGACCAGAGATCCCACTTCCTTTGTAAACCATGGCTCCCGCGCTCTACAGCATCCTCCCTTCTGACAGGTACATACTTATCTAGGACACTCAGGAGTTTTCCTTGAATACGTTCCACATTCCTAATATGCCCATCTACTGCAGGTTCCTTCCCTATCCTATGCTTCCTAAATCTTGCCTAATTGCATCGTAACTGCCGTTCCCCCAGCTGAGTGTGTGTGTGTGTGTGTGTGTGTGTGTGTGTGTGTGTGTGTGTGTGTGTGTATTTTCGTGTAAAACTGTTTGAGGACAGGAGACAGGGTGGTGAAGGAGGTTTGAGTGAGTGATTGTGTGTGTGACTGTTTCTGTGTATATGTGGTTAATGGCACGAGACAGTTTGGTGTGTGTGTGTTTTTATGTATGTCTGTCCAATGGCAGGCGGCAGGGTGTTCATGGAGTGTTGTGTGGGCTTGTGTGTGTGTGTGTGTGTGTGTGTGTGTGTGTGTGTGTGTGTGTGTGTGTGTGTGTGTGTGTGTGAGAGAGAGAGAGAGAGAGTTTCTGCGTATATCTGTTTCATGGCAGGAGACAGGATGATGGTGGAGGGTAGATTGTCTGTGTTTCTGTGTCCATGTGGTTACTGGTAGGGGACAGGGCGGTGGTGGAGGGTTGTGAGTGTGTGCGTGTGTGTGTGTTTCTGAGTATATCTGTTTAATGCCAGGAGACAGAGTGTTGGTAGGTTGGGTGTCTGTTTGAGTGTTTTATTTTCTGTGTATGCCTGTTTAATGGTAGGTGATAGAGTGGTGCATGGTTGTGTGTGTTTTTCTGTATATATCTGCTTAATGACAGGAGACAGACTGGTGGTAATGGAGGGTTGTGTGTGTGTGTGGGTTTCTGTGTATATTCGATTAATTGCAGCAGACAGGGTGGTTGTGGAGGGTTGTGTGTGTGTGTGTGTTTCTGTGTATATCTGTTTAAGGGCTGGAGACAGAGTGGTTGTGGAGGGTTGTGAGTGTGTTTCTGTGTGTATCTGATTAACGGCAAGAAACAGGGTTGTGGTCGAGGGATGTGTGTGTGTTTGTGTGTATATCTGTTTCATGGCAGGAGACAGGGTGGTGTGGAGGGTTGTGAGTTCGTTTCTGTGCCTATCTGTTTCATGTCAGGAGGCAGTTTGTTTGTGGTGGATTGTGTGTGTGTGTGTGTTTCTGTGTATATCTATTTAAGGGTTAGAGACAGAGTGGTGGTGGAAGGTGCTGTGTGTGTGTTTCTGTCTATAACTGTTTATTGGTAGGTGGTATGTTGGTGTTGGAGGGTTGTGTGTGTGTTTCTGTGTATATGTGCTTAATGAAAGGAGACATGGTGGTGCGTGTGTGTTTCCTGAGTATACCTGTTCAATGGCAGGAGACAGGGTGGTCATGGAGGGTTGTGTGTGTTTCTGCGTATTTCTATTCAATCGCAGGAGACAGGATGGTGTTGGAGGGTAGAGTGTCTGAGTTTCTGTGTCTGTGTGTTTACTGGCAAGAGACAGTGCGGTGGTGGAGGGTTGTGTATGTATGTGTGTTTCTGTGTATATCTGTTTAAGGTCAGTAGGCAGGGTGTTCGTGGAAGGTTGTATGTGTGTTTCTGTGTATATCTGTTTATTGGCAGGAGATAAGGTGGTGCTCGAGGGTGGTGTGTGCATGTTCCTGTGTAAATCTGTTTAATTGCGGGAAACAGGCTGGTGGTGGAGGTTTGTGTGTGTGTTTCTGTATATACCTGTTTCATTGAGGGAGACGGTGGTGGTGGATGGTGGTATGTGTTTGTTTCTGATTATATCTGTTTCATGGCAGGAGACATGGTGGCGGTTGAGGGTTGTGCATGTGTGTCTGTGTATAACTGCTTTATGGCAGGCAACGAGATGTTGGTCGGGGGTTTTGTGTCTGTGTGTGCGTTTCCGTGTACATCTGTTTCATGGCAGAAAATAATTTGATGTTTAACAGTTGTGTGCTTGTGTATTTCTATGTATAACTGTTTAATGGCAGGAGGCAGGGTTGTGGTGGAGGGTTGTGTGTGTGTGTTTCTGTGCAGGTCTGTTTAAAGGCAGGAGACAGGATGATGGTGTTGAGATGTGTGTGTTTCTGTTTATATCTGTTTAATCGCCGTAGAGAGTGTGATGGTGGAGGGCTGTGTGTGTGTTTCTGTGTACATCTGATCAATGGCAGAAAACAACGTGGTGGTGTAATGTCGTGTCTGTGCGTTTCTGTGTATATCTGTTTAATTGCAGGATACAGGTTGGTGGTGGAGGGTGGCATGTTTTTGTTTCTGAGTACATCTGTTTCATGGCAGGAGACATGGTGGCGGTTGATGGTTGTGCATGTGTATCTGGGTATATCTGCTTAATGGCAGAAAACAATGTGGTGGTGCTCGGTTGTGAATGTATTTCTATGTATATCTATTTAATGGCAGGAGACAGGGTGGTGGAGGAGGTTGGTGTGTGTGTGTTTGTGTGTATATATGTTTAATTGCAGGAGACAGTGTGGTGATGGAGGGTTGTCTGTATGTTTGTGCAAATATCTGTTTAATTGCTAAATGACAGGAGACAAATTGCTGTTCAAGGGTTGTGTGTATGTGGGTGTGTTTATGTGTATATCTGTTTAATGGCAGAAAACAATGTGGGGATAGAGGATTGTGTGTGTGTTTCTGTGTATGTCTGTTTATTGGCAGGAGACAGGGTGTTGGTCGATGGTTTTGTGTGCGCATTTCTGTGTATATCTGCTCATTGGCACGAGAACAGAGTGGTGGTGGAGGGCTGTGTTTTTCTGTGCATATCTGTTTAATTCCAGGATAGAGTGTTGATGTAGGATTGTCTCTGTGTGTTTTTTTTTCAGTGCATGTATGCCTAATGGTAATTGATAGGGTGGTGGTGCAGGGTTTTTCTGTATATATCTGCTTAATGACAGGAGAGAGACTGGTGTTCGTGGAGGGTCGTGTGTGTGTTTCTGCCTATGTATGATTAATGCAGGAAACAGGGTGGTGGTGGAGGGTTCTGCATGTGTCTGTGTTTCCGTGTATATCTGTTTCAGGGTGGTAAACAGGGTGGAGATCGAGGGTTGTGTGAATGTATTTCTGTTTATATCTGCTCAATGGCTGGAAAACAGGATGGTGTTGGAGGGTTGTGTGTGCGTTTCTGTGTATAACTTTTTAATGGCTTCAGACAGGGTGGTGTTGAAGATATGCGTGCATGTTTCTGTCTATGTCTGTTAATTTGCAGGAGACCGGGTGGTGGAGGAGGATTGTGGGTGTGTTTCTGCAGATATATGTTTAATTGCAGGAGACAGGGTGGTGGTGGAGGGATTTGTGTATGTGTTGCTGTGGATATCTGTTTATGGGTAGGAGACAGATTGATCGTGGAGGTTTGTGCCTGTGTGTGTGTTTCTGCGTAGATCTGTTGAAGAGCTGGAGACAGGGTGGTGCTGGAGGGTTGTGTGTGTGTGTATATTTATGTATATCTCTGCTCAATGGCAGGAGAACAAGTTGGTGTTGGAGGATTGCGTGTGTGTTTCTGTGTATATCTGTATAATGGCAGGAGAAAGAGTGGTGCTCAAGGGTTGTGTGTGTATATTTCTGCGTATATGTGCTCAATGGAAAGAGAACAAGGTGGTGTTGGAGGATTGTGCGTAGGCAGGATGTTCGTGGAACGTTGTATATGTGTTTCTGTGTATATCTGTTTAATGGCAGGAGATAGGGTGGTGGTCGAGAGTTGTGTGTGCTTGTTTCTGTGTATATCTGTTTAATGGCAGGAGAGAGGGTGGTGTTCGAGGGTAAGGTGTATGTACATTTCTGTGTGTATCTGCTCAATGGCAGGAGACAGGGTGGTCTTGGAAGGTTGTGTGAGTGTGTGTTTCTGTTATTATCTATTTAAGGGCTGGAGACAGGTTGGTGGAGGTGGAGGGTCTTGAGTGTGTGTTCCTGTGTATATCTGATTAAAGGCAGGAAACACGTTGATGGTGGAGGGATATGTGTATGTTTCAGTGCATTTCTATGTAATGACAGGAGACAGGGTGGTGATGTAGGGTTGTGTGTGCATGTTTCTGCGTATATCTGTTTAATGGCAGGAGACGGGGTGGTGATGGATATTTGTGTGTGTATTTGTGTGTGTACCTGTTTAATAGCAGGAGACAGGGTGTTCCGTGGAGTGTTTCTGTTTTCGTCTATTTCAGGGCTTGTGACAGAGTGGCGGTGGAGGGTAGTGTGCGTGCGTGTTTCTGTGTATAACTGTTTAACTACAGGAGACAGGGAGGTGTTAGAAACATGTGTGTCTGTTTCTGTATGTATCTGCTTATTTGCAGGAGACAGGGTGGTGGAGGAGGATGGTGTGTGTGTGTGTGTTTCTGTGGATATATGTTTAATTGCAGGAGACAGGGTGGTGGTGGAGGGATTTGTATATGTGTTGCTGTGTATATCTGTTTATAGGTAGGAGGCAGGATGTTCGTGGAAGCTTGTGTGTGCGTGTTTCTGTGTAGATCTGTGTAGTGGCACGAGGCAGGATGGTCGTGGTGGATTGTATGTGTATGCTTCTGTTTATCTCTGTTTAATGGCAGGAGACAGTGTGGTCGTGGATGGTTGTGTGTGTGTGTGTTTCTGTGTAAATCTGTTTAATCACAGGAGACAAGGTGGTCATGAAGTGTTTTGTCTGTGTGTTTTTGTTCTATTTGTTTCATGGCAGGAGTTAGGAAGATGGTTTTGAGTTTTGTGTGTTTCTGTGTATATCTGTTTATTGACTGTAGGCAGGGTTTAAGTAGACCGTTTTGTGTGTGTGTGTGTTACTGTGTATAGCTGCTTAATAGCGGGAGACAACGTGGAGGTGGAGGGTTGTGTTGTGTGTTTCTGTGTATATCTGTTTAAGGGAAGGTTACAGCATGATGGTGGAGGGTTATGTGTGTGTGTTTCTGCATATATTTGTTTAATGGCAGGAGACAGGGTGGTGGTGGAGGGAATATGTGTGATTTTCTGTGTATATCTGTTTAATTGCAGGAGACAGGTTGGTGATGGACAGTTGGGTGTGTGTGGATTTCAGTGCATATCTGTTTAATGACAGGAGACAGGGTGGTGGTAGAGGGTTGTCTGTAGTTTCCTGTAAATTTCTGTTAATAGCAGGAGACAGCGTGGTGGTGGAGAATGGTGAGTTTGTGTTTCTGTGTATAACTGTTTAATGGCCGGAGACAGGGTGGTGCTGGAGTTTTGTGTGTGTATTTCTGACTGTATCCGTTTAATTGCAAGAGACAGGGTGGTCGTGGAGTGTTGTGTGTGTGTTTCTCTGTATATCAGCTTAATGACAGGAAACAAATTGGGTATCAACGGTTGTGCGTGCGTTTGTGTGCATTCCTGTACATATCTGTTAAATGGCAGAAAACAATGTGGTGGTGGAGGGTTTCGCGTGCCTCTTCAATGGCAGGGGACAGGGTGATGGTGTCTAGATGTGTGTGCGTTTCTATTTATACCTGCTTAATCGCCGGAGAGTGTGTGATGGTGGACGTGTGTGTGTGAATGTGTGTGCGTGCTTCTGTGTATATCTGTGTAATGAAAGGAGACGGAGGTGGTTTAGTTTTGTGTTTGTTTCTGTGCATATCTCTTTATTGACAGGTGGCAGGGTTTTAGTGGAGAGTTGTGTGTGTGTGTCTGTGTTAATCTGTTTAATAGCGGGAGACAACGTGTTGGTGGAGCGTTGTGTTGTGTGTTTCAGTGTACATCTGATTAATCGCAGGAAACAGGGTGTGATGGAGGGTTTTGTGTGTGTGTTTCTGCATATATTTGTTTTCTGGCAGGAGACAGGGTGGTAGTGGAAGGTTGTGTGTTTGTGTTTCTGTCTATATCAGTTTAACAACAGGAGACAGGAATTGGTGCTGCTTGGTGTGTATGTGTTTGTGCATGTCCCTGTTTAATGGTGGGAGGCAGGGTGGTCGTGGAGGGTTTTGTGTGAGTGTGTGCATGTGTGTGTATTCCTGTATATATCTGCTTAATAGCGGGAGACAACGTGGTGGTGGAGGCTTGTGTTGTGTGTTTCAGTGTATAGCTGAAAAATGTGTTGCTGGAAAAACACAGCAGGTCAGGCAGCATCCAAGGAGCAGGAGAATCGACGTTTCGGGCATAAGCCCTTCTTCAGGAATGAGGGGCGTATGCCAAGCAGGCTAAGATAAAAGGTAGGGAGGAGTGACTTGGGGAGGGGTGTTCGGAATGCAGTAGGTGGAAGGAGGTTAAGGTGAGGTTGATAGGCCAGAGAGGGGGTGGGGGCAGAGAGGTCGGGATGAAGATCGCAGGTTAAGAAGGCGGTGCTGAGTCCGAGGGTTGGGACTGAGATAAGGTGGGGGGGAGGGGAAATGAGAAAGCTGGAGAAATCTGCATTCATCTCTTGTAGTTGGAGGGTTCCTCGGCGGAAGATGAGGCGCTATTACTCCAGGAGTCAGGTTGCTATGGTTTGGCGATATCCCCAGACCATAGCAACACGATGCCTGGAGGAAGAGCGCCTCATCCTGCGCCGAGGAACCCTCCAACTACAAGAGATGAATGCAGATTTCTCCAGCTTTCTCCTTTCCCCTCCCCCCACCCCCCCCCCCCACCTTATCTCAGTCCCAACCCTCGGACTCAGCACCGCCTTCTTAACCTGCGATCTTCTTCCCGACCTCTCTGCCCCCACCCCCTCTCTGGCCTATCAACCTCACCTTAACCTCCTTCCACCTACTGCATTCCAAACACCCCTCCCCAAGTCACTCCTCCCTACCTTTTATCTTAGCCTGCTTGGCATACGCCCCTCATTCCTGAAGAAGGGCTTATGCCCGAAACGTCGATTCTCCTGCTCCTTGGATGCTGCCTGACCTGCTGCGCTTTTCCAGCAACACATGTTTCAGCTCTGATCTCCAGCATCTGCAGTCCTCACTTTCTCCCTGTTTCAGTGAATATCTGATTAATAGCAGGAAACATGGTTGGTTATGTGTGTTTCTGCATATATCTGTTTAATGACAGGAGACAGGGTGGTGGTGGAGGGTTGTCTGTATGTTTCTGTAATTTTCTGCTAATAGCAGGAGACATCGTGGTGTTCGAGAATGGTGAGAGTGTGTTTCTCTTTATAACTGTTTAATGGCCGGAGACAGGGTAGTGCTGGAGTTTTGCGTGTGTATTTCTGTCTGTATTTGTTTAATTTCAAGAGACAGGGTAGGTGTGGAGGGCTCTGTGTGTGTTTCTGTATATCTGCTTAATGACAGGAAACAAATTTGGTGTCAAAGTATGTGCGTGAGTGTGTGTGCATTCCTGTGTATATCTGTTTAATGGCAGAAAACAATGTGGTGGTGGAGGGTTGTGTGTGTGTGTTTCTGTGTGTGTCTGTTTAATGGCAGGAGATAGGGCGATGGTGTCGAGATGTTTGTGTGTTTCTGTTTATACCTGTTTAATTGCCAGAGAGTGTGTTATGGTGGACCATTGTGTGCGAGAATGTGTGTGTGTTTCTGTGTAGATCTTTGTAATGGCATGAGACAGGATGGTCGTGGAGGGTTGTATGTGTGTGTTTCTATTTATATCTGTTTAATGGCAGGAAACAGTGTGGTCGTGGCTGATTGTGTGTGTGTGTGTTTCTGTGTATATCTGTTTAATCACAGGAGACAGGGTGGTGAAGGAGGGTCTTGTGTATGTATTTCTGTTATATTTGTTTCATGGCAGGAGACAGGAAGGTGGTTTAGAGTTTTTGTGTGTTTCTGCGTATACCTCTTTATTGACCGTGGGCAGGGAGTTAGTGGAGGATTGTGTGTGTGTGCGTGAATGTGTGTGTTTCTGTGTATAGCTGCTTAAGAGCGGGAGACAACGTGACGGTAGAGGATTGTGTTGTGTATATCTGTTTAATGGCAGGAAACATGGTTTTTTGGAGGGTTGTTTGTGTGTTTCCGTGTATATCTATTTAATTGAAGGAGACAGCGTGCTGATGGAGGGTTGTGTGCGTGTGTGTTTCAGCATATATCTGTTTAATGGCAGGAGACAGGGTAGTGGTGGAAGGTTGTGTGCTTGTGTTTCTGTCTATAACTATTTAATAACAGGAGACAGGTATTGGTGCAGGTTTGTGTATGTGTTTCTCTGTATCCCTGTTTAATGACGGGAAACAGGGTGGCGGTGGATGGTGTGTGCATGTGTGTTTTATTTACATATCAGTTGAATTGCAGGGGACAGCGTGTTGATAGAGGGTTGTGTGTGTCCATTGCTGTGTATTTCTGTTTAATGGCAGTAGACCGAGTGGTAGAGGGATATTGTGTGTGTTTCTGTGTATATCTGATCAATAGCAGGAAACAGCTTGGTGGTGTAGGATTGTGTGTGTGTGTTTCTGTGTGCAACTGTTTACTGGCTGGAGACTACGTGGTGGTGGAGGGTGGTTTGTCTGTGCTTCTGTATATACCTATTGTGGTTCTGTTCGCCGAGCTGGGAATTTATGTTGCAGATGTTTCGTCCCCTGTCTCGGTGATATCCTTTTTGCTTGGGGCCTCCCGTGAAGCGCTTCTGTGATATTTCATCCGGCATTTATAGTGGTTTGTCTCTGCCACTTCCGGTTGTCAGGTCCAGCTGTCCGCTGCAGTGGCCAATATATTGGGTCCAAGTCGATGGGTTTGTTGATAAAATCTGTGGATGAGTGCCATGCCTCTAGGAATTCCCTGGCTGTTCTCTGTTTGACTTGTCCTATAATAGTAGTGTTGTCCCAGTCGAACTCATATTGCTTATCATCTGCGTGTGTGGCTACTAAGGATAGCTGGTCGTGTCGTTTCGTGGCTAGTTGGTGTTCATGGATACAGATCGTTAGCTGTCTCCCTGTTTGTCCTATCTAGTGTTTTGTGCAGTCCTTGCATGGACTCCATCAAGCTTAAAAATGTGTTGTTGGAAAAGCGCAGCAGGTCAGGCACCATCAAAGGAGCAGGAGAATAGACGTTTCGGGCATAAGCTTCAGGTCACTCCATCAAGTCACATTTCAAAAATCATTTTAATCCACGTCCTCAGACATATAATGAAACTTCTCTGTGGGATGTGAACCTTTAGGCTCAGAGGCCGCGGCACTACCACCAATCAACAATAGCCCCTAAAGCTGCAACATGATTCTCCTGTGTGTTTGTTCATCAGCCTTCTTTGAACATACTGTGACACACCCCCACAACAGAATTGAGATAATCTGTTCCAGAGAAAGTGACACTACCACAAGTTCATGGAAGGGAATCGAATCCAAAGCTCTGACCCAGGGGCAGGGGTGCTACTCACTACACAAGACTTAAACCATGCCAAGAATTTGAGTCATATTTTCAGTGTCAGTTTTCAGCTCAATATGGATTTATTAAATTCTGATTAACATTGCTGAAAAACACAGGCAACAGTTCTCATTGTTAAACAAATAAAATGTATTAGCCTGAACTATAGGATGATGAGTGCATGTGCTCTGCCATCGAGATGAACAATGTACTTCTTTAATTGCTTGGCTATGATTTCCAGCTTAAGTAGCTATTATCTGTAATCTGCAATATTAGGGTACGAAACCTTGCAGGAACACTCTGCACTATGAGGGATCTCGAATACATATCAATACTGAACACCAGAGATGAAGAAAGAGCACAATTTCTGGTCAGAAAACACTGGCCACTATTTCCAACCTCTCACATGTGGCTTCCCTCTTCCTGAAATTATTAAGTGATGCAAGGTATCGGTTTACTTTCCAGCCTCTTCTTACCCTCTCCTCCCACTGCTTGCACAAAGAAAATCAAGCTCTTGGTCTTTAGGAAACTCAAGACCTCTGTTTGTAGGCTTTCTGGAGAGGGGAGGATCTTTTAAACCTGAAGCAGGAGGGTGAGGGGGAAGTAATATCACTCATTGGGTTGAGGTGTGGCAGTTCGAGTTTAACTTGGATAAATGCGAGCTATTGCATTTTGGTAAAATAAAAAGCGGAGGCGGGGGGGCTTTACAATTAATAGTAGTGTGTTGGTAATGTTGTAGAAAAGAGGGACCCACAGATCCAGATCGCATTCCCAGAAGTTTGTGGCACTTATAGACAAGGTGTTCAAGTTTACTTCTTTGCTCAGACTTTTGTGGTTAGAAGTTGAGAAGTCATGCTGAGATTGTGCAGAACATTAATGAAGCGTCTTCTGCAGTACTGTGTGCAGTTCTGTCATTGGAAGGTGATTATTAAGCTGAAGAGGGTTCAGAAGAGATATACCAGGATGTCGCCAGGAACACCTCATCTTCTGCCTCGGGGGCCGACAAACACACGGCATGAACAAAGAACTCACTAATTTGCAAATCTCCCCTCGCCGATCCAGATCCCAGATCTAACCCTCCAACTCAGATCCGCCCTCTTGTGGGAACCTACCTGTCCATCTTCCTTCCCATCGATCCTCTCCAACTCCCCACTGATCTATCACTATCGCCTCCTAGCTTCGTACACCTATACTAACCTTTCCCCAGCCTCCCCCACCACACCACCCATTTATCTCTCAACCCCTTTGCCCCTTC